>NW_025766990.1:235000-835000 GCF_003918875.1 Haliotis rubra | reverse complement strand
TGCCCATATCCAGACCGGTGATAGTGAACAATGCAGGTCGAGATATGAAAATGAAGGGGTGGATCACAGACATGGCCCGTATTCGAATTAATGGAGTGACATACCGACAAGAAGTGTTGGTAGCACCAATAAACGACCAACTCATTCTGGGTCTGGACTTCATAGACAGGCATTGTACCAATATCAATGTGCAGCACAGAACGATCACCATTGGCAGATGTGAAGTTCCCATGACGCTGAAGCTTAAGAAATATGGGGTGTGCAAGGTGACAGTAGCTCAGACACTGTCGTTAGCACCTCACACTGCTACCCGAGTTCCTTGCTGTATAGGCCGGGACTTAAACCAGTACTTAGTAGAGCCGTTGCAGGGAGTGCAACGATATGCTCTTATGCCGAGGACTTTACACAAAGGACAAGAGTCCCCAGTGGTGTGCCTGGTAAACACAGCCGACCACACGGTGAAGTTGCACAAGGGACAACACATCGGCAATACGTCCGAGGCAGAAGTAGTAGACCCTGTCCGAGGGAGGAGCGAGGCTGCTGGAAACCCTGAATGCAGGGCGTCTTCCACTGAGGGGGTGGGAGAAGACGACCTGGAGACTCAAGTTCCTGAACACCTGAAGGGACTATTCACCAGGTCGAAACGTGAACTAGGACCAGCAGACCAAAATGAACTGGCTAACTTATTAGTCGAATTTCAGGATGTCTTCGCACGACATGACTTGGACTTTGGGGATTTCACAGCCATTGAACTTACCATCGTCACTGGTAAGGAATCGCCAGTTAAACAACGTATGCGTAGAACGCCGCTGGGGTTTGCTGGGGAGGAGGAAGCTCACTTGAAGAAAATGTTGGAGGCTGGGGTGATTAGACCTTCGGTGTCGGTGTGGGCGTCAGCTCCGGTGCTTATACGCAAGGGTGATGGAGGGGTACGCTATTGTGTGGACTACCGAGCAGTGAACGAAAAATGTCAGAAGGACGTTTTCACCCTACCTTTGATAGATGAGTGTTTGGACACCTTGGCAGTGAGTCGGTGGTTCTCCAAATTAGATGCCAACTCCGCGTACTGGCAAGTCCGCATCAGGGAGGAGGATTGTAAGAAAACTGCCTTTGTTACACAATATGGACTCTTTGAACATGTGAGAATGGCGTTTGGGCTGTGCAACGCCCCAGCGACGTACGCTAGAGTAATGTCTCTTATACTCGCAGGTCTGAGCTGGGAGATTGCACTCGCATTCTTGGATGATGCCGTGGTGACTGGCCTGGCTGTACCGGACCATTTCCAGAACCTACGGACAGTTCTGCAGTGGTTCCGGAAATACAACTTGAAGTTGAAGCCCAGAAAATGTGAGCTGTTTCAACGAGAGATTGAATTCCTTGGGAGGGTAGTCAGCGGCGAATGGATCCGCGTGAATCCTACTAGCTTGGGACCGGTAGAGAACTGGCCCAGACCAATCACTACCCGCGAGGTGGAGAAGTTCCTGGGTTTCGCCAGCTACCACAGGGGTTTTATCAAAGACTATGCCAGGATGGCGACGCTCCTGTACGCTATTACGGGGAAAAAACTATACGAGTGGGGAGAGGAGCAGGAGCAAGATTTCCTGGACTTGAAGCAGGCGTTGTTGACAACACCGGTGTTAGGCATGCTGAACAAGGAGGACATGTTCGTCCTAGACACAGATGCCTCAGACCGGGCCGAGCTCCTGCAGATACAAAAAGGTCGGGAGCGAGTGATCAGCTACGGCAGCTTCGCCTTGACTCCAGAACAACGGTGATACTGCACAACCCGCAAGGAGTTATTGGCAGTGGTACGTTTCACAAGGCAGTACCGTCACTATCTTCTAGGGAGGCATTTCCGGGTACGGACGGACCATAACAGCTTGAGATGGCTAATGAATTTCAGAGCACCTGAAGGGCAGCTTGCTCGCTGGCTAGAGGAACTGAGCCAATACGACCTAAGGGTGGAGCACCGTCCAGGAGTCAAACACCAGAATGCGGACGGCTTGTCCCGTTTGGCTGATGAAGTGGAGTGTGACAACTACCAGCGATTCGTGGAGCTCCAGGAACTTCCATGTTGGGGGTGCCGATACTGCCAGAAGGCACACCAACAGTGGGGACAGTTCCATGAAGAGGTAGACTATGTGGTCCTGTTGGCGGGCCGGCCTAGGACGGTCAGGGCCTTGACAGTGGTGGAGGAGAGCAACCACCTGACAGAGGCCCCCACCAGGGAGGATGCCGGTGGAGAGGGTGGGAGTCGGACAGAGGATCAGGCGCATACCCTTGAAGTGTGTAGGATTGATACAACCTTCTCAGTAAGGACTCTCACAGTACCAGAGTGCCCACAGAAGGGGGACAGGGACTCTTGGGACGGCTCCCTGACTGCACTGAAGACCGCTCAAGAGGAGGATAGCGATCTCAGACACCTGCGTAGATGGGTGGACGGGGATGAAGTACCATCAGACTCAGAACTATACTTGTCTAGCCCGGCCGCCAAGTCCTATTGGGTGGATAGGGAGCTATTCGAACGAAATGAGGATGGAGTACTGGTGAGGAAGGGGATTCCAGCAGTGAATGAACCTGAAAAACTGCTGACACCCAGGACCCTACAGCGAATGGTGCTATATCAGATGCATGACATCCCATCAAGCGGACACCTGGGAGTGACTAAGACTAAGGAGAGGATAAAGGAGAGGTACCATTGGTACCGGTGCGGGCAAGACACCAGGGACTACGTGTCCGAATGCTCAGCTTGCAACCGGAATAAGAAACCATCACGGCAGGCCCAGTCAAGGATGACTCCATTCCATGCGGGAGCCCCAATGGAGAGGGTGCACCTGGACTTTATTGGCCCATTGCCCACAAGCAAAGCAGGGAACCAGTACATTCTCATGATGGTAGACCAGTTCAACAAATGGGTCGAGTGTGTGCCTCTCCCGAGCCAAAAGGCAGAAGTGACAGCAAGGGCAGCGGTGAATGAATTCTTTGCACGGTTTGGGTTTCCACTCCAAATCCATACGGACCAAGGCAGGAACTTCGAGAGTCGACTGTTCCATGAAATCTGCCAGCTATTGCAGATAACAAAGACAAGGACGACCCCCTACCGTCCCTCTTCAAATGGACAGGTAGAGAGATTCAACCGGACACTGATGCAGATGATCCGCTGTAATATGTCCAAGTCTCAAACCACGTGGGATGAGTACTTGCCCCAGCTGGCGGGAGCTATGAGATCCGCAGTGAACCGCCATACCGGCTACACGGCCAACCGCCTGATGCTGGGCCGGGAAGTAAATGTTCCAGCAGACTTGATGTTCAGGGGGCCGGAAAATCCCCGCAAGAAGGTGACACCAGTGAGTACATTGCCGGGCTTCGAGCAGCTATGGAGAGTGCTCATGCAGCGGCTCGGAGTAATCTGCAAACTTCAGTGGAGAGGATGAAGAGGGATTACGATCTCCGTGCTCGATCCCAAAAGTTGGACCAAGGACAACCAGTGTATGTGTTAGACTTAGGGGCTACACCAGGGCGGTGCAAAAAGCTGTACCCCGTGTGGAAGGGACCATACCTCATTGAGAAGAGGCTGTCATCTACCCTGTTCGTGGTGGCAGGGCAGCGGAGAACGGTCACGGCCCACCATGACCGGATGAAGTTGTGCCGGGATCGGGGTGTGCCTCGCTGGATGGAGAGAAGGAAGAAACGGGAGGAAGTCCCCGCTCTACATGGGGAGTGGGATCTCATTACAAAGGCAGAGGACGGGGAGGAAACGGGGCCCGTCTACTGCCCCTGCCGCCAGCCGGATGACGGGGGCTTTATGATTGCCTGTGATGGCTGTGATGAGTGGTTCCATGGAGCTTGTGTAGGGGTGACAGAGACCATGGCGGAGGCCATGGACGAATACCACTGTCCCACCTGTGGATCAGGAGCAGTGGGACCCTTGGGTGGTGCAGAGGCGTTTTGATCTTTCGGGGCGGTTAGAGATGTTGGGTGGGGATTGGCAATCGTATCAGCGGTTGGTTTTTAGGTTTACAGGAATCCGCATCAGACTCAACCGAAATGGATCGTGGAAGGCTAGAGAGGAAGGTTCCGGTGTGGCGGGAGAGGCCCACCCCTGGTGCAGACATTAGGCAGTGCTTATCGGGCGGAACCAACGAACCACGCCGAGGACTGGAGGAGGTAGAGAGAGAGGTAGAGAGAGAGGTGGAGGTGAGACAGGAGCGTCCTACTCGAAGTAGGCAGAGGAGTTATGGAGAGCGGGTGGTTGTCCGGTCCACTGTGGAGGGGATGCCGGTGCGGGTTGTCATCCAGCGCCGGAGGAGATCGCCACCATGCCAGAGGAGAGAGGTGGAATACCAGCCGTCACCACCGCCACAACCGAAGAGGCCAAGTTCGACAGTGACAAGACCAGACCTTCCTCAGGGAGGACCCAGGGGGCCTAAAAGGACAAGAAAGGAGGAAGAGAGATACCCCGTGGTGTGGGACCACTTGGGGCGACCAGGGGCCGGAAGGGGACGGTTCCTGGAGCAAACCAAAGACAGGAGGGGTCCCCATCCAAGACCAAGGGGGGTCTTGGAGTCGACACCCTCGGTGGTGTCGAGGGGAGAGCCCAGGAGGTGGAGGGGTCGAGGATCCCGTTGTCCCATAGAGGGGTGTGGGACAGTAACCCATAAGCTGCAGGACCATGCCTTTTTTGCGCACCTCCCTCGTTATTTTCGGGCTCGGTTTCCCCAGGAGAACCCTCCCGAACGAGAGGTGATAGACAGGATAGTGACGGCCCTACGACAGCTGGCGTAATGGGTTCTGGGTCCGGGCGCAACCCTGGAGGGACTACATGAATTCTGCAACAGCAACATTCAGTTGTCCCCTGACTGCACGCTACAGGAAAACTTGATAGCCGGACTGAGACACTTGTGCACGGCTCAGGGATGGCGCATTCCAACAAAGTTCAGCCTGCGGCCCTTGAATTCTCCGGCGTGTCTGAAACAGTGGAGGGTGCTGCTTCATCTCCTTAATTTCGTGCCCCAGGACAAGAGGAGGGAGTTCCGCCTGTTTCTGGTGTCAGCGCCCCAGCATACTCGCTAGACTGCTCAGGTCCAGGCCCCCCAGGAGTGGGACCGAGAACTGATGGACGTTGAACCAGCGGAGGCCATGTGGCTGCCGGAGGACGAAGAGGTCCGGGTCAGGGAAGAGGATGAGTCCGCGGACATGGTGGCCGCTGGAGAAAGCCAAGAGGTGTGTGGGGAAGTAGAGACATCGTGGGGAGAGGAGCTTGCGTCTGGGGGGTCGGCAGAAGAAGGCACGCTCCAGGGTCCAGGGGGTCTCGAACATTTGTTCGATGCCCACTTTCACCTGGATAGGACATGGGAGGGCACGTTTGGGAAAACGACCCAGGGAACCACTCCTGAACTGTTGGCAGCCGCCCCAGCCCCAGCCGTTCGTTCCGCGGGAAGGAGCCTATAAAACAAGGAGGGATGTGGTGATCGGAGCTGTCAACCGGAAGTTGGGGGACCCGACGGAAAGTGCCGGAGACAGCCGATCGCCACAGGGAGTTCGTGGAAGCCATCTTGTGAGTATGACATTGCCTGATTCAGGGGTCTACATAAAACCGTAGATTTGGGCCTCAATACTTACAAGGTGCGAGCCGCGATTAACTCACGGGGATCTAATAACGTGGTGAAGCCTGTGATCACTACATGATGAAGTTTGGTACACAAGTAAGCCCCTCGGTCACAACACACTGAAAACGATGATGAAACGGATCTCGGCCAGTTGCGAGTTGAGTCGGGTCTACACAAATCACTGTGTTAGATCCACCACCGTTACACTGCTTTCACATGCTGGGGTGGAAGCAAGGGAAATAGTTAAGATTACTGGGCACAAAAACTGCCAGAGTCTGTCCTCATATAACACTGATTCATCAGCAGCGCAAAAGCGGCAGTAGATTCCGCCATACTTCAAACTGGGTCTAGCGGACATGACATCAACAACACACGTCCTAACCTGTCCACCTCCGTCCCCGCCGTAATGCCCAGTCCTTCAACTTCCACTTCCACTGTCCAGGTTTCCCACATAAAAGCTGGTATGTCGGGTCTTATCCAGATTGGGAATAGTAGCGTCGTTATTAACAATTACTTCCACGAATAAAGTTAGCGGCGAGTAAACTTTGCGAGTTCATAACTTGAATGGGGCGAGTCGATTGTGATAGAGAAGGGGAGGTGAATAATTCACTTTAGAAAATCAAATAACTGTAGTTGCTCACAGTATAAACTGTATAATTTGTGATCTATTTATGCTACTTGTTACATACTGGTTACATACTTGTTACATACTGGAACCATACTGGTTCCTGAAATAAAGCAAATTGTGCTGTTGAAAATGTCATATTTTGTTCATTACACTACCTGTCCCTCAACTGGACGATTCCAAGCAATTTCCAGGAAAAAGGCCACTTCACGTATTCTTGCGCTTAAAAGAGTGCGGTTTTAAAATGCTCATCTGTCGTGCAAGAATGAAGATAAAGCTACTCTGTTTTCAATTTTGCGGTTCTTTGTCGTTGATTTAAGACCGCTAAGTGTTCAATTTAAAAACCACGTTTTAAATTGAACATTTAGCGGTCTTAAATCAACGATAAAGGACCGCAAAATTGAAGCACTATGCAGCTATGGTTACAATTACCGGTAACGGTGTTATACCGGTATATCGCAATACGCTTTTCAAACGATACATGGTATATGTATTATTAATATTTTTTGCAATATTTTTGAGAACCGGTATATTGGGTAAAGAACATATATGAAGTTTTTGTGATTTCTTTATGGTTTAAATTAAAATCTACACACTTTCATTCACAACAAATGTTATCCTTCGTTATTCAATTACAAAAAGGCATACTGTCATGCAATAAACTGTATAAAAGAGAAAATAGAATCCCTGACTATGCAACCTAATTTTGAGATTGCTGTTATCAGAACCATAACATATGTTTAGGGACTTAAAATGTAGAAAATAGGATCGACATGTACTAAATTAGTGTCACTTACTGTCAAACACTTCAACATCTTGACCAGGTGAGTTCCAAATATATCGCAATATATATCGCAATACGGGTACCTGAATCGCAATATATTGCAATACAATTTATTTGCCAATACAATGAGTCTGTTCTGTGCCAAAGCCCTTCACTGTTGCTTGACAACAGCTTAGGAATCTATACGGAAACGTCGCATCATACCATAATAAAGTATCATCCATAAAGTAACACACCTTTCTTTTTATTCATCAACTTCTAAAATGCAAATCAAACAATAACGTCGTGATATACATTAAAGTGAGTGAGTGAGTAAGTTTAGTTTCACGCCGCACTCAGCAATATTCCAGCTATATGGCGGCGGTCTGTAAATAATCGAGTCTGGACCAGACAATCCAGTGATCAACAGCATGAGCATCGATCTGCGCAATTGGGAACCGATGACATGTGTCAACCAAGTCAGCGAGCCTGACCACCCGATCCTGTTAGTCGCCTCTTACATCAAGCAAGGGTTAGTGAAGATCAATATTCTAACCCGGACCTTCAGGGGTTGATATACATTAAAGGCGCGGTGGGGTAGAATAGTGGTTAAAGCGTTCGCTCGTCACCGCTCGGCAACCAATGCTTGCTTTGCAATGCTAACATGGTCGGGTGGTTAGGCTCGCTGATTTGGTTCATTCGTGTCAATGTATCCAACATTGCGTTGATCGACGCCCATGATGTCAATCACTGGATGGTCTGATCCAAACTCGATTATTTATATACGGCGTTAAACAATGTCCCTAGTAAATCGGTCTTGCAAAGCTGATTTAATGGAACGTCCTCAGCCTCTCTTAATTATGTGGGGCGGTGGGGTAGCCTGATGGTTAAAGCGTTCGCTCGTCACGCCGAAAACCCGGGTTCGATTCCCCACATGGGTACAATGTGTGAAGCCCATTTCTGGTGTCCCCCGCCGTGATATTGCTGGGATATTGCTAAAAGCGGCGTAAAACCAAACTCACTCACTCTTAATTATGTGAGAGTAGATTTGGCGTAGCGGTTATCTCCCATTCTTCAGACAGTCATTTTATCTTATATCAAGGGATCAAGTCAACAGTAGCGAGACATAATAAAAGAAGTTTGATTAATGATTACCAAGAAAGGATATTTGATCCTACTCTCCCATTTAATGTATACAGCATAATCAATAAACAAAAGGGTTGTAAAATGTTTTATCAGAGTTTTTGGGCTCAAGAATTCAGTACAGATGCACATGAAAAATGTCAAAAGTGTTTGAATAGAATAATTAATAGATCAGAACAAGAAAATATTAGTCCGGTGTCTTATAGATGTACTGAGAGTGTGAATATGAGATGGTTCCAATTTAAAATAGTGAATTTTCTAATTGTAATTGATTGTAATTTTCTTATTGTAAAATCAAAAACTATATCAACCACTGAGTAGGCTAATTAATCTCTGTTTAAAAATCGTTCTACTCTCCTGAGCGCTGAGTAGGTTAATTAAGCTGTTCCATTATTGCTGTGGGGTGAGGGTAATTAATCCCTCTACTCAAGTGTCTGAAGAATGGCTGTCTGAAGAATGACTGTCTGATGGATGACTGTCTGAAGAATGGGAGGACACCAGCGTAGCGGGAGAGCATCAAACGGAAAAAAACCAACAACAACAACTGCATGATGGTTAAAGTCATATTTTTTTATACATAGCAGCAGTCTGTAAATAATTCAGCGACTTGCGCTGCCAGTTCCAACACAGGTTCGATTTTCCACTTGGGTACAGTGTTAGAAGGTAAGTTCTGGTGTCCCCCGCCATGATATCGCTGGATTATTATTTAAGGTGGTCCAACATCCTCTCACTCACTCACTCACTTTCCTACTCACTTTAGGAAGAGCCGACATACCACAATGTAGGCGAACTGAAATACCTGGACAAGGTCGTGAAGGAGGTTCTACGTATGTACCCTGTCATATACGGGTAAGTGTACTTGAAGATATTAAATACACATTTAAGGCACAAGTCGCTGAACAGAGTTGCGACCCTTGGGTTGATTCCTCCAAATCGTGTTCCTAGATCATGACGGTCATGATACGGCTTCCCTAAAAACCGTGAGCATTATAGGAACGTTTACCCTGGAGATTATCGAGGATGTATCGAGGATCTCCAGGGTACTTTATATCGGAACGTATACCCTGGAGATTATCGAAAATGTACCGACGAGTTCTTACCTTTACTTGGGGCACGGATGATCCAATTGTCTAAGGCATCGCAATTAGTTGTGCAGTGTTGCGTCCCTTGACACACGCCAGGAACCTATGATACCCGTGGTCGTGGGTTGGATAAGAGCGGTAAACGTCGGAGACCTGCATCACTTCGGATTTTCTTGCCACATCCAACTGAGAAAAACCTGAGACTTTATGTTTGCAAACATCCGAGTCATTATGTTTGCAAGAATCTAAGACATTATGTTTTCAAGAACCTGATTCATTATGTTTACAAGAACCTGAGACATTATGTTTGCAACAACATGATACATTATGTTTACAATAACCTGAGTCATTATGTTTACAAGAACCTGAGTCATTATGTTTACAAGAACCTGAGACATTATGTTTACAAGAACCGGGGACATTATGTTTACAAGAACCGGGGACATTATGTTTACAAGAACCGGGGACATTACGTTTACAAGAACCTGTGACATTATGTTTACAAGAACCTGACATTATGTTTTTACAAGAACCAAGAACCATTATGTTTACAAGAACATGAGACATTATGTTTACAAGAATATGAGTCATTATGTTTACAAGAACCTGAGACATTATGTTTACAAGAACCTGAGACGTTATGTTTACAAGAACATGAGACATTATGTTTACAAGAACCGGGGACATTATGTTTACAAGAACATGAGACGTTATGTTTACAAGAACATGAGTCATTATGTTTACAAGAACCGTAGACATTATGTTTACAAGAACCGTAGACATTATGTTTACAAGAACCTGAGACATTATGTTTACAAGAACCGGGGACATTATGTTTACAAGAACCGGGGACATTATGTTTACAACATGAGACATTATGTTTACAAGAATCTGAGACATTATGTTTACAAGAACATGAGACATTATGTTTACAAGAACATGAATCATTATGTTTACAAGAACCTGTGTCATTATGTTTACAAGAACCTGTGTCATTATGTTTACAAGAACATGAGACATTATGTTTACAAGAATCTGAGTCATTATGTTTGCAAGAATCTGAGTCATTATGTTTACAAGAACCTGAGACGTTATGTTTACAAGAACATGAGACGTTATGTTTACAAGAACCGGGGACATTATGTTTACAAGAACATGAGACGTTATGTTTACAAGAACATGAGTCATTATGTTTACAAGAACCGTAGACATTATGTTTACAAGAACCGTAGACATTATGTTTACAAGAACCTGAGACATTATGTTTACAAGAACATGAGACATTATGTTTACAAGAACATGAGTCATTATGTTTACAAGAACCGGGGACATTATGTTTACAAGAACCTGAGACATTATGTTTACAAGAACCGGGGACATTATGTTTACAAGAACATGAGACATTATGTTTACAAGAACATGAGTCATTATGTTTACAAGAACCGTAGACATTATGTTTACAAGAACCTTAGACATTATGTTTACAAGAACCTGAGACGTTATGTTTACAAGAACCTGAGACATTATGTTTACAAGAACCGGGGACATTATGTTTACAAGAACCGGGACATTATGTTTACAAGAACCGGGGACATTATTTTTACAAGAACATGAGACGTTATGTTTACAAGAACATGAGTCATTATGTTTACAAGAACCTTAGACATTATGTTTACAAGAACCTGAGACGTTATGTTTACAAGAACCTGAGACATTATGTTTACAAGAACCGGGGACATTATGTTTACAAGAACCGGGGACATTATGTTTACAAGAAGAACCTTAGACATTATGTTTACAAGAAGAACCTGAGACATTATGTTTACAAGAACATGAGACGTTATGTTTACAAGAACCTGAGACATTATGTTTACAAGAACCGTAGACATTATGTTTACAAGAACCGGGGACATTGTGGTTTACATACTACCTTAGACATTATATTTACAAGAATCTGAGTCATTATGTTTACAACAACCTGATTCATTATGTTTACAAGAACCTTAGACATTATGTTTACAAGAACATGAGACGTTATGTTTACAAGAACCTGAGACATTATGTTTACAAGAACCGGGGACATTATGTTTACAAGAACCGGGGACATTATGTTTACAAACTACCTTAGACATTATATTTACAAGAATCTGAGTCATTATGTTTACAAGAACATGAGTCATTATGTTTACAAGAACCTGAGACATTATGATTACAAGAACCTGAGTCATTATGTTTACAAGAACATGAGACGTTATGTTTACAAGAACCTGAGACATTATATTTACAAGAAACCGAGACATTATGTTTACAACTAAGTATTCGTGAAGTTGTTAAGTGACATACATTTTAGAACTTCTATCACAGGGTGAACAGACATACGGTGCAGACTCGAACCATAAAGGGTGTGACGTTCCCAAAGGGAAGCAACGTCTACATCCCCATCTTCCACATCCACAGGGACCCCGCCATCTACCCCGACCCGGACACGTTCAACCCTGACAGGTAAATCCTCGACAGACAATGTGATTCAGTGTCAAGATGTTCCTCAGCCTCTACTTAATGCGTTTCATTCTCTGTTCTCGGCCAACTATGGATTGGTGCTCTTAAAGATAAAGAAAACGTTAATGCCTGATTGTAAAGGTATCAATCAACCATACGTACTACCGCATAATATACTCATGCCAATAATGGTTGTCACCCCCATTATTGGCATGATAACCATTATTGGCATGAGTATATAATCGAAGCTTTTGGGTAGCCAAGTGGTTCAGGTTTTTGCACGTTTCGCCGAGACCCTGGTTCGAATTTCCTCATGGGTACAATGAATGGAGCCCATTTGTTGTATTCACCGCCTTGATATTGCTGGCATATTATTGCTAATAGCGGCGTATGAACACACTCACTCACTCAGTCTTTCATAAAATGATTAAGTTCGCGACTATGTTAAACTGAGTGAAACAGACAAAAATATCTAACTGAGATCAGACACAAGACTAAATGTTCGTGTCTACTGTTCGTGGTGTTCAAATGTCAGAAAAAGTCTTCGAGTACCTTGACAAACACGTATATATTAGACTTTCTGATTAATATAAGTACGGAACATGCCCCCGTATGGGCAACTTCAGTGTCGGTCCTAAACAATACTGGAAGGAAACGATTTCTCAGGGTCTTCTTTCTGATTAGGCAGAGAGACGATGATCAAAAGTAGGGCTTAACATTATCTCATTGCCTTGAAATCTTTACACTGATATGGTACATTATTCCGTCAGCATCTGAGGGCATATCCATTGAAGGTAAATATTTTCATCACATCAATGGTCCTGAAGAGAATATAACACCAGCGTACATTACCACTGCCTGAACAGAGTGAGTGAGTGACTGAGGATGTGGAAAGAAAGAACAAAGTGGTGACGATCACAGACATTTCCATTTGGCGAAACCATCCAGCACGGGGTGTGATGCTGACAAACGATTCGAACTTTCTAGGGTCTTTCTAGGTTTCTCACGTAAGACTGTGTTGATGAGTACACCTGATGTGCTTTGGATATTTTGTTTCTAGATGGTCTGAAAACACGGTGAGACATCCTATGGCGTACATTCCGTTTGGGGCTGGTCCAAGGGTTTGTGTGGGGATGAGATTGGCGGTTTTCGAACTGAAAGTAGCAATAATCAAAGTCCTGAGGGCGGTGAAGTTCAGCACGACGAAGAAGACCCAGGTATTGTTTTCTTTTAATGTTTTAGATGTTCGTAAAAAAGTAAAAAATGGCATTCTTTTTTCATCTCTCTCTAGACCCGTGTGTTTTCTACGGTATTCGGGGACGGTGGGGTAGCCTAGTGGTTAAGTTCACTGGTCACGCTGCAGACCCGGGTTCGATTCCCCACATGGACACATTGTGTAAAGCCCATTTCTGGTGTCCCTCGGCATAATATTGCTGGAATATTGCTATAAGCGGCGTAGAACTACACTCACTCACTCTACAGTATTGATAAGAGTAGCAAAGATTCAATAAACGTACAGTAATCAACGATTATAACACGCTTATGATGAACTGGTACATAACGAAATCATTTTTTTCCCGGCCACTTGCTTCATATTTTTGCACATAAGCGCAAAACGAACTACCCTTATAACGAACAACGATTAGTGGTTCATTTGAGTTCGCTTTTACCGTTGTATACTGTATGTTAAACTCATCGCAGTTGGTGCCTCCATTCAAATATTTCCACTTCTGTAATCAGAGGCCATAGATACAACACTATTACTTCTCTTCTTTTTTGACCGCCTCCGTGGTGTAGTGGTTAGAGCGTCCGCCCGGAGAGCGGAAGGTCGCGGGTTCGATCCCCGACCGCGTCATACCAGAGACCATATAATAGAATGGCACTTGTTGGTCCCTGCCTGGCGCTCGGCATTAATGGGTACAACAAGGACTGGTCGGCTCGGAGTCAGTATAATGTGTCTGAGTGGGGTATCTATGCTTCACTGCGTCATGGTATCTCAGTGAGCTAGCACTATAAAACCAGCTTAAGTCTAGTACAAGCAGCCGCACATACACATACACACGCATGCACGGCGTCATATGAGCGAAATATTCTCAAGCACGACGTTAAATCCAATTTCACCTCACCTCACCTCACCTCACCTCACCTCTTCTTTTTAGCTATTTTTATAGATGCTCACTATTTGCAAATTTATGTTTCAATGTAAATGTATTTTTTGTTCATTCTGTTCCCACATCTGTTTAAATGACATAATTATATTCAGATATTCTGGTATACTCCGACAGGCACATCACATACTCTAATCGCAATGTGTTTCTTTTTTCTTTTCAGGAAAAAATAGTCTTCGCCGACAGTAGTTTCTTGATGCCAAAGACACCAATAGTGCTCCATGTTGAAAGGCGCTAGACCAGTGTTGGTCATCACGGAAGTGTGTCTGTGGACATTCACTCTTCCAAAGCAAGCAAGCGTTATATAACATCTGTATCTCATGTCATTCGTACAAAATCTCTTGGAAAAAAAGAAAACTCATCTCTCAGTAACGTATCGAAGGATTTTCCTAGAATGTGCGATCGAATACAATATGTCACAAGATCAGGGATTAGTGACAGTGACAGCGATATATTTCCAACTGCAACAGTGACCTTTTGGCATCTTACGACATTATTTTCATCGTAAATGTAAGGACACCAAAATTTCACTACAAAAGTTAGTTTTATTTTAATTTCAGTACGTGAATTATTCTGATAGTAGATCGGCATAGTCGGATGTAGTTCAAGTAATCCTTCATAATTTGTTCCATCCATCTGAACCAAGGATTAATTCTCAAATCAGTCGTGATATATATTCTCAGTAGCTTACCTGGATGCCTGATGTCAAATATGAATCGACGAAGGATGAAGCCAAGTTTTGGTATTGTTTTTGCAGACACTAAAAGTGATACAAAAGTGACGTGCATGACCACAACAGAGACCCTTTTTTGTCCGTAGGCCTTTCACCCGTGAAGATCCGGGTTAGAATTTGTCTTCAACAACCCATGCTTGTCGTAAAAGGTGACTAACGGGATCGGGTGGTCGGGCTCGCTGACTTGGTTGACACGTCATCGTATCCCAATTGCGAAGATTGATGCTCATGCTGTTGGTCACTGGATTGTCTGGTCAAGACTCGATTATTTACAGAACGCCGCCATATTGCTGGAATATTGCTCAGTGCGGCGTTAAACAACAAAGATACCAACCAACCACCCGTAGGCCTTTACCTGTCGAGAAACTTACCCGTTATATGACACAACTACATGCCAAGTACTATGTTTTTAAAAGAATGATGAGGTTGGGTTGAAGGCCGTTCTTAACAGTATTCCAGTAGTATCACGGTGTGTCAAATGTATGTGCGATGAAAACTCGATAGAATGCAGGTCTCGTACGTCTACTTCGCTGACAAGGCAAGAAACATTATGAAAGTGAAGCGGGGTCCGTTGTCATATCTCTCTGAGTTACCAATTAGACACAACTGTTCACAGCAACTGATAAGTTTCAGACAAATCTCTCGTGGCACCCCTTGTCTCCCTGGTTTGTACGACAAACATTGATTCACGACAATTTTGTTTTTGGAATTCTAGATTTACCATTGTTATCCAAATAATAAATCGTAACGGAACGTGTTCAAATAAAACATCGATGTCTGTGATTTGATGTCAGTAACGTTCAAGCTATAGCACATTATTCTGCAAATACTTGATTGTGGTATAGTGATTGATGTTACGAGATCCGGGTTAGAACTGATCTTCAGCAAGCCATGCTTGTCGCAAGAGGCAACTAAGGGAATCGGGTGGTCAGACTTGCTGACTTGGTTGACACATATCATCGTATCCGAATTGATCGATGCTCTGTTGATCACTGGACTGACTGGTCCAGACTGGATTATTTACAGACCGCCGCCATTACATTGCTGAGCGCGACATTTAACAGCAAACCAACAAATGACATCACGAACAACGCTCTTCATCTTTGGGCATCGTTTGTGTGCACACAAACAAGGTACCAAACCCGATGACGCTATCGAATTAGTCACCATTTACGAGAAACATCGGTTCCCAAACCCGGAATCCAAAAGACTCGAAAGATGTTGGAGACTTGCTGCGTAATAACAGTATTCACACTACCAGGTAGTGTCAAATGAGTTAAAATAGGGTCACATATTGTTCGTGTGCGTGACAGTGTCAATCAGGACGATAGCGTGTGTGTGCGTGATAGTACCAAGCCAGATGCCTTTTTGTACGACGCAACTGGGAATCGAACCAGCAGCGTTCCACATTCCGGGCAGAGACACTATCTTGTCCTCTAAGGAGGGGGTAAGAAAAGGTAGAATCAGGACTTGTTAAACATATAGGCCAAGGATGTATTACAGCAGTATCGTTGAAAGACTGCGAGACGAGCACGGTTTTAGCGGTTAGAGAAAGTACCAAAGTGACGACTGCACTGTACATGTACAAACGTTATCGTTAGGGGCGACTAATGGGGTCGGGTGGTCAGGCTCGCTGACCTGGTTGACACATGTCATCGTATTCTAATTGCGCAGATCGATGCTCATGCTGTCGATCACTAGATTGTCTGATCCAGACTATATTATTTACAGACAGTCGCCATACACCTGGAATATTGCTGAGTGCGGCGTTAAACAACAAACAGTACAAACGAAGTGTTAATTCCGCGACAGTATATGAATCAATAAATACCCTAATAGCACCTTTCCACTCCATTCCTCATTGATTACACGCCCATACAACAGTGTTACTGGATCGTCCGAGAACTACTGACAACGAACCAGACAGTTTGTGCGGTCGAAACAATAACTGACACAACAAACGTACAGACTCCACATTTATTTGCATGTATACATGGAATATTTACAACCTGTGATCAACAAATATCTTTGGTACCTTCCACTTTATAACTCGGGACATTATATCTCTCTTCCAAAAAACATCTGGTAAACTTAAAAATGACTACGTAATTTTAAAAGTAATTGACTAGCACTACAAACAGTCTCAAAATGAGCTGCCAGCATTATATCTGACCCAATAACGAACGAGCGAATATGGTTTAACGCCGCTTTTAGCAATATTCCAGCAATATCACGGGGGAACACTTTCACACATTGTACCCATGTGGGGAATCGAACCCGGGTCTTCAGCGTGACGAAAAGACGCTTTAACCATAAGGCTATCATGCTATCTGACCCAATAAATATAATTTAGGAAACTCGTAATGCGATAGTAAGTAAGTCGGCCATTTTTAGCAATATTCCAGCTACTAGTATATCACGGCTGAGGACACCAGAAAAATTCTTCCCAACTTGTACCCATACACATGTGGGGAACTGAACTCGGGCCCAGCGTAACGAGCAAACACTTTGACCACTAAGCTACCCCACTGACCGTTGGCAGTAGAGAACACCGAGGTCTGATTTTAATGGGTGAGAGTAACGGGTAAAGAGCTCCAACGCCTGGTCCCTGATAGCAGTAAATGCAAATTTAGTAAATGTTAGAAAACTCAATAATCACCAATATTTAGATGCATGACGGCGGCCTGTAAGTAACTGACTGGGCAAACCAGTGACTGAAATCATGAACACCAATCCAGGCACCATGAAGATTCACGTCAGAGAGCTCCCAGAATTAAAACTCAATCAAGTGCCCTCGATACTCTGGGGACAAGTATGTGTTCAGGGCGACAAACTTCAAACCCACAATATAATCAAAATACTCCAAACCGCACCTTATTTAATGACTTATTACTTCAATTACAAAGGTGAACGTCCCATTAACAATGATTTCGAACTACGGTAGTCATTGTCATTTACTGTTAGGTGTTGTTTACACATGTGTGCACACACCTCGCACATGACAGCATATTTTGACTGAGGAAAAAGATAAGACGATATGTTTTTCTTAAAAAACAAAAACATAAAACTTCGGGTTTTTTATATCTGCATCTATATTTCCACTTAAAGATCATTTATATGTCCACTAAAAGATCAAGATCTTAACACCATGCCTGAACAAGATTGACATGTGGACATTCATCTGACTTACTTGGGATTTACTCCCAGTAAATGATTCAGAAGATCGTAAAGATGTCATTTTCCACAGATACAAAGCAAGCAGGCCAGCCAGCATCAGACAAGAATATACAGAACCGATCTACAAGCAGCAGGGTATTTTGTGTGCTGTCCACACACAGGTAACACATGAAATACTTTGCCACAAACTAATTCCAAACAGTACTAATACTGAGACAAAATTGAACAGCTCTATCAAATACCCTGTGCCACTGAACTGTTCAATACCTAGATATGTTGGTTTCGCCCATGGAAGTGTCTTATGTGATGCATAGTTTCTAGCTTTGGAGATCCTAAACTTGCGTGGTCAGTGAGAGGGGTTTAATTCCACTTTGAACAGTATTGAAGTTACTGACTGACTGAGTTTAGTTTTACGCTGCTTTAAGCAATATTCCAGCAATATCATGGCGGGAAAACCAGAAATGGGCTTCACACATTGTGCCCAAGTGGGGAATCGAACCGGGTCTTCGGCGTGACAGGCCATCGCTTTTAACCACTAGGCTATCCCACCGCCCCTATTGAAGTTACAACATGATGTGTCAGCTTAATGTATACACAAAGAACTTCGTTATGCACCCCATGACATATCTCACGATTGAATGAGCCCGATCTTGACCCTCTTCATGTACAACTAAGGGATCCTCCTGTACAGAACCTGGCCCAATTGGAAGCTGCTTTACACCAGGAATGGCGTAAACTGCCCCTTTAGAGGATCAGGAGGCTGACAGGGTGTATGAGGAGGACGGTGCTGGCTGTCATACAGTCACAAGGAGGTTACACTTGGTATTGACCTTGAATCATGTAAAACACACCAAATGACATTTGAATTGTTCACATTCAACAATAAACTCAACATTAAACATTCCATGGCCATACTTGTGCAGACATTGTTTTGCACGAAAATCAGTTGTTTTTTAAATGAGCAAATATCATCATAAAATCAACATGGATTCCAATCATTTTGTCCTCAAAGGATCATATGGGTCAGAAAAACTCATGCTTTTCCACCAGGGTCACCATGAGAAGTTTTATGTAGGTGTTGAAATCCTATCATTGCAAAAGTACAGGGGGTGCTTAATTAGGTTCTTTGTGTATAGGTAGAAAGGGTCAAGTAAAGCAGGTCTCATACCTTCACCACCATGGTGAAATAAACAGGCATGGATATGATACAGACAAACCTAGAAACATAAATGGGATGGACCAGGATTCAAGGCCATGAACTGACATGGTACCATTGGTTATGGATAACAATTCTGGAAGTAATTACCTCGTAAGGATGGGAAAGCCACATTAACTCGGTGCTCCTAGTGGCAGCTAGAGTTGTATGCTCCCCAGGGAGTTGAGATTGATAACACGACATTGATACTGACATCCTATGATGGAGGGAAAGACAGAGTGCCTGTGAGCAGCCTAGCTGGAACTCAGCGCTATATATATATAGACTATTATAATTATTAAAAGTAATTCTTATATTATTACTGAGGGGACATCTCCCACAAAACAAATAAACAGAGAACAGTCACACCAGGAAGATGTGTCCATGGTCCTGTACAATTTATTGAATACAATTTCAGGGACTCAGAAACCACAGAATCACTTAATCATCTTTGTTTATTTTCTATTAACCAAAAAAGGCATCATTACTGTGTTAATAAAGATTACAAAACGTTGTTGCTTTTCTCCATACATGCTTGACTAAAATAGAAGGGATCATCCTAAATATTTGATGCTAGATAATGTGAAATAATAGAGAACTATTTTAGTTTACCCATACATTTTTAAATTGGCAAGTGCTGTTAGACACATGTAAACATAAATTTCATGTTTGTGCAGATGCTTACAATTACCTAAACATGTTTTATACCGATTTATCAGTGGACAGGAGACTTTTCACTTAAATGGACATAAACATTTGACAAAAAGTAGAAATACTTTCTCAGAAATTTTCACCGATATTTAAGGTCAGCAGTTTTTACACATTCATACTGAACTAAGAACTTTTCATAAAAAGACAATTCCCAGAGTTCAAGCAGAAAAACAAATTCTTAATACGAATGATCACAGTAGAGTATAGAAAAGAATAAACTCCATTGCACATTAATGTTGGATAGTAATGGCTGTTGCTGCCTTTGTCCATTCCCAAACACAAGAAAGGTCCTTATCATGTTTTTCAGTGGATTTCACAACTTGTCCAGCAGACAATCCATCAAACAAAATATAATTCAAGTACTTCTCTTTGAATTTCTCTTAAGCACTTTTCAAATGTTTATTACCAAGTCTCAAATGCTCACGGCTTTTTGTGACTGTTTTTCTGTTACTTTTAATGACAATACAAAGCAAGAAATCCTCAGTGGCTGGAGATACAAAACATATGAGGCCTTGTTCATATTTAGTAAGCATCTTCTTTGGGAACAACAAGCAATACTAATTTCAGACAAGAAGTGCCAATTTCTCATCACTCGACTGAAAAACAAACTGCTTCAAACTCATACACCCTCAGGAAGAACCATGGATGATTAAAAAAAGAGTAAAAAAGGCTCATGCTTTTCATATTTGCTTCATTTAATTGACTGCTGATTTGACCAAACATTTCAAACACAAAGGCGACAAGAATTCAGGAAACACTGTATTATATATACACAAGAAATCTGCCCTTTTTTGTGAATACATCCTTTTCATAATGCAAATCACACATCCATAATGAATAATTGAGTGATTGACCTATCAGCTAAATATGGGCGAGTAAGTGAGTATAGTATTACGCCGCTTTTAGCAATATTCCAGCAATATCATGGCATCGGCCACCAGAATGGGCTCCACATATTTTACCCACATAGGGAATCAAATATAGGGACCGTAGGTGAGGGAGTTTAGTTTTACGCAGTTTTTAGCAATATTCCAGCAATATCCAGGTGGGCTTAATATGGGACTCAAGCCTAAAGTGATGCTGGTCTTGGGCAAAACCTAGAAAAATAGCTGGGGCCAATCCTAATTCACAACCATTGCGTTGGGGTAGCCTAGTGGTTAAAGTGTTCGCCAAAGACCCGGGTTCGATTCCCCACATGGGTAGAATGTGTGAAGCCTATTTCTGGTGTCCCCTGCCGTGATATTGCCGGGAATATTGCTAAAAGCAGCGTAAAACCATACTCAGTCACTCTCTTATTCACACCCACCATTAAAAGTTTCCTGGCATGCTCAAGGGATGTAACTCTGCTGAGCACTGAGACAACTACAGCACCTCAGGCAATTGGGCCACCCCAACCAAACAAACATCAAGGCTGATCTCATATTTAGAGTCAAACAGGATTCAAATGTCACATTCTTAAGTGTTCAATATTATTTATAAATCAATTACAGTATAACATTAAAAGTATACAATGCTTCAGGCCACTGTTGCATGCATCAGATGTATGTATGTACCCCATGCTATCACAGATCATCCCTATACTGACAAAATGCTTTATATATATATGTTTTATTAGAAATTACCCTCAGTTTTGACCCTTAAATTTAACACAAGATGCAGAAAGTAAGACATAGTTCAAGCGTTCAGAAAATAACAAATACAATCCCTGAATAACCAGAATCAGAGATGAACACAGGAACACTGTGTGTTGTTACACAGTGAGATACCAGCAATGTTCCAAGACTGACCAGCATGTCTAATTGTGCAAGGAAATCTTGTCAAAGTCAGTTTTAGGCAAATGACATATTTTCCATCAAGTAAATGTTTTTCAACTATTGCACATTTTGGGGTAACTCTGTCAAGGAAAATAGACTGGCAAAAACAAATTTCATAAATCGTTTTATGCATATGTTGACAGGGTTACAAGACGATTGTAAATAATGTATATTTTCCATGCATTGTCTTAAAATCGGATGTGAACACGTTATCCTGGGTTTTCTCTAATTACCCTTAGCCTATTACCCTCATCCTGCTTGCTGTGGTAAGGTCACTAACCAAGCTGTCAATCTTGGTCACAACTTAAAAATTCACAATGATATCAGTAAGATATGTATATTCTAACTCTCCACAGATCAATACACAGACAAAGATTCAGTTTCCAAAACTGAAAAAATCACAATTTGGATCTACAGAAATGTGCATGATTTCTGTAGATGACATATAAACACAAAGCACACATCACCGACTTTCATAAGCAAAGACCACCTGGAAAAGGAAATGAATATCGCTGCAGCCTCACACAACACAACATTTGGCAATGGCTCTATTCAGGAATTCCCTTGTGGAGTCATGATGGAGACTTCTGATTGACAGCAAGTAGATTACGTTGTGGATTACTGACAGCGTGTAAATAATGCTGTCACAGGGATTGGGAAAGACAGGGGCCATGGGCCATTTTGCACATTAGAAAAATAAATGGCCCATTAAAATTTTGAAGTTTACTATTGATACAAGGGTTTGGGCCCATTCTAAATTCAGAAAATGGCTAATAATCCTGGAAATGGCCCATTGTCATAGTTCTCTATCCCAATGCCTGCTGTCATTACTCTTGATTGACAGGATGTAAACAATGCTGTCGTCACTTGTGACTGACAGCGCGTAAACAACACTGTCATTACTCTTGATTGACAGGATGTAAACAATGCTGTCCTCACTTGTGATTGACAGCGTGTAAACAACACTGTCATTATTCTTGTTTGACAGAGTGTAAACAACGGTGTCATTACTCTTGCTTGACAGCATGTAAATAATGCTTGTTTGACAGAGCGTAAACAACGCTGTCATTACTCTTGATTGACAGCGTGTAAATAATGCTGTCATTACTCTTGATTGATAGCATGTAAACAATCAGGGCTCCAGATAAGGGCCGTATCGGCGTATGTACAGGTAAAAAATATGCACGATACGGTAGGAAATAATTTAGAAAACGTAGCACATACGCACCACAGCAATGCTGTACAGTCCAGTACTCCTATATTGAAAAAATAAGGAGTACCTACTCCTGATGTTGAAAACTTATCTGGAGCCCTGAACAATGCTGTTGTCACTTGTGACTGACAGCGTGTAAACAACACTGTCATTACTCTTGTTTGACAGAGTGTAAACAACCCTGTCATTACTCTTGTTTGACAGCGTGTAAACAACACTGTCATTACTCTTGTTTGACAGCTGTAAACAACACTGTCATTACTCTTGTTTGACAGAGTGTAAACAACACTGTCATTACTCTTGTTTGACAGTGTAAACAACACTGTCTTTACTCTTGTTTGACAGTGTAAACAACGCTGTCATTACTCTTGTTTGACAGTGTAAACAACACTGTCATTACTCCTGTTTGACAGTGTAAACAACACTGTCATTACTCTTGTTTGACAGAGTGTAAACAACGCTGTCATTACTCTTGTTTGACAGTGTAAACAACACTGTCATTACTCTTGTTTGACAGAGTGTAGACAACGCTGTCATCCTTCATGACTTACAGCTGGAGATACCGCTGATAAATGTCAATTGTACTGCAACAGATTTATTTTTGAGTGTGGAAATGTCACATGGCACAGTGAGTAACAGTCTATTTTGTTTTAAAATTTCAGACAAAATTAACTAATCACATCAAGTTTAACTTAAACTATCATGTGAAATACAAAATAATCAGAAAGACATATTTACCTCATCTGGTAAAGAAGGGTGAGTATATACACGTGTCTCTTTTCATGTCATGCCAATCTCAGCAATATTCCATTTGTAAACATGTATATGAGTGGCCTGAATCAGACATATCCAGGTACTGATATCATGAGCAGTGACTAGGTCACGATGACATGCTATCAATCAAGTCACCAACCGATAGCACTGATCAAATAGATCGCTACAGCAACCAGCATCTTGAATGCTGGGACCCTATTCTAAGCCAGAAATCTTAGGGTTAAAGAAAGGAGATGACTTGATGATACCTTCCTTGGGCATAGATGGCAAGATAGGAAAAAATACCCAGATGACACTTCACTTTTTAATTTCACTTTTCACTTTTTGTATATTTTAAAATTTTCATTAACTGAATCCAGTGTGCAGTGCCACTTTTGTACCAACTTCATTTCGTTCACAGATATATACAACTTCATTTTCCTCTTGAGACAAAAGATTACTGTAGCAGTGATCCATGGCGTTTTCTACAAAATGAGGTTTACTGAATCTGTAAGATCCCCCTGAAGCGGATCAATAAATAGAGACTTGAGGGAAGTTCTGGATAAAGCCTGGATGGCAAGTCTGAAGTGCAACACACACTGATGAAAGCTTAAACATGACATAGCACATTCTGATTGTGAAATGCACGAGATGCTGATGATTGGTGATGTGATGAACGATGATCTACGATGTGATGGTGTCATGAGGTTTTCTTCTTGTATTCAGCGAATGCCTGTTTCAGTAGGGACACCACATCACTTGTATCCTCTTCATTTTCACCTGAATAGAAAACAGTGTTAGAGATATTAGTGTTGGGAATTGGTTGATGATTGGTCCATTACCAACAAGCAATCATCGAAAAAAATAGGTTATAAGTATAAAGAGAAAATATGTGGTTCTCTGTTGTTTTTTTGTTTTATTTAGAAACTATATAAATTGTATTTCCAAATTTCACATCCCATGTAAAATGATGCTACTTGTTACTTTAAGGTGAACACAAATTTCTCAGTCTTCCACATATATTCAGTCATGACTTTTCAGTAAATAAAGAGAGTTTTCTAAGAACTAAACAAATTTTCAGCCCTGACAACTTCAAAGATATGTTCCATCGTCAAGTGTTTCAACACTAAAACAGTAGTTCCCAAATAGTTTGTGTTCGATTATGAGAAAATGTCATTTTTTCATTTGGTCACTACGACCAATCATAGATTATTCCAATTAATTGGAACACCACCAACAGAAAAGGTAGCATGTCATTCATCAACAATAAACAATGTATCTTTCAGTAAGTAGTAAACTTTAATGTGAGCGGGTTATTATTTATTTATTTTTTTGTATTTCACCACCTTTTTTCCAAGAATTAAATGAAAATTGGTTCTTTCATCTGAAGCGGTGAGATCAGCTGTAACTGCCTACTTTTGTAATGATGTCACGTAAAACCAACATCAATAAAAATGGAAGACATCACATGTTACTAAGTAATGACATGACATCATATGGCTATGGGTATCTTCGCAAACTATGAAAATAATGGCCCCAGGAAGAAAGAGGCAATCAACAAGACACAGAAATCACTATGCTCAGAGAGAATTACTAAAAATGTATGCCTTTAATTGTAACTTAAAAACCTGGGTCCATCAGGCAATTTACAAATATTTCTTTGTTGTTTAACGCTGCCCTCAGCAATATTCCAGCAATATGGCAGCGGTGTGTAAATAATCGAGTCTTGACCAACAGTCCAGTGATCAACAGCATGAGCATCTACGTAATTGGGATATGATCATGTGTGTCATCCAAGTCAGTGAGCCTGACCGCCCAATCCTGATACTGTGAAGCTGTTCTGCCTAACTCACCTTTATCTGACTTTGTCACGTCTCTCTCCAACTTGAGTTTCTCCTGGGCACATCGGAACATGCCCTCTTCAACCGTGTCCCGACTCAATAGTCGCACAATCTTCACGTTCCTGTAACAACAACACATTAAGTATGATGTCCTGTTTCTTTGTCGATTAACTTTCACAACTGAGAGTCTAATGAGACATTATGCCGTTATTATGCTTCAATGTCAACAGAATGAGTGACTTTTGTTTTACGACGCTTATAGCAATATTCCAGCAATCTCACGGGGGGACACCAGAAATGGGCTTCACACATTGTACCCCTGTGGGGAATTGAACCCGGGTCTTCGGCCTGACTCTTTGACAACTGGGCTACCCCACCGTCCAAACCAAGAGAATGAGCAATTACAGAAGAATCATAAGCGTTGCAAAAGTTGTAAAACAAATACCAATTCCTGTAAAATTACCACATACAGAGATAGAGAATATAAATAAGCTTAACAATACTAAATGCATTGCAAGCTGTACTTGAATTCCTTGTGTCATCCCTAAGCGTGACATGATAATGAGTGAGTGAGTATGGTTTAACGCCGTTTTTAGCAATATTCCAGCAATATCACGGCGGGGAACACCAGAAATGGGTTTCACACATTGTACCCATGTGGAGAATCGAACCTGTGTCTTCGTCGTGATGAGCCAACGCTTTAGCCACTAGGCTACCCCACCGCCCCACATGATAATGAACACAAGGACCAATACAGATGATGATGATGATGATTCTTGAACAATTCAGTATTCACAGCTGCCCGACAACATAAGTGTGAGTGGGGGTCTCATTGACACAATTAGAGACCAAATTCCAAAACACCCGTACATTCCATCATATTATCTGAAATCATTGCCAATCATGGTAAGCTGAAAACGGCAGCTTTAAATGTTGTTTATTGTTTTAAAAAGCAACCAGAAACAATTAAATGAATTGGAAACAGAAATAATCCACCAAATGTAAAACAGTGCGTGAGTGAGGTTAGTTTTACACAGCTTTTAGCAATATTCCAGCAATATCACGGCGGGGGACATCAGAAAAGGGTTTCACACATTGTACCCACGTGGGGAATCAAACCCAGGTCCACATCATGATGAGCAAACACTTTAACCACCAGCCTACCCTACCACCCCCAAATGTAAAACATGATACATCTGTTAAAAATTCATTTCTGACATGCACCATGTGCACATGTCAATGAAACGTCTCACCTTAAACAATCTTCAAAAACACCACCGACATTCAAATTGTGAAATCGAACATCACGAAAACAAATCAATGTATCTGTATTGATGCTAAAATCAACCCTGTCCACTTCTTTATGAAACCTATGTTTTTACTTTGTCTGCCCAAGTCTGTGACATCGATCCTCTGCCTGCTTGTCGTTGTATGGGTTAAAGTCTATGTCGTGTAGTATAACCACGTTGGCTGCTGTCAGGTTGATGCCGAGGCCGCCCGCCCGTGTAGACAGCAGGAAGACTATGATCTCAGGATCGTTGTTGAACTCATCTATCAGCCGTTGTCTGCAAGTTCAAAGTTCATATGATGTGGAAAAGTCTCTTGTGAAATCATTGCTATCAAACAGTTACCAAGTGAGTTTGTTCCAAATTGCCTGTTCACCCAGCAGTGAATGGGTACCCGATGGGAAAAATCATATGACTGGTAACCTTCTAGCGCCTCACAGGCAGATATTGTAAGTTGTTCACTGGTCTCAAGGGGGACATGGGTTCATGTACTCTCAATGTTTCGGGCTCAGGGAACATAAACAAACATCGAGGGTACATCAACCCATGTCCCCCTCGAGACCAGTGAACAACTTATAATGTGAAGGGCGAGGGGAACATAAAGAAACATTGACGGTACATCAACCCATGGGCCCCGAGGGACCAGTGAACAATGTATTATGTTACCGAACACCTCAATGGTAATTTTGAACTGTTTGAAGCACGGGTATCGGATCATAGCATGAAGTACCAGACGACAAGAAAAACAAATTTAGGGTTACCTCCTTTCCATCGATTTGCATTCGCAAAACAACGGTAATTCCCGTACATCATACGTGATTCAATGTTATTCGAGATAAAGAATTACTACTACGAAGTACCAAATGAGTTCGGCATTCCCAGCGGGATACATAGAAAATGTTACTCGCTTGTAAGCGGGATACATTGAAAATAATAGAAGAGCGCTCGCCAATCAGAAAAAGACATTTATGTGTGAGTCAAAATAATATTATATATATTGAGTTTGTGATTGAAGACTGCATTTTGACATAAGACCATATTGCCATATAGTGTATGTAGTGTGTAGTGTTTCGTTATTCATCGCAACATACTGACCTGACTGTGAAGTGTTAGCTGGTTAAATTCAATATTGAAAAGTATTTTGTCCATATCACAAATTGTCAGCTTGATGTAAGAGATTAATCTGAAGCTATGCATGTCAAGGCGTGAGTGAGTGAGTATAGTTTTACGCCGCATTCAGCAATATTCCAGCTATATGGCGACGGTCTGTAAATAATCGAGTCTGGACCAGACAATCCAGTGATCAACAGCATGAGCATCAATCTGCGCAATTGGGAACCGATGACATGTGTCAACCAAGTCAGTGCCTGACCACCCGATCCCATTAGTCGCCTCTTACAACAAGCAAAGTCGCCATGTGTTAGACATTTAAAACCTTCATGCAAAGGCATGGTGCAGACAAGCACTGAAACATAACAATCAGAGCACATCTGGGATTCAAACCCAATATCATAGCCTCCTGACATGTGTAAGGGACACAACTCTGCACGGATGTAGCCATACATGCTCAAGAGTACAAGGGACTGCACAGTGTAAGTCTCAAATTGTGTCAGTTATACAATAAGTGGTAGGTTTCAAAGATTTCACAACCTATAAGAAACACTGTCAGAAAATAGCAAAAAGTTTAAGTAAGGTAAACATTAACGATTAAAAAACTGAACTGTATGCACTTTCTACAACTAATCACATCCTTCTCTCCATAGATGCACTATAAATGAAATCACTCCCATATGTCATGTCATATTCAAATCAAGCAATTCCATTATAAACAATTATTAATAGTCGGAGAGTCCTAATATGACACAACTTCAGTGGCTAAGACGAGACCCATATTAGCTGAATATACAAAACAATAATAAACCAAGACAAAGAAAAGGAGTGAGAGTTATGAGACAATCTCCCTGCAGCAGCAAACTCACCTCTCTGGGACTGGTGTAGATCCATCAAGTCTCAAGAAACGTATCCCCTTTTCGTTAAGGTAGGGCACCATGATGTCCAGCATCATCACAAACTGACTAAACAGTAAAACTCGGTCACCCTGCAAACACAGAAACTCAGTCCATAAATATAGGTTGAAACAGTCAACAAACACTGACAGAAACAGTCAACAAACACTGGCAGAACCAGTCAACAAACACAGGTAGAAACAGTCAACAAACACAGGGGGAAACAGTCAACAAACACTGTCAGAAACAGTCAACAAACACTGGTAGAAACAGTCAACAAACACAGGGTGAAACAGTCAACAAACACAGGGAGAAACAGTCCACAAACACAGGCAGAAACAGTCAACAAACACTGGTAGAAACAGTCAACAAACACAGGGGGAAACAGTCAACAAACACAGGGGGAAACAGTCAACAAACACAGGGAGAAACAGTCCACAAACACAGGCAGAAACAGTCAACAAACACTGTCAGAAACAGTCAACAAACACTGTCAGACACAGGGAGAAACAGTCAACAAAAACAGGCGGAAACAGTCAACAAACACTGACAGAAACAGTTAACAAACACTGTCAGACACAGGGAGAAACAGTCAACAAAAACAGGCGGAAACAGTCAACAAACACTGACAGAAACAGTCAACAAACACAGGTAGAAACAGTCAACAAACACAGGGAGAAACAGTCAACAAAAACAGGCGGAAACAGTCAACAAACATTGAATCATGCTTCAGTGAGCTCAGTTTAAGTGTAACACTGATAAATCAAACTATTTACAAATACTGCAGTGTCTCCTGTGCCTAACATTCACAACTCTGCACAAAGAATCAAGGTAATCTATCCCAGATGAATGTTTGTTTGTGGTTTCAATAGACACTCAGCATTAGTCTCCCTACATTACAGCCGCCAGTAAACTGAGTCTGGACATGGTACTCCTGTGAAGGATATGGTAAGCGATGATGCAGTTTGTCAGGGTACGAGAACACACAATCAAACATGTCACTGAGATGGAACACACAATCCATTTCCACTCCTATTTCTATCGATACCTGGATTAATTTAATCTCTTAAAATGCACATATACAGGGCCATTAATCACTTATCAAAAACAGACTTGCTGACTTGAATAACCACATGTCATCATATCCCAAATGCGTTGATTGATACTCATGATGTTGACCACTGGATCATCTGATCCAGACTCAATTTTTTACAGACCACTGCCATAAAGCTGGGATATTGCTGAGTGTGGCATTGAACAACAAACAAAAGTAAATAAATTTATCCTCCAAAACTAAGTCTTCAGCACTATAAATAAAGGGAGGCTATTGGCAAAAGATGTGTTACCTGTCTCTCAAACTTCTCCAGCAGATCATCCAGCATCCGGAACTTTCCTGATTCAGAGATCAGGTTGATGTCTAATGCAAAGGAACCTATATATTTCTGCAATGACAAATATTCCATGTTGAAATATAACACCTGTCATATAATACACACCTAAGCATAATACCATACTTGGTCTGGAGAGTTCGCTCAAACTCATCTTGAAACAATACCATACAGTGCAGTAATTCACTGCAGTAATTCATTTATGAAAAGCATTATAAAAATAGACAGTGATTTCTAAAATGTCTCATAGAAAAAGAAAGAGAAATAATACAAAGATCAGTGAATTCAGTGAAATTAACATCAAAGGAAAAAGCACTATCACATTGGGTGAATCTGAAAGTCAAACACCAGATACTGGCATGACTAAGGGGGATAAATCTGCACCAGGATCACACCTACTTCAGATCATAGGGTTCCCCTTCCATATATCATTCAGGCGCGTAGCAAGCCAATTTTTTTGTGTAAGCCCGATAGGTTGCAAAGCTTTATATTTAGATAGTATTGAGGGGATTGCCCAACCTTTCTAGCAACAATCATGTGTAAGCCTGGGCTTTTTTTTTTATAATGGTGGCTACGCCCCTGACATTTTGTGAAATATTTTGCCATTTTCTGTTGTATTTTGCAGGTCACAGATGCCATGTTAATAACAGAAAACTTGTTGACAGAACAAATAATCAACAGCAAGGAACTGAACCAATCAATGTTGAAACAAAATGCTGTAGTTATGCATCTATCGCCTTATAAAAGGTGGGCTCACATATCAGATTATATCTCCGAGGTTATTTCTAGAGTAAGGGGCGGTGGGGTAGACCAGTTGTTAAAGCATTCTCTCATCACCCCGAACACCCGGGGTTGACGTTTGAGATGTGCAGTGTTTCCGCTGACTTAATTATTTATCGGACACTGTGTCTTGCGACCTAAAATTTTACTGGTCATGAATGAAATTTGCCGGTCATATCCTATTACCATACTGTAAGTACTCATTTTAAAGTTATTTTTAGCCTGGGTATTTCCAAAACATAACAATTTTTGCGACCATGAAAGCACAGCCAAGACTGTCATTTCGCTTACCCATGATTTTTTTTATTTTAATGCATTATTATTTACCGGACACATAGTCCGGCTGGCTTTCAATTTACCGGTCCCTAACGCATTTTTCCGGCAATTTTCAGGTATATACCGGAGAATGGAAACACTGGATGTGTATCAAATCCCCAAGCCTCACCTTGTATTGGTGGCAGAGATTGTTTATATCAAAGTCGTTCAGTACAGCCATATCTTCCTGTATGAGGTGGGGCAGTGCTCCTCTGTCTCTGTGGGATGGCTCCTGAAACAGAATCAGTATCAGCATCAGCATCATAAATCCTCATTGTCTAACGCCACAGTCAGCAATATTTCGGGTGTATGATGGCTGTCTGTAAATAATCAAGTATGTACCAGACAAACCAAGGAATGCTATCATGAGCACTGGTCTCAACTGTCAGGTTACAAATCATGGCACAAGACCCACATTGGCAATCTGTTTGGACATCACTATAATTTATGACAGAAGACCCACCTTGGCAATCTGTTTGGACATCACTATAATTCATGACAGAAGACCCACCTTGGCAATCTGTTTGGACATCACTATAATTCATGACAGAAGACCCACCTTTGGCAATGTTTGGACATCACTATAATTCATGACAGAAGACCCACCTTGGCAATCTGTTTGGACATCACTATAATTCATGACAGAAGACCCACCTTTGGCAATGTTTGGACATCACTATAATTCATGACAGAAGACCCACCTTGGCAATGTTTGGACATCACTATAATTCATGACAGAAGACCCACCTTGGCAAACTGTTTGGACATCACTATAATTCATGACAGAAGACCCACCTTGGCAATGTTTGGACATCACTATAATTCATGACAGAAGACCCACCTTGGCAATCTGTTTGGACATCACTATAATTCATGACAGAAGACCCATCTTGGCAATCTGTTTGGATATCACTATAATTCATGGCAGAAGAGACACCTTGGCAATCTGTTTGGACAGGCTATATAAATCATGGCACAAGACCCACCTTGGCAATCTGTTTGGATATCATTATAATTCATGACAGAAGACCCACCTTTGGCAATCTGTTTGGACATCACTATAATTCATGGCAGAAGAGACACCTTGGCAATCTGTTTGGACAGGCTATAATTCATGACAGAATACCCACCTTGGCAATCTGTTTGGATATCACTATAATTCATGGCAGAAGAGACACCTTGGCAATCTGTTTGGACAGGCTATATAAATCATGGCACAAGACCCGTCTTGGCAATCTGTTTGGATATCACTATAATTCATGACAGAAGACCCACCTTGGCAATCTGTTTGGACATCACTATAATTCATAACAGAAGCCCCACCTTGGCAATGTTTGGACAGGCTACAAATCATGACACAAGACCCACCTTGGCAATCTGTTTGGACATGGCCATAAGCTTCTCATCTGTGTAGTGGTTGCGCACTAGCAGCGGATGGTTGGCCACCTTGCGGAGCTGCATGAACATGGACATGCCACCATTAGGGCTGTCACTGCTGTCCATCTGGCGGGCGTACTGGCCAATCAGGGACTCGTACAGCTCCTGCTGGTCTGGGATCATCGGACACCGGACTACCTCCTCGGTCTTTTTGGGCAGTTGCTTCAGAACCTGCACATGATCACATGAGACAATTATATTACAAAGACCATCATAATACACTCGGTCGTGAAACACGGATCATCATAATGGACAGATACAGATGGCAAACTAGTCTGTCATATACACAGATCATCATAACACACAGATCATAATACACAGATCATCATAACACACAGATCATCATTACACACAGATCATCATTACACACAGATCGTCACAAAACACAGATCATCATGGACAGAAAGACAAAAACACATCATTACACACAGATCGTCACAAAACACAGATCATCATTACACACAGATCGTCATAAAACACAGATCGTCATAAAACACAGACCATCATTATACACAGATCATCATAATACAGTCCATCACGATACACAAACCACCATAATACAGATCATTATCTAATAAAACAGACCATCTTCATGATCATAATATAGAACAGACCATCCATAATATGCAGCAAGCTCAACTGAACAAGGACTAGGAAACTAACTCAAAATACCATCAATGTACAGTTCTAAATACGTTCACAACTATTTACTAAAACAACAAGAAAACGTGTTACTTATTATCAAATTCACTGTTTTCCTTAGATAATCCTACTTTACACATTTACCCACACAAAGCAGAATTTGGTTTTCCATATCCTGGTAACCACAACTCAGTTTGTTGACTGTGTAATCAGATAACATATCATTTCAAAGTGTTCTCTGACAAACTTCCTCCTCCATAAGCAACAACTTCTGTCGTTGTGACAGTGTCATCGCAGTTGTTTCACTCAACAGTGTTTATTGTGATCTGAGCCTGGCAGACCAATCATAATCAGGTATTTCCACATCATGTACCAAAATACAACGTACCTCACTTTTGAGTCTTCTCAGTAGAAAAGGCTTCATGATCCTCTTAGCTTGTGCTATTCTAGTTTTCTCATAGCGACCCTGACTGTCATCTCGCTGTAACAAAACAAACGACAGTCGTCAGCAAACAACAAAAATCTTTATTTAAGTGCTTAATCACAACAAAAAACTGCACTACAAAATTCTTATAGCTTTTTACAATTGTCTAATAATATTTTTAAAAAATCAGCAACAAAAATAAATGAAAATGTGTTACCTCCGAAAATACAAAAACAAAATTCATTACATTTTACTCTGCTCTATCACTTACACTAATCATGGCAAATATCCTTTTCAGCGGTTCTGTTTTCCCGATGAAGAGCTCTGGCATGACAAAACAGAGCAGTGACATCAGTTCCACCAAGTTGTTCTGTAGTGGGGTCCCTGTCAGCAGGAGGCGACGCTCAGCCTACAGGGAACAAAAACGTCTTAGCTCATACACAGTTTGATTGAGTGCTCTACCATGTGTTGCGGTGGGGGTGTTCATAGATTGTGATGGTATTGGTATGCACAAGATATTCAGATTTTCAACACCACTTTCCCAGAATATAAAATCACTCCCAACAGGAAATAGTTATCTGACTGAAAAGTAATGGCAAAGGGAGTACCTTGATGGAAAATTAAATGATTTTTTCGTTTTTTGTTTAACATCGCACGCAGCAATACTCCAGCTGGACCAGACAATCAAGTGATCAATATCATGAGCATCAATCTATGCAATTGGGATACGATGACATGACAACCAAGTCAGCAAGCCTGACCACCCGATCCTGTTAGTTGCCTCTTACGACAAGCACAGGTTGCTGAAGACCAATTCCAGAGCGGAAAAGATTAATTATCTTGCTGTATATTCAAGGGTTTTCAGGTGGCATATCGCTGTCTGTGAACATGAGCCATTTCAGACAATTCTCAAGTCACTAAAAGTCCCGTCAAGTAATCTTAGCTGTAGTACTATGCTTAGAGGTACAAGTTTACATGAATATGAACGGAGAAATTTCTTAGATTTCAGTGTCACATTATGATTAAGACTAGCACATAAGCTTAGAGTGAGTGAGTGAGAGTGAGTGAGTTTAGTTTTACGCCGACTGAGCGACTCAGCAATACTCCAGCTATATAGTTGTCTTTTGTTGCAAGCATGGGTTGCTGAAGACCTATTCTACCCAGATCTTCACGGGTCACATAAGCTTAGAGTTACTGAGAGTGAGAAGCCATTGTGTGAAGGTAAGGATTAGCCAAACACATCTGACAATATATAGTGCATATAGTCATAAATATTAGCTTGCACTTCTCCAATATGCTGCCCTGGTGCATCTTACACACAGTCAAATCAAGTCCTGGCATCAACGAATCAAATCACAAGAACACAGCTTGATTGATTGAAAAAATGACAAATAAATTAGATCTGGTAGTTGCTGTCTGTATTGATCCTGGCAATTGGGTTGGTCCAGGATGAGGATATTCTAATCAAAGGTCATTGTCAGCGTTATACATACCCTAATCTTCATCAGATTCTGAAAGCGCAGAGATGCCATGTTTTTCAGCATGTGCCCCTCATCAAACACAGCGTAGTGGAAGGCACATTTCTTGAAGAGTGACCGGTCTTCCACGGACCCTGTAGCTATTGTGTACCTTTAGAAACAATATTACACTCTGATACTGGTTATCAATATAGAGACCGCCTCTGTGGTGTAGTGGTTAGAGCGTCCGCCCGGAGAGCAGAAGGTCGCGGGTTCGATCCCGACCGCGTCATACCAAAAGACGTTAAAATATAGTACTTGTTGGTCCCTGCCTGGCGCTCGGCATTAATGGGTACAACAAGGACTGGTCGGCTCGGAGTCAGTATAATGTGTCTGAGTGGGGTATTCATACTCACTGCGGTATGGTATCTCAGTGGGCTAGCACTATAAAACCAGCTTAAGTCTGGGCTAGTACAAGCAGCCGCACATACACATACACGCTCATGCACTTCGTCATATGAGCGAAATAATCTCAAGCACGACGTTAAACCCAATTTCACCTCACCTCACCTATCAATATAGATCATAAAGATCAATAATTGTTAACTAAATATTGATCGAGTATTGACAAATATCAGACGAGGTACTTTGAGCAAAAATGCCAAAAAAGTCAGGAAGAAATGAATATAAATCACATGTGAGTGGTGACATGTTTATGTATGGACTTCTAACAAAAAAGCATCATGAACATAATTAACAAGTAGGACTTTGTGTATTGCATGAGTAAATTAAACCTTTATTCTATCACAAAAGATTCTGAATGTTGTTATCAATGACACCATTTTCATGTCATTAATAGGCTTCCATACCAACGATATTTCTGATTATTTATCTTTCTAGCCAGCCCTACACATAATTGTTACATACAATGTATATCACAAACTATGCATACATCATCACATGCAAATTATCGAAAATATCAATTTGATGCAACTGTCTCCCAACAAAAGTATATTGACAGAGGTAAAAAATGCCAAAAGTGAGTGAGCAATATTCCAGCAATATCACGGTGGGGGACACCAGAAATGGGCTTCACAAATGCCAAAAGTACTGCTGTCAGCATGCAAGAGAATTCATAGTTCTAATAGTTTGAAACAGTTATAAATAATACATCAATTATGGATGTTTCAAACCTTCTGTGTGTTGGTTTGCAAGGACTTCAGATTAGAGTTACTCCCCTTTGGTTAAAGAGTAAAATGTCTGATATTGACATTCTCAGCAAAACTTTAGTCACATTTCTATTATGTAACTAACTGAATTCTCAATATTTGTTCAAACCTTAAAGTTTGATTACTTCTATTGCAATCACTACCATAGTAATCTTGGAAACTATCAAAATACTGTTGCAAGTGTACACGACTAACGTAGTAGTTGGTTGGGTGGTTGTTGCATAATGCCGCCCTCAGCAATATTCCAGCTTTATGGCAGCGGTCTGTAAATAATCGGGTCTGGACCAGACAATCCTGTGATCAACAGCATGAGCATCAATCTATGCTTTTGGGAACCGATGACATGTGTACTTACGTAGTGAGTAAAACATTGAAGTTTCTCTTTCCATCCATGAGGATCCGATGGCGGACAACTCGACGTTCATCCTGACTGCCATAGTACATGATCACCTTCATCGATGGGCACCAGTTCCTGGCCTCCCGTAACCAGTTATCTGAAACACCACTTGTGTGAGGAGTCTGCTTTGTTTCAGCAAAGAATTTACACTAAACACACCCAGGCTACAGCAGTGAGTGAATGAGTTTAGTCTGCCTCGTGCCGACTCAGCAATATTCCAGCTTTATGGCGGCGGTCTGTAAATAGTCGAGACTGGACCAGACAATCCAGTGATCAACAGCATGAGCATCGATCTACGCAATAGGGATACAATAACACGTGTCAACCAAGTCAGTGAGTCTGACCACCCAATCCTGTTAGTCGCCTTTTACAACAAGCATGAGTTACTGAAGATCAATTCTAACCCAGATCTTCATGGGTCAAAGCTACAGCAGACAGTGCGAGCAACTATAATGTGATGAGAATTCCAGTTTGGATCACAATTATATGGCAACTAAATGTGTCATTATTGTTAAACAAGAAGTCATAGTGTTGAAAAATAGCACATGAACGACTAATCTGGACTAAGGATCCATTTCTTTTGAATATTCTCTTCTCGTGAGTCAGTGAGTGGGGATTAATACATCTTTTAACAGTATTTCAGTTATATCACAGCTTAATGTGGGGACAAGCCTAAAGTTTGTTTTGTTTGTTTGTTGTTTAACACTGCACTCATCAATATTCCAGCTATAATGGCAGCGGTCTGTAAATAATCGGGTCTGGACCACACAATCCAATGATCAACATCATGAGCATGGATCTACGCAATTGAAATACTATGACATGTGTTACCAAGTCAGTGAGCCTGACCACCCTTTCCAGTGAGTGACTTCTTACGACAAGCATGGGTTGCAGAAAACCATTTCTAACAAATCTCCAGTAGTGATAAGCCCAAAGTAGTGCTGCTCTTAGATGTTTACCACTGTGAAGAAGTTCACAAGCAATGGTAAGGTGTTGTCAACTCTATAAACATAGTCTGGACAAACCAGGACTCAAAGTAACATTCAACATGGCATCTCAATATGGGAGATAAGCCCAACAGTGACAGTGAGTGAGTTTAGTTTTACACAGCTTTTAATAATAACTACTGAAAATCATGAAATTAATGCGCCACAAAAATCATGAAATTAATGCGTCACAAATTTAATGCTGATTAGCTTGCGAGGGTCTAGTTTAAAATGCGTCCACCGAAATTAATGCGAGGTCAGGAATCTGTGTTGACACTTTGTGAATCTTTTGTTGTTCTTTTCCAGATTTTTTTTCACACTTGTTATTTACCCAATAACCTGAATTGAGCTTGTTAAGCAATGAATGGAAATGAGCTGACGATGTCAGTTCTGTGGTAGATCTGATCTCTTGTGGAAGGCTGTTCGAGAACAGGGGCTGCTCTGGAGAAGCTGTGGTCGCCAAAGCGTGTTTTGCTACGTGTTGGAACACAAAGAAGGTGTTGTCCTCGTGATCTCAGGGCCCTAGGTGGCTCATACTTCGATAATGAGGTCTTGTAGATAGGGTGGTGCCAGTCCTTGCGCCGCCTTGAACACTAGTACCAGAATCTTGTACTTGATTCTCTCTGCGACCTTGAGCCAGTGTAAGTTCCTTAGGACTGGACTAATATGCTGGTCCTTTCTTGTCTTGGTCACCAGTCTGGCGGCTGCATTTTGACATCGCTGAAGCTTGTTGATAAGGTGTTTCAGGATACCGTACAGCAATGCATTGCAGTAATCCAGGTGCGACAACACACAAGACTGGACTAGAGTGGCAGCAGTCTTTACATTCAGGAATCTTCTTACTTGGCTGATGTTTCCGATGTTATAGAGTGCCATTTTACAGACTTTAGCAATATTCCAACAATATCATTGCAGGGGACACCAACAATGGGCGTCACACATTGTATCCATGTGCGTAATCGAACCCGCCCCCCAACAGTGACAGACCAAGAATAATAATCACAGCGCATCTAAGATTCAACTAAGGGATTCCTGCAACAGAAATGTGACTGTGCCTTGAATGACATTGCCAGCTCTACATCAAGAGAGTAAATAGCTGTGTTTACATTAAACCTGTGTGGACTACCATCTGTATCTCACCTATTGTTGATGAAGGTACGATGATGACATGTGGTCCGGTGTCACCTTGCTCTATGAGATGGGTGAGGAAGGCAATTGCCTGAATTGTCTTCCCTAAACCCTGCAAATACAAACACAATGTATCACATGCCTGTTACCTGTTGAAATCAGAATAACTGCACCTGATCTTCACCTGATATTTAAATGCATTTGCTATACAGTTTACACAAAAGACTTTTTGTACTATTCCTGAAAGTGAGTGAGTGAGTGCATTTGTCAAATTTATATGAACTCTGCGATAATCAATATCTGCCTGATGACAACACTTTATGGATCAGATTCATCACCTAAACAGCAGAAACATGTAGGTTTTCACACCGTTATTAAGCATGAACTAAAACAAGAACAAATGGTTCATAAAATGTATTAGAAAAGACAAGGTGAACTGAACGAAATGTCGCAGAGGGTATACTCTCACCATTTCATCAGCAAGGATGCCATTTAGCTCTTGAGAGTGCATGATACGCAGCCAGTTCAGTCCAATCATCTGATATGGCTTCAGTTCAAACCTGTAAACACATCATAGAGCATTTTGATCTCAAACCTTTCCACATAAGAAACTTTGTTACATCAAGGTATATTTCCATCTTGCTGGTTCTAGATGTGAGTGAGTTTAATTTTACTTCAAGGTATATTTCCATCGCCAAGACTCAGCAATATTCCAGCTATATATATGGCGCATTGAGTATGGACCAGACAATCCAGTGATCAACAGCATGAGCATCTAGAGGTCATTCCCCATTATCAATAAGGCCAACAGCAAGGTTAATTAGGCCAAGAGAGGTTACCCATTAGGTTTAATAAGGCCAACAGCAAGGTTATTATTCCCCATTATTTAATAAGCTACCCAGTTTGGTATACCCAATCAATAAGGCCAACAGCTAGGAGAGGTTATTCCCCATTATCAATAATCAACAGCAAGGTTATTACCCATTATCAATAAGGTGAGGTTATTCCCCATTATTAATAAGGCCAACAGCAAGGTTATTCCCCATTATCAATAAGGTCAACAGCAAGGTTATTCCCCATTATCAATAAGGCCAACAGCAAGGTTATTCCCCATTATCAATAAGGCCAACAGCAAGGTTATTCCCCATTATCAATAAGGTCAACAGCAAGGTTATTCCCCTGTTATTCCCTCAATCAAAGACCAACAGCAGGTTATACCCCTTATCAATAAGGCCAACAGCAAGGTTATTCCCCATTATCAATAAGGTATTCAACAGCAAGTGTATTCCCCATTATCCCATTAACAGCAAGGCCCCTGCAAGGTTTCCCCATTATCAATAAGGTCAACAGTGAGGGTATTCCCCATTATTAATAAGGTCAACAGTGAGGGTATTCCCCTTGTGAATATGGCCAACAGCAAGGTTATTCCCTATTATCAATAAGGTCAACAATGAGGGTATTCCCCATTATCAATAAGGTCAACAGTGAGGGTATTCCCCATTATCAATCAACAAGGTATTCAATCAATAAGCAACAGGGTATTCCCCTTGTGAATATGGCCAACAGCAAGGTTATTCCCTATTATCAATAATAAGGCCAACAGCCAACAGAGGTTATTCCCCATTATCAATAAGGTCAACAGCAAGGGTATTCCCCATTATCAATAAGGTCAACAGCGAGGTTATTCCCCATTATCAATAAGGTCAACAGCAAGGTTATTCCCCATTATCAATAAGGTCAACAGTGAGGTTATTCCCCATTATCAATAAGGTCAACAGTGAGGGTATTCCCCATTATCAATAAGGTCAACAGTGAGGGTATTCCCCATTATCAATAAGGCCAACAGTGATATGGCCAACAGCAAAGGTTATTCCCCGTGTCAATAAGACCAACAGCAAGGTTATACCCCATTATCAATAAGGCCAACAGTGAGGTTATTCCCCATTATCAATAAGGCCAAGGGAGAGGTTATTCCCCATTATCAATAAGGCCAACAGTGAGGTTATTCCCCATTATCAATAAGCGAACAAAAGACACACATTGTTGACAGTTACATTTAGTGAAACTAACTTGCATAGCATAGTGCTAACTAATCCTATCTTAATCATGGCTTCAGACCTTTACCAACAGAACACACATATGTAAATGTGCCAAGCAATATCCTGCACCACAGACAAAATAGCTGCTCAGTCCACGTGGAGCGAATGAGTTAAGATAGAAACTGAATTCAACTGCATTCAGTTACATCGCAGCCACTGAGCTTTTTGGTTGGAGGAAAAATGATGTCTTAAAGGTTTCAGACAATTTACACATGAATGGAGTGCATGGTTCTGCAATGATATAAACTTAGGCTGGGTAAACCATGATTCAAACCTAAAATCATGGGATCCTGGCATATTCAAGAGATACAACTCTGTACAAAGTTTCAGACAATGAGACAACCCATCCCCAAGCTCACTTAAACCAAAGATTATTCCCAGCTGAATATTTACATTTTCAAATATCAGTTTTGCGTCAGAAAAAAACAAACAATAATGTATTATAGCTGACAGAAGTGCATCATCCAAAGCCTTACGTTTTACTGAGAAGGTCGGGCTGCCTGGTGATTCTGTCCGTCTCTGTCCCTGATGCTGAGGGATCGGTCAAGCTGGACACAACAGACTCCATCTCCTCTGCAATCTTCTCACATCTCTTCATCAGTTTGGTGACAATTGCTCGGACATGGATGGTCTCCTTGCAGCCACTGATCAGGTTGTACGACAGCGACTTTGTGGACTCGAACTTCTGCACCTACAGGTGAAATATTCCCTTTTCATTATTGCCTGCATTGTGTTACATTGTCCACACTCATATGGGGTGTAACATGTTGAAATTCCATCACAAAAACCTTCTTTTTCTTACAGTTAAGGGGGTGGTGGGGTAGTCTGTGGTTAAAGCATTCGCTCCTCACGCCAAAGACCCGGGATCGATTCCCGGGTACAATGTGTGAAGCCCATTTCTGGTGTCCCCCACCACGATATCGCTGGAATATTGCTAAAAGCAGTTTAAAACAAAACACACTCATTCACTCACTCTTACAGTTAAACCCTGCTTGTGAAATCAAATTAATCCAAAACTCTGACTTAACAACCGTGTACTGTCAAGTACAAATTTTAAAAATATTCACCAGAAACAGAGTCATGTACTAGTATTGCAGAAAACAACAGTGCAAGTCATGGCCGTGACTTTAGGTACTGTCAATTGTAACTATTACATACCAAATTTGAGTGTCATGAGATCACTGGTTATTGCTGTGACAAATTAACACTGTCAACATGGCCGCTCCATATTGTACATCAATCACTTAACTACAATATTGTATTATGTCTATGAATAATTATTTGTATTAGGTGTATACTCCAATATTCATGATATGTATCATATTCTGCCACATAGTGTATTCATTGCAGCCCTAGTGTGTATATAGAAAAGTGGAAGGAGAGTATTGAAAGGTTTTTTAAAGTTCTGCTCCAGAAAGGAGTCTAAGTCAAACTTGTTGCAGTCTAAGTCAAACTTGTTGCCGAAACAAAATATTTTATTCAAAATTCCAAAACTACCAAAAGGCACCAGTACACCACCAGATCCATGTATGTGCCAAGTTTGGTGAAGAAATATTGAACGGTTTTAGAGTTCAGCTCTGGAAAAGTCAAATGTGCACGGACGGACGGACGCACGCACGCATGCAAGGAGTCCATTTTAATACCCCCCCGCAAAACGTGTTGTGGGGGATAAAAACCCAGCAGGCTCACGAAGCATAACCTTAATCAACAAGAGTCACTGAATGAGTGCTGCATCCAACTGTATACAACCTCTTGGACAACGAATGAGTCTGGAAAACTAGCGTTTGACAGCATGAGCACTGATCCATACCCAGATCAAACCTTGTACTCACCATATAATCATTATTTGACTCTTACAACAACCAATGTCCCAATTCGAGAAAAAGCCTCTCTTAAGATAACTGATATGTTACTTGCCAGATTGTCCCAGCTGCTGAACGGCCGTTGTGTGATAATCAGATCCGCCTTCTTCCGGGAACACCCTGGTACGGTCATCAGCTCCTCCACTGTGGCGCCCTCGAAGAATGACAGGATCATCTCTGTCTGGCCCATTGCTTCCTCCTCTTCCTGCAACAGCAGCAGACAATCACTCATAGTGGACAGTGGTGGCATAGTGGACAGTTGTGGCATAGTGGACAGTTGTGGCATAGTGGACAGTTGTGGACAGTGGTGGCACAGTGGGCACAGTGGACAGTGGTGGCACAGTGGACAGTGGTGGCATAGTGGACAGTGGTGGCATAGTGGACAGTGGTGGCATAGTGGACAGTGGTGGCATAGTGGACAGTGGTGGCATAGTGGACAGTGGTGGCATAGTGGACAGTGGTGGCATAGTGGACAGTGGTGGCATAGTGGACAGTGGTGGCATAGTGGACAGTGGTGGCATAGTGGACACAGTTGTGGCATAGTAGACATTGGACAGTGGTGGCATAGTGGACAGTGGTGGCATAGTGGACAGTGGCATAGTGGACAGTGGTGGCATAGTGGACAGTGGTGGCATAGTGGACAGTGGTGGCATAGTGGACAGTGGTGGCATAGTGGACAGTAGTAACAGTGGTGGCATATTGGACAGTAGTAACAGTGGTGGCATATTGGACAATAGTGACAGTGGTGGCATAGTGGACAGTAGTGACAGTGGTGGCATAGTGGACAGTAGTGACAGTGGTGGCATAGTGGACAGTAGTAACAGTGGTGGCATAGTGGACAATAGTGACAGTGGTGGCATAGTGGACAATAGTGACAGTGGTGGCATAGTGGACAATAGTGACAGTGGTGGCATAGTGGACAATAGTGACAGTGGTGGCATAGTGGACAATAGTGACAGTGGTGGCATAGTGGACAATAGTGACAGTGGTGGCATAGTGGACAGTAGTGGCATAGTGGACAGTAGTGACAGTGGTGGCATAGTGGACAGTAGTGACAGTGGTGGCATAGTGGACAATAGTGACAGTGGTGGCATAGTGGACAATAGTGACAGTGGTGGCATAGTGGACAGTAGTGACAGTGGTGGCATAGTGGACAGTGGTGGCAGTGGTGGCACAGTGGACAGTAGTAACACAGTGGACAGTGGTGGCATAGTGGACAGTTGTGGCATATTGTAAAGTCATGACAAATTGTGAAGTCATGTCAAAGTGGACGACAGTGAGGTCAAGTTGGACCGTCACGATTCAGTGGACACTGGTGTCACATTTGACTGACACGACAGAGTGGACAACGCTGACACAAGAATGGGACATCAGGTCAAATCAACCGACCTGACCAAGTGGACACACGTGACACAGGCATGACACATGGAGCAATGATGAGGCAGTCATGTCCATGTGGCCAGTCATGACAAAACAGGCCTCTTTCAAAGTCAAGTTCAGCACTGCTTTCAGGCCAGTGCTAGATATATTCAATCAAATTTGACGACATATAAATGAATTTGGTCTGTGAGCAATAAAGAAGAGAGAGTTGTGTACCAAGGCATTCGTATGTGTTCTTGTGATGCATGCAACATGGGTTTCACGTGTCAACCAAGTCAGCGAGTCTGACAACCCGATCCCGTTAGGGACGGGTTGCTGAAGACCAATTCTAACCCAGATCTTCACGGGTCGAGGGTTTCAGGAACTGACATAATATCTGCATGTATATGAAACAATTATTTGATTGAATGCACAGATAGATCTACAGATTTTGGATACAATGACATGCATCTACCAAATCAGCGAGCCTGATGACCCGATTCAGTTGGTCCTCTTACGACAAGCATGAATCGCTGAGGATCAATTCTAATCCGTATCTTCACGGGTATCATGGTAGCAGGATTCCAAGCCAAGCTATGAAGGTAAAAGTGTCAAGGGTATGAAGACACTGTCATGATTTTAATCGATGAATAACTGATGAATGAAATCAGTCTCAAGTAAGGCTTTACATGGGCCACACAGTAATCCAATGCACAGTGGATCATTGAAGATAAGAATACATACGACAGAATACATACCATGCTATCATCACTGTCCCAGCCATCATCAAGATAATCATCATCCTCATCTGACAGATCTTCGTCCCTTCTGGATACTGTAGGAAAAGATGTTGAGATAAATTGTCAATGTCATGTTAGCATGCAGCTTGTCAGTAAACTGACTGACTGACTGACTGAGTTTGGTTTTACGACGCTTTTAGCAATATTCCAGCAACATCACGGCAGGGAACATCAGAAATGGGCTTCACACATTGTACCCATGTGGGGATTCGAACCCGGGTCTTCGGCGTGACGAGCCAGTGCTTTAACCACTAGGCTACCCCACCACCCCTTGTCAGTAAACAACCAACATGGCAAGATGTTTGTAATCGACATAGTGTTTCTCATATAACTTGAATTTTAAAATGAGGCTTGTCTAGCGAACAAATCATTTTCTTGGAAGAAGAAAGGGAAATTTTAATAACTATTTGTAATGCAAATGTCTACAAAGTTTGTGAAGTCAGCTGGTTAAAACATCTTCGTTCAATGATACTTTACTGTCACTAGAAACATATTTACGATAAGTATCTAAAGTGATTCAAAGACTCTGTTTTGAAAAAAGTTATGTGGTTTGAAACCAAAACAAAATATGATCAAATTTAAAAAAACAATGATAAACAAACCCTTCTTTTTCTCCTTTTTCTTGCTTTTTGAATCATTCCCATTCTGGACCCGAGATGACAATGCCAGCATAGCATCTTCCGTAGACCAGTTATGGTCCTCTAGGGCTTTCAGCAGCACCTGTACAAAGATCACTGTCTACATTTATACTGCCAAAGTATCCATCAACATATGAAGGAGGCACCAAACATAATCATCCACAGATTGTACTTTGTCATTTACAATGTTTGACTCAACAATGACAGGCATTTGATGGGCATTAAAAAGTTGAAAATGGCAAATGTCAATAATTGAAATATCTAGTTTAAACTCAACAAGCAAATGAAAATGCCTCAAAACATTTGTTCAAGCATATAAGTGGCACAATGAAAACCCTTAATTCATTAGATTTGTCACGTTCATTTGGCTCATGGGGAAATCCCTACAGGGTTGTAACCACCAGTACACCATTCCTCATTAGGCTTGTGGGGAACTCGCTACAGGGTTGAGATCACCATTACACCATACCTCATTAGGCTTGTGGGGAACTCGCTACAGGGTTGAGACCACCAGTACACCATACCTCATTAGGCTTGTGGGGAACTCCCTACTGGGTTGAAACCACTAGTACACCATACCTCATTAGGCTTGTGGGGAACTCCCTACAGGGTTGAAACCACTAGTACACCATACCTCATTAGGCTTGTGGGGAACTCCCTACTGGGTTGAAACCACTAGTACACCATACCTCATTAGGCTTGTGGGAACTCCTACTGCTGGAAACCACTAGTACACCATACCTCTTTAGGGCTTGGGGAACTCCCTACACAGCTGAGACCACCAGTACACCATACCCTCATTAGGCTTGTGGGGAACTCCCTACTGGGTTGAAACCACTAGCTTAGGCTTGTGGGAACTCCCTACTGGGCTGAGACCACCAGTACACCATACCTCATTAGGCTTGTGGGGAACTACACCCCTACTGGGTACTGGGAAACCACCACTAGTACACCATACCTCATTACTGGGCTTTGAACTCCCTACTGGGTTGAAACCACCAGTACACCATACCTCATTAGGCCTGTGGGGAACTCCCTACTGGGTTGAGACCACCAGTACACCATACCTCATTAGGCTTGTGGGGAACTCCCTACTGGGTTGAGACCACTAGTACACAATACCTCATTAGGCTTGTGGGGAACTCCCAACACAGTTGAGACTACTAATACACCATAACTCATCAGATTTGTGGGGAGCTCCCTACAGGGTTGAAACCACTAGTACACCATACCTCATTAGGCTTATGGGGAACTCCCTACAGGGTTGAAACCACTAGTACACCATACCTCATTAGGCTTATGGGTAACTCCCTACAGGGTTGAGACCACCAGTACACCATACCTCATTAGGCTTTTGGGTAACTCCCTACAGGGCTGAGACCACCAGTACACCATACCTCATTAGGCTTATGGGTAACTCCCTACAGGGCTGAGACCACCAGTACACCATACCTCATTAGGCTTATGGGTAACTCCCTACAGGGTTGAGACCACTAGTACACCATACCTCATTAGGCTTGTCAGGAAATGCCTCCAATAAAGTTCCAAGCCTCTGATCCTGTGTCTGTGAGTCAAGTTGAGTGGACTGGGAGCTGTTTGGAGATACTGTTTCTACACTGTCACTACTCTGTACAATACGGATACGCTTAAAAGGGCGACGATCAAGAGGTGGAGAACTCTCCTCACAGGCACGCTTTCGCTTTCTGTCAACCAATTCTGAAAGAAAATCAGTCATAACCTGACATGATTATTCAGAACATTTTCTAAACTGTTTAAATCCTGGATTAATTTCATATCTATAGACAACCTTCATTTCACATCTACTTAAAACATGCATGAGAAATATAGGTCTTATACAAAGTTTCCAACATAATATGACACCAGAATTGGGCTTCACACATTGTACCCATTTGGGGAATCGAACCCGGGTCTTCAGCGTGTCAGACCAATGCTTTAACCACAAGGCTATCCCACCACCTCAGTTTGTGAAAGAGGCATGGCTGCCCGCAGGCTATCACACCCCAACACCCTCGGTTGCCTATAACATAAGCCATTGATATTTGACCCACATTAAATAACTTATAGCTGACATAACCAAATTACTACTGAAAACAGCAACATCATCCTGCAACCTACCCCTGTCAAACTTCCCACTCATTAGTGAGGTGACAATCTGTTCAACATCTCCGTCAAACAGGTCCACTGCATCACCAAGCTGACTACTGGCTCGGATCGGAAACATGCTCTTCAGGTGGTTGATCTTCTCAATGCGACTGCGCGTGAATTCCTCCCTTGGAGTTTGTCTAGACACGGTGGAAGCATCATCTGAGTCGCTGTCAGACATAGGTTTAAGTCTCCTGAATCTGAAATGGACAACTTAGGATAAGAAAACGGTAATCTTCAATGTTTAGACAAAAAGAACATCTTGATGAATACTTTTAATGTACTGTGTGCAACTTCAACCCAGAACTCAGAGACAGAATTATGATTTGGTTTGTTGGTTTGTTGGTTTGTTGTTTAATACATCACTCAGCAATAATCCAGCTATACGGCAGCAGTCTGTACATAATTGTGCCAGGGCCCGATAATCTAGTGATCAACAGCATGAACATGGTTCTACGCAATTGGGACACGATGACATGTATCAACCAAGTCAGTGAGCCTGACCACCCGATCCCGTTAGTCGCCTCATGGGTTACTGAATGGGTTGCTGAAGACCAATCCTAACCCGGATCTTCACGGGTCGACAGAATTATGAATTAACAGGTAAGGCAAATCATCATCAGAACATAATTTCAAAATGTTTACCATTACATCAAAGTCTGCTACGCAACATTTCACATGTTAAATCAACAGAGCCTACTTGACCACAATGACCAAAATAAATTTGACTCCATCAAAATTAGACAATCTGTTGATCCATTTAATCACTGTTTTCGACAACAGTTTCAATGCTCACCAGCCACCAACATGTGGTAATAGCAATTTCAGGAATGCATAACAAAAATATTTAATATAAAAATTACGATGCAATCAATCAAAACTAACATGTTTTTTTTCTGAGGATTTCCATGAATAATTGAATTTTCCACTGGCACAAAGAATGTCTTATATGCAAGTCACACATAAATTACTTTTTCAGTTTGTCTTTACAAGAAGAACCATTGATGATATGATTCTGTTTCCCCTGTTGTTTGGACAGCCATGGAGTCCCGCCGGTATCCTGAGACTCATCTGATTCAATAGACAAGGGTCGAATCACTTTCTTTGACATAAACACCGGAGACGTCGGACTACTTGGGAAGCTTGACCCTGCCATAGAAGACTCTGGTACGGTAGTTGTGCTTGGTGGACTGTACACATACTCTGTGGAGTGGAAAAAATACAATCTGTTTAGACTTATGGTTGTCTCAAAGTAGTCAGCTGCAGACCAAAAAATAATTACTTCTTATATGAACTGATTTTCACCATGCCCCTCTCAGCAAGATTCTAGCTATGTGAGTGACATCTTGTGACAGACATTCTAGTGAGCAGGGTGCAATTTCGCTGTTTTTTCAGTACCTGCACCAAGGGCATCCTGGCTTATAGGTTTGGCTGCAGTGCACCATCAAAATTTTGGTTGCACTATAAAATAATGTCACTGGTTCTAAAAAGAAACATAACTATTTGTTCAGCAATTTTCATAAAATGTCATCAGATACATTCAACAGAACCAGGCTCTTTCGAGATAAATGATTGTTTTAATTTTGCATTATCATTTAATTATAAATCTCAATTTAAATGATTACTTCTACATAAGTGATTTATGAGTTCACAAATGTTTATGCTTGTAACAAGTCATGCATAGAGAAACGTATTACTCACACAGTCACTTACTTCCCAATTAAAACACATGACAGCTTTAAGATTTATTGATACCTGCACTGGGTGCAACCTGTGACTCAAGGTAACCTGCACCAGCCATTCGTAACATGCACTAGTGCAGGTTGTAAATAGTAAAATCACACTCTGTTGGGGCATGTTAACAATCAACCAACAGCAACCAAGTCACTGAGACAGACTATCCACTTGTTTGCCTCTTACTACAGACTATCCACTTGTTTGCCTCTTACTACAGACTATCCACTTGTTTGCCTCTTACTACATCTTACCCCCAGCACAGGCTGCTTGGAACAAATTCTAACCAAAATTGTAAACCAAAAGTCACTGTGTTCTTTAATCTGATTGGTTGAAAAACATGACCAAATGATATTCGATTCCCGGAAATTCGCTGAGTATTAATACATACAATCATTGCTCACACCATTGTATTGTTACGTAGTCAGCTGTGATGACCTCATTAAAATCATTGTGATGTAAAATCCGAATGACGTCACAAATGAGCAGTTTCAGATGCCATGGGAGACAGCCGAAACGGCCGGCTGATGACATTTCACTGCTGTACCCGTACTCGATGTCAATGAGTGCAGACAGTAAAACGTGTGTGGACCTTTTGGTTTACTTTTGTGTTTACAATGTCGATAAACATCATGTGTTGGCCAATTTCCAGGTGTTATTGAGTATTTGAAGCACAGGAATATTTCATTTGAAACCTCCGTCTGACTCCGTCGGTTCCAAATGAATTCCCGTGCTTCAAATACTCAATAACACCCGGAAATTGGCCAACACATGATGTTTCATTGTTTATCTCCTAATTCATCTTGGTTCCACATTCAGCAGTGGTGTTTGGAGGACATTCTGCCCTGTGCCACCACAATGTAAATTAAGCATGAACATAATTACAAACATGCAATGCAGGTGTTACCATGCTTACTGTTTGAGTATTCGAGATTCACAGAAACTCGAGGTAGCAAGTACCTCAACATGGTTGTCTTGAACCTTATGATGCTGCATATTACAATTGCACTTGTGTCTTTGCACAGATCTATTAATTCCCAAACTTATACATTTTAATTCAGTGAATTAGTTCTTTAGACCGTTCTAGTATATTCCACGTGTCAGTGTACTGGTCTTGCGTGTGTGTTTTCCAACTGAAATCATGGGAATATATTGACTCAAGGGGCCTATAATTCTGTATAGTTATCTGAGAAAATGTGCAAGATACGAGTTATAAATGTTTTTTTCGTCAATATTTCTGAACATGGAACCCCAGGTAATAAAACGACGAACCTTGCGTACTTTCTTGAGATGCCGTTCTTCCGTTTCCATTGTTGATTTCTTCTTCTGCTGAATCAGAACAATTCGATTCTCCGCTATGTGAAAGCCTGCTCTCTGATTTCTTCACAAACCTATACTGCAGTAGTGTGTTCACCTGTGCTGGTTTTCCGGCCATCTTGAATTAGTTAATCAGTGGAAGGAATTTTAGAACAGAATGTTCACGAGATGACAGCCACCATGTTTTCATTCATCCATGAATCACGGTTCACGTTGCCCGTCAGACGGCATACTGTAAAACATGGAGTGGAGTCTTGGAGTGGAGGGTTGGAGAGTGGAGTCTTGGAGTGGAGTCTGGAGTCTGGAGTATATGTGCACTTGCCACTTCAGTAAATACTGATTACTGTTTAGAAATATACCATTAATGGCTCTTCCTAGTTGTCATTTATACCTTTTGAATCACCGGTTTAAAAAAGTACTGCAGATTCATATACATGCTGAAATACCTAATTTTTTTACAAATATAATGTAACTATATATTATATTTGTAGTTTATACAGGATATTGCCACTGTTCCTTCATTGACTGCTATGCAATAAATATGTTATCTAATTCATCTTAGATATTAGTCTTTCTTGCCTTACAGATTTGGGAAATTGTCATTGTTCATATCTATACATAGAGATGCAAATCCTAAAGATAATCCAACACATTTACAGTCCAGATAGTTATGTTTTATTTCTGAAATTTGATATTTATGAGGGAAAGTTAATACAAGTATATAAATCATGAATGGGTAGATGGTTTTGTCTTTGTAATTGTGCTATTTGTTATGTAAAACATAAAACCAAACAACAATACTGTATTCACGTTTATATTTTGCTGATGGGACTCCTGATGTCATTTCAAATCTTTTCAGTTCAAAATATGTTACATGTGACATATTTATAAAACAAACTATCTAAACGATGAACGATATATCCTGCCATACTGAAATTTGTGCTGAATCCCCTGGGATGGCTGTCAAGTGTCATGGGTTGAGGACTGGTCATTCATTCTTGGAAAAGGGTTTGCCTGGAACTTTATCAAGGCATTGATATTGTAGATGTTTATCAGAACTAAACATCCTGTAGTTGGAAAACGGTAATTCTCGAAAATATTTCATTAATTTCTTTAAAAAGAAATATTGTCAACAAATAACAATGAATACAATGTCTACAATACTTTAACTGGAAAATATATTTGCACTTTCAAGGAGAAGACAGTTTATGTTGGAAAGATTATTGGCTATACAAGGATTCCTATTGCAGTATTACTATATTTACTACCATAAGGGTGTTTACACCAGTTTATCCAAGTGATAATTGAAACATTGGTGGAAACTTTCCATCTATATACAAATTTGGTCTGTATACTGAAGAAGAGGCAAAAGAATTCAGTCCCACACATGAATTTGGCAACTACCTAAAAAAATGAAGATTGTCACAAATTCAAACTCGCTGCAATTATGCTTTCATTTGTAGACAGCAACGTAATCAAGAGTGTGAAAATGTTTACATGGCAATCCTCAGTAGCACTGGTTTAGCTTTCTGCCATTCGAGGGCAGATCATTATCAGTGATGTGTTGCCTGTTATCTGTCACATTCCAATGGACTGCCCATACATAACTTTTACAGAAAGTTAAGATTTTCAAGGCACAGAGAACTGATGAAACTCACTAACAATCAGCTTGCAAAATATTCAACTGTATTTATTTTTGCTTTTTGTTTGTAAGTTCAAGGATGTAAAAGATAACTATTTTATTAAAAACACAAGACAATTATGACATTGCAACAGTTACGTTTGCCATCACTGACAAAAAAAATCCTGTTCCTGAATAATATAGTGCTATGTATCTTATGTTATCAATTTCTTTGTTATGTAATATGTCTTAGCATAGACCGTATTTCTGTACCTTTCCCTTACAACGGCTTCCTCTACACAAATGTGCATTTGCATGTGTCAATGTTATGTATGTCCTTCATTGGACAATAAATAATGCCATTATTAGTATTTGGTGTATAGGTTGTAAATCATTTCCATCCATACATTCATCTGTTATAGCTTCTAATTCAGGACAGCCATCGCTCAAATATTCCTAAAGATAAAAACTATGCAGAAGCGAAACCATGTGAAACTTAATTGCAATTATTTAATCTGCATACTTAATCATTATCACTACCGCACTGTACATCGCTTTCTTTGTCAGCAACCCTGTACCACTTTGTCACTTTCATTAATATGACATTTAGAACCTTAACTGGTCATCCCCCTTGGCAAGGCGTCTGCCATCACATCCACTGTTACAAAGAAGTGCTATTGTTTCTCTATCTGTCCACTGTTGTGTGCTCGCCTGTCCATTGTTGTCAAAAACTGTATATATATGCTCACATCCATATTGTCAAGGAGTCCGTATCCGACTGTCTGTTAAGGACGCACTTCACGAGCAGGATAATCCCTGAAGAGGGAAGCGCCCTGGTATTGAGCCGAACTCCACTAACCTCATTCATGTATACTATTACTGATGTTTGTCCTGGCTTGTGCAACCAACTAAAGTAGTTTGAACTCAACCTATCCTTCGCCTCTTTGTGAACTTATTGTAACGTGATAATTCCAAGCTAGTTCCCCTGTCGATCATATCTACGCGTTGACACATCCATCTCCCGATCTATTCATACACATTTTTCTTGATGTCAACAAAGACCCAGAACAGGACCCACCAGTTAATACAGTTACAGAATGACATTTCTGGAGTTGACAGGGCTAATTGATAAGTGTATACAAAATGGCTCCTGCCTTCTGATAAAACTGATAACACCAACCAGCTACAGATGTTGGAACGAATGCGCTGGTTTAGTTTTGCCCCGTCAGACACACTCGGCTTCGGCTATGGCGGGAACAATTTGTGAAAATGTCTGCAGGTATAATAGCCCTTTGTTTTAGGAAATTTTGAAGCAACAGTATTTCAGGTATAATTTCATGAAAACTGCAAATTATTCAAAGCCGAAAAGGACGTTATATTACCCCTTTCGCCTCGATTTTCGCACTCTAATCAGAATATATACTGACCGGATGTATCAGGAGAGTAATCGAGGGGAGGTAACTCAGATTGATTACGGCAGGCTTCAAATTCTACATAGCGTTTCTGCCGGTTCGAAACTCGATTTCCCATGTATTATTTAATGTATTTACAATATTTTTTTATTCCTTCTTTTACATTATTTTCAGCACTAAAGCCAAAGTCTATATCATTTTCGAAGCAAGTATCTGTCTGCAAAACGGTGTTGTCCATAGGAATCATTATAACATTACATCTGTCTTTGTGACGTCACATGTGGCATATTAACATTACGTTTTATTCACGGTTGATATGAGTGATACTGTACAATTGCTAACTCATGGCGTCAATAACGTTGGTGTTGGAGATATAAGTTATAAGCACGTCATGTTATTTAACAGTGAATGGGTACCCGGTAGGATGAAAAGTAACAGTCGATGTTAAGACAAAAATAATATTCTTGGTGAATACTTTTAATACAGACTGCCTCAAAATGTAAACCGGAAACTGAATATTCACAGGAGTGCAGGTACTGCCTGTTGCGTGTACAGCAGCTTGTCAGTGACACAAAGGTACCCAACCCAAAACTCTTTGACAGATAAGCCAAATCTATATTACAATATCATTTTCAATTGAATACTACTACTTCAAGTTAAAAGCCTGAAATGTATGTTTTCTCTCTCTCTTCCATGATCCATCTCTCTCTCTCTCTCTCTCTCTCTCTCTCTCTCTCTCTCTCTCTCTCTCTCTCTCTCTCTCTCTCTCTCTCTCTCTCTCTCTCTCTCTCTCTCTCTCTCTCGCTCTCTCTTCTAGCAAATATTCCAGTAATGCCTCTCGACGAAATGATTCGCACACTGTACCCGGTTTTAACCACGAGGCTACCTTACCGCTCTTCCTTTATTCTTAGCTGACACCGGAAGAAGATCCGGGTTAGAACTGATCTTCAGTAGGTCAGGCTCGCTGACGTTGACACATGTCATTGTATCCCAAGTGCGTAGATCGATGCTCATGCTGTTGATCGCTGTATTGCCTGGTCAGACTCGATTATTTACAAACCGCCACCATATAGCAACTCACTCACTCACTCCTCACTCACTCACTCACTCACTCACTCACTCACTCACTCACTCACTCACTCACTCACTCACTCACTCACTCCTTGTTTCTATTACGGGGAGACGTGTTATCCACAGCCCAGTGATATGTCCCAACACGGTAGCACCAGTTTAGGTTTATTCCTTAAGCTCAAGCGATATGTCCACCCCTTTAGGAGCAATCCACCCGCCTCCGTGGTGTAGTGGTTACAGCGTCCGGCCGGAGTGCGGAAGGTCGCGGGTTCGATCCCCGGCCGCGTCATACCAAAAGACGTTAAAATTTGGTACTTGTTGGTCCCTGCCTGGCGCTCGGCATTTACCTCACCTTTAGGAGCAATCCACCAGACTTCAAATGGCAGCGACTTCAGTGAATCCGCAAACCTGCTTCTTGATTCCAGCCTGCTTCTAGTTCGGATCGGACAAATCACCGCGAATATTATAAACTATGAGTGTATCAAACAAGTCAGCGAGGCGGACAACCCGATCCATTTAAACACGTATTCGTGACATGTCATACATAAAGATGTTGTATACGTTCTACTGAAGTGTGTGAGTTTGCTTTAATGTAGCTGTGAACAGTATTATATCTATAAGCCCATGTGAACAGTATTATATATAAAAGCCTTTTTGAACGGTGTTATATTCATAAATTCATTTGAACAGTTTTATATTTATAAGCCCATGTTAACGATATTATATTTACAAGCCCATTTGAACAGTATTATATTTATAAGCCCATTTGAACAGAATTATATTTATAAGCCCATTTTAACAGTGTTATATTTATAAGCCCATATGAACAGTATTATATTTATAAGCCCATTTGAACAGTATTATATTTAAAACCCATATGAACATTATTATATTTATAAGCCCTTATGAGCAGTATTATATTTATAAGCCAATTTGAACAGTAATATATTTATAGCCCATTTGAACAGTATTATATTTACAAGCCCATTTGAACAGTATTATATTTATAAGCCCATTTGAACAGTATTATATTTATAAGCCCATTTGAACAGTATTATATTTATAAGCCCATTTGAACAGTATTATATTTATAAGCCCATATGAACATTATTATATTTATAAGCCCTTATGAGCAGTATTATATTTATAAGCGAATTTGAACAGTATTATATTTTTAGCCCATTTCAACAGTATTGTTGGAATACACCAGCACAGGCGTGGTGCTGCCAAACGTCCAATCAGAACCTAATCGAACCCATAGCAAAAGGTCTCATGCACAAATGAGACTCTATATGTAGGCCTACGCCAGTTCCATTACCGTATCACACGATGCCCTGAATATCTGATCATCGATTATCCAATGTACCATACACACATATATTATGTTACGATAAACACTTGCTGTGCAGAGTTGTGTCCCTTGGGAACACCAGGAACCCATGATTGTGAGTTTCAACGCTTGTTCGCATGGATTATGTCTTGGGTTTCTAAGCTCCATACTCTAGATGGTTTCATCATATCGGTAAACCCGCCTGAGACCTTCAGCGCTTCGGTCTTTCGTTCCGCTTTAAGCTGAAACACATCTTCTTTGCTGAGGTGACGTGGCCATCATTGTCAGTAACCGTTCACAGAATTTCTCGTAAGGGACCGTTCATAACTTATGGCTAGGGGGGTGTGATGATGATTTTTTTTAGAAGCATATGTACAATGTGAATGACTCCCCCCTAAAATTTATGTACAAATATAAGTGCCCCCCCCTCCACATCATGTACAAAATCAATGACCCCCTCCCTTCCCATAATTTCTAAGCATAATTTTAACCATATTTTTATGTACAAAATTGCTGAACCCCCTAGCTCCCCAGAACAAAATTGGTGGACACTCTTAAAATTATCATCACCCCCCTAGCCATAAATTATGAACGGTCGCTAAGTGTGATTTCAGTTGCCCGCTTAATTACTGTCAGCTACAGTGTGAATGGGTACAGGGAATTTATTACGTATAATGGAGGATATACGAGGGATGCGACCACCTGAATTTAATTAAGAAGAAAACTGACTGCCTCACAGGATAGTTCGGTTTGGTTCCGTCGGTAGTCTGCCCTTGATCTAGCTAAGATAAACGGTGAATGCTGTTAGTGAACGCTACGTATCTTAGCTACCCTTGATCCTTAGTGGGCGCATGCGCAACCCACCCAAGAAACAATTGCTTGATTGTTGTGAAAATTTCAGCTGTATGGCGTCGGTCTGTAAATAATCGAGTCTGGACCAGACATTCCAGTGATCAACAATATGTGCATCGATCTACGCAATTGGGATTCGATGACATGTGTCAACCCAGTCAGCGACCCTGACCACCCGATCCTGTTAACGTCAGCCGCCTCTTACGACAAGCATGGGTTGTTGTCAACCAATTCTCACCCAGATCTTCACGCGATCCCAAGAAACTAAACTGTGTATATTCATAATCATCATATTACCCTGTATTGAGGGTGAATGGATTCTGATACTGGCATGTCACACACAATTTCCGGAAGTGCTAATCCTGATCATCAAAGCCGACCAAGGCGAATAATGTATCAGATTCGAGCTGGATGTATGAAACAAACTATAGTTGTAATTAAATCGATTGCATGTTCCCGTATCAGATGTATGTAATCAATACAGCAACTTGTTCGTTTTATTTATTCATTAAATGTGTATCACTTTAATTTGATCGGGTGCAACGGAGCTTGTTCTTGGGTCGAAGGCGGTTTGATGTCCAGAGTTGCGACCCTTGATCCGATGGTCTAGGATTTGAATAGCAGATTCCTGGGTTTATCAAAATCAGAAAGGGTTCTGTTTAAATGATTGATTAGTATATAAGATCAGTGTGCGAAATGGTTTCCAAATTTTGCTAGCCAGTCGGGCTTCCCATGCCTGAAAGTTACTAGTCCACGAAATAATTTAGTCCGAAATTTGAACGTCGACATGTGTTTCATCATTACGCTACTAATATGATGAACATTTTTATCAGGCCATAATTTTGCATGATTTAAAAGTGTGTTATAACTTAACAAGTCGGAGAGATTGATATATTTACAAAATGACCCCATGAAAATTCACTAGCCATGCAGTCGGGCCAGTGACTGTGGAGATTTACTGGCCCGACTGGATTTTTACTAGCCACGGGCTAGCGAACCGGTGGCTATTTCGCACAGTGTAAGACCTGTATAAGTTTTAGCGATAAGATCGTGCTGGCATGCAGCGATAACAGTGATTTGCAGGAGGCACGGCTGTTGCAGTGGTCTAAGAGCTGTGTGGAGTTGATTCTCTTGTTATAACCAGAACCTATATGGTTGTTTGAATCCCGTTTCGCCCCGATTATATTTCTGGCTGACACCTTGTCGGTGCCGGGGCGTTTAATCAAAGTGGAAGACCCGTGAATATCCGGGTAAGAACGGGGTGCCGTTGTTCAAAACAACCTTAGCGCTAAGACTACCTTAAGTCTATGTTAAGGTATGGGAGTTATGGTCACCTTAGCCCTTAGCTCTAAGACTACCTTAAGTCTATGTTAAGGTATGGGAGTTATGGTCACCTTAGCTCTAAGACTACCTTAAGTCTATGTTAAGGTATGGGAGTTATGGTCACCTTAGCTCTAAGACTACCTTAAGTCTATGTTAAGGTATGGGAGTTACGGTCACCTTAGCGCTAAGACTACCTTAAGTCTATGTTAAGGTATGGGAGTTACGGTCACATTAGCGCTAAGATCGCTTTGTACAACGGCACCCCGATCTTTAGCAACACGTGCTTGTAAGAGGCGCCTAACTTGGCCGGGTGGTCAGACTCGCTGACTTAGCTGACGCATGTCAATATATCCGGATTGCATAGATCGATGCTCATGATGTGAATCACAGGATGCTTATTCCAGACTCGATTATTAACAGTCACTAGTTCCTCTCAGATCGCAGGGTGTGGTTGAATGACAAATGGAGATACAAAAGGGTTATTTTAGACAAACAGTATAGAGTCTGAAGACGCTTTTATCAATCAGTTTTTATTGCATTGTCTTATTCACACCGCCTCACTAACTAAAATCCGCTTTTAGCTCACTCATTCATCATGTAATGTTTTATAATTAGAAAACTTCGAATTTTCCGCATTTATCACCGAAAAGCTTCATAGGGACCCGGGTCTTCGGTGTGGTAGCCAAGTGGTTATTTAAAAGTGTTCGCTCGTCACGCCAAAGACCCGGGTTCGATTCCCCACATGGGTACAATGCGTGAATCCCATTCCTGGTGACCCCGCCGTGATAATGCTGGAATATTGCTAAAAGCGGCGTAAAACTAGACTCACAAACCCACTCCGCATTCAATTTATTTTCATTCCTTCACACGCCATTCAGTAAAGGGCCCCGGGAATGTTTTTGTCAATAGACACCTGCATGGCGCTTTGTTCAGGAATACGTTATTCAGTTCATGCTCTACAAGACGTACAAGGTCAGTCGTTTCTCGGAACTAATTGACTCGATCTGACCCCTTGGGACCAGGTTTTGTATACACCGCAATCGTAGCTGTTTGTTCGACTTTCTGTGCTGTAGTCCTAGTTGTAACATGCATCGAGAATATATGTCCGGGTAGGACATTCTGAGCTGGGACATAATGCCCTAGGGAGTAATTGCGGGAACTGTGAGTAGTTATACACCGGGTGAGAAAAGCTCCCCAGTTTTCAAGTATGTGTAAATAATGACTAGGCTGAATCGGTTTGGCGGGTCGGTGACCTGGTTGAGGGCGTGCCACCATACCTCGGCAGGGTCGCTCATAATACCAACCACGGGTTAGTATTGATATAGTCTGTCATACAGATGCTGAAACAAATATATCCAAGAAAGCCCATGCAAGTCTAGAATATGTGGCAAGTCTAGATTTCCACAGTTTCTGAAAATGAAGAAAATCTCAGGCTCCTTTTCATTATATTTTTTTTATTATGAACTGTTGTTTCTGTAAAATATGTTCATTTCAGAGACTAGTCGTAGTCTAGTATTGATATAGCTGGAACATTGCTGATTCGGACCTCCTGGCGACTGTTCACTTGTCTCTCACAATCTGGCACCTCTATAAACAGGAAATTCTATCCAATGTTAGAATAGACATGTATATATATACCTATGTATATGTTTAAACCATATTGTCTATATATCATATACCACTTTGAATTTATTTTACACGGCCAATGGCCTATATACCGAAATAAATTCTTCTATACCTCTATAAACACATGTTCAAGCTTGAGACCTTCATGCAGTCGTATATGGGTGAGTTTGGGTTTTTTTAGTGACCGAGCCTGGTTGTACAACTCTTGTAGCAATATTCCGGGTGAATACAGTATCAACGCGTACACATTAGCCTATACTCTCGCCAAACATGGAGATGCTGTTATATGGGCTTTCACCCACTGATACAGTGGATATGTTGTGACGTTTCCTGTCATTTCACGTCGTGGTCTGTCATGATGTGTCTTCCGGCTTGTCATGGTGTTTAAAGTGACTTGCGTGTTGTAGCCTGTCATGCTGCCGTGCTGGCGCCTGTGTGTCGTGTAATAGCCTGCCATATTGTAACCTGTCATGTTGTCGGGTTGTTGCTAGTCATGAAGCGTCATGTCCGCCATGTGCTGTGGTCTGTCACGTTGTGTCGTGTTGTGAACTGTCATGCTATGTCGTGCTGGGATCTATCAAGCTTCCTGTTGTGGCTTGTCATGCAGCGACATGTCATGTTCCGCACTTCTGTACCCTGTCACATGGTCTGTCATGCTGTGTCGTGTTCTGGCGTGTCATGTTGTCATGTGGTTGCCATGCTATGTAGTGTTGCAACTTGTCATGCTATGTCGTGTTGTCGCCTAATTGCTGTCTCGCGTTGTGGCCTGTCATGCTATGTCTTGTTATGGCATGTCATGTTGTCATGTGGTTGCCTGTCATGCGATGACGTGTTGTGACTTGTCATTCTGTCTTGTGTTGTGGCCTGTCATGCTATGTCGTGTTATGGCATGTCATGTTGTCATGTGGTTGCCTGTCATGCTATGACGTGTTGTGACTTGTCATTCTGTCTTGTGTTGTGGCCTGTCATGCTATGTCGTGTTATGACATGTCACTACTGTCGTATTGTAGCATGTCATGTTGTCATGTGGTTGCCTGTCATGCTATGTCGTGCTGTGGCCTGTCATGCGATGTCGTGTTATGCCATGTCATACTGTCGTATTGTAGCATGTCATGTTTCATGTGTTTGCCTGTCATGCTGCGTTGTGACTTGTCGTGTTGTGGCCTCCCATGCCGTGTCGTGTTGTCAACAGTTATGCTATTATCACCAGTATTTTCTTCAGTGAGAGCAAAGCCAAATAACACTGCGAACATAAGCAGCTTATACCATGTCTCTCCCCTGGGCCACCCAAGGGGTACTCGTGTATATTTACAATAGGCCTTGACAAATACATTCAGAGGTTAACACATAATATCAAATAGAAAGTGGTCAGATGTAACACATGTTATATATGGAATTACCATTTCTCTGTAAGGTACTCAGAGTCTGGGGGGTTGAGCCCTATCTGGGCTTCGAACCAACACTCTCAGAGTTTACTGAGAAAGTGTCATACCAAATATAACATTTGACCACTTTCTAAATGGCTTTGTATAGTCATGGCTTTTGTCCGTGGGAGCCTTGCCAATTTACTCGTCAGAGAGGTACACAAACTACTGATCAAGAATACCATTTGCTAGACTTCCATTTTTGTGGCTGAGTTGCTTAGATCGCTGACTTTGTGTGCTGGTAATTAAGTGCATCGAGTATTAAATTATGTACACTACTGATAAAGACTAACAACAAGTAAGACATACGTTACATTCAGCAGTATATATATTATATACATTCTTTCTGTGTCACATATCAGTGTTCCGGAGCTATCACGGTTTTTACCGTGAACCATTTATCTATCTTTAAATGACATTTTATAAACAAACGTATGAAAGAAGTCTAATCTGACCCAGCGATGTCCACAATTCAACAAACACCGAGAATAAAGGGGTTGAAATACATCAACCCTGTCTTGACCCTATTAAAGAAATAAAACTCTACTAATCCGCCGCCACGTATTTGTACTTTTTATTCACCTGACTATAACCCAACCACCAGGTAGACCTTAATCTAATAATCCAGTGTTTATACCTTTAATACCGTTATATAATAAAGCGCTCTCAGAATCGAGCACGCCCACACGAGGCTCCCATATGCCTGTTAATAATATATAGGAATGACGAGCAAGTCGATAGGGACACGGTGTGTGACTGCTAGCAAGTATAACGACTGCATGGTACAAGGACCGGGTGTGTTATGGACAGATTTTCTTTCTACCATTGTTCATGGTCCTTTCAGAGCTGACCCTACTATTTCTCCTCACTAGTCCTGAACGCCGCGCCGCTCATTGTTTGCTTTGAAAGGATTCGATCTGCAATTGACAACCAATCCGATTCCCTGTGAAGCCTGCTTTCGATTGCTTCGATCAGTGACGCATGACAGGTCGCTGCTTTTGCGTCTTTGGAACCTTGCGGTTTGTGAAAATGCTTCAGACATTTGGTGGAGTTTACACGCGATATACTTGACAAGATACAGATGTTAACAATGGGAAGTTTTGCTGTAACAAGTTCTCGACTACCGTCAGTCTTCAAAGGTGAGTGTCAACTTTTAGCAGGTGTCCTTCAGACATGTTAACCAAAACACAAGCAAACAATGTTCACATGCCTTGTCAACAGCCCCTGTACATGGCGAAGTTGTTTTCATAAATCATCAGTCAATTTAAAGTTCCATTTACCAGAACAGATCCAGAATACAAGTTACTGAAAGTTGTCCACTGTTAAGGTACTTTGCGTGAGTATGTAATATGCGTCAATCGACTTAAGCAAGCAGCTTCTTTAGAATGAGTTCGATATGCTATTGATTCTTGTTGTTTTGCCCGATCTCCCGTACAGAATAACAAATACTTTTAATGCATTGCATGCCTGTTTCCGTAGCACAGGCATAAACTGAGACCTTACATAATTCAATAAACACTCCACTAGTTTGATAATAACGCTCCACAGGCCACGGACAACTCAATAAAGGAAGCCTAGATCTTACCAGGCCGTTGAACAAGTAAATGTGTTCAGGTATTGTACTACACATTGCCTATGTTTGTGAAATGTTAAACGAAGCTTTCGAAGGACTACCGTAACACATCTACCCCCACCTCAGTACAATATTCACAGTCTGATGGATAACATATGGCGTTCTTACGCTAAAACATATGATTATATTTATATGTTAAATAAGAAGTTAGAACACTAACACGTGGTTTACTCCCTACCCGAGGCCTCATGGCCAAGTTTACAATACATACGATCACCCACGGGCACAAGGACAGGTGGGACAAATATTACACTATTTTAGTATTTGTTTAATACATTGAACTGGCATTGATAACCTAAACGGTTTTGATGTGAATAAATGATTACCTTTTGTTCGCGATGGATACATGTAATTGTGCCCGTCGATGTAAAGTTTCCCCTTTCCTTGTTAAATGGACCAACCAAGACAATGGTATTCCTCTTCAATTATATTATGATCACATACACTGTACTTACAATGTTTAAGTGGATACCATGGCTACTGATATCTATATCAGATTCCATCATCATGGTATAAAGGTTGGCTTTCACACTGCACATCTGCTTTTGACAAAGGTTTCCCAGCGAGTACATCGGTACACACATATCTTGATAGTCTTAAAGGCCTTCAGATATGCACCTGGAAAAATAGCAAATTAACCCTTTAGTTATTCTATCCAATTTTGAATTATTAACGTAAGACATTAATCTCCTTTTGAGGAATTCCTATGATGGCACTGATACTTACAACACTGCATATTCCTGGAGATGGTTGCATGTCAGTCATGAGACATATCGTATGTTGCAAAGAGGCGGAGGAAGGAATGAAAGCGCAGTTTATGAAGTCTATCGAGTCTGGACATGCATTCCAGTGAAATATCATGTGCATCGATCTCAGTAATTTGGAAACAATGACGTTCATCAACGACATCAACGATCCCGACCACCCCATCCCGTAAGTCGCCTCATACTTCTAGTAGGGGACGAATGCTGAAAAACACGTCTTACCCAGACCTCTTACCTGTTACCTCTTACTCGATGTCTGTATTTTATTATGATTATGCAAACAAAATCAACTGTTCATTGAAGAAAAATTAAGTAAATGGATTATAAATCCGAACGTATATGGTAAGCGAGAAAGTATATGGTAAACGATGCAAACATATTTCCTGTTATCAATCTTAATAATCATGAATTCTGTTTTGACATATATGCAAAATATGTCAACTTACTCGTGAACTCCTAACACCGAACTGAGTGAAGTTATAAATTTGCATAGTTTGTTTGTTTTTGTATCCTGTTTGAATTTGTGAGTTAATATCCCGCAGTTTAAGACTTGCAAATAGGCATGCATCAGGTCAGGTGTAAAAAGTGAGCGATGTTTTTAATTTGCGCCTTTATAACGAATAGTGTTGTATTAGTCATGTGATAGTCATGTATTAGTTGTTTGTAAGTCATTTTTTTCTCACACGTATGTGTCATGTGTTTGTCATGGATAAGTCATTCTAAAAAGTCAGTTAAGAAATAGAGTCATCACCTTGGTTCAACTAACCAGAACGACAGCACTACTGTACGGCGCGTGAAAATAACACATGGAGTCACCCAAGGTTCAGTGCTGCAATCCCCCTTCTTATAAACCATTCTAAATCACACTGTAAACTATACTTATACGTAACTAATACACTAAAGTCTGTGTCCACGACATGTACAAACTTACAGGTATATTTGTATGTGCGTTACCGGGTAAGCATTTACGGGTATTATCCTGTCATTCTTGTGATACAAAATCAACTGTGAATTTTGTACACATGAATATTAATTTAGACACGCACGTCAGTTCCTCTAAGCCTGTTTTAAGGAGTAATCGAGGCACCATTAGTGTGTTCAGCAGGGACTGAAAAGCATAGGCTCATCGCAATTGTGTATTGGTGTGCGTTTGGATTACAATAAGTCGAAATAATCGCCACAGCCGCTTAGATTCTTAACTTGGTATATTCACTGGTTTGTCAGATTGGGCGTTAGCAACCATGAATTTGACCACGTGTAGGTCGTGTCTGCAGGTGTAGGTGTGTTGGGGATTGAGTTGGGTGTGTATGTGTTGATGTGTTTTGGGTGGAAAGGGGTGGGTGGGGGTGGCATGGAGTGTTAACATTACACACAGGTGCTGAAATCCCCTTACAACAGTTTGACACATGGTTAGCTTTTGCTTGAACGATTATGAGTTATGAGAACGATCATGCATAAAGCAGACAAGAATTTTACCCTAACTGAAATAATACAATGAAGTTCATTCCACATACAGTGGGTCCAGGAGCCGCTGATGCCTCAGTATTGAGACGCTGCAACTCGCTGTACAGAGTTGCGTCCCTTTTCCCCAAATCGGAAACATTAATTTTGAGACCTTTCTTGGGGCTTACCTCCCATAATTAACTGAAACACCGTGATATAAGTGAAAGCAACGTGACACCCATGTCACAAACCCTGTGAACCACCTGTGGGACCAGTGGAGATTACGGATGAAACAGTCGTTCCTATGCAGAAACGACCCGTAAAGATCCGGGTAAGAATTGGCCTTCATAACCCATGCTTGTCGTAAGAGGAGACTAACGGGTACGGGTGGTCAGGCTCGCTGACTTGGTTGACACACGTCATCGTATCCCAGTTGCGTAGATCGATGCTCATGCTGTTGATCACTGGATTGTGATCACTGGTCCAGACTCTATCATTTACAGACCGCCGCCATATAGCAGGGATACTGCTGAGTGCGGCGTTAAACAACAACCAACCAACTATGCAGGAACAGTCGTTCCTCCGCAACCTATGCGTGGGGAATGATGCACCTTAATCTATAGCGTGGTGAGGTTCAGTGGTGAGGTTCAGTGGTGAGGTTCACAACCACGGATGTAATATGGACAACGCAAGAAGCGAATCTATTCGAGGATTCGAACCATGGTGTTCGTTTCCTGCACGCCCAAGGGTCGCAAATCTGCCCTCTGCCGAGCCACCCGTTAGGCCGCTTGACCATACTCAGAGTGTCAGTGATAGGTAATTATCCCCTCACCTTTCAGTACTACCTAGGCCTCCTGGCGATAGTTGACAGGGTCAGGTAATGTTTCCAGTATGTTGACACTCATTTCACCTGATTGATGTATCTGATAACCCTCAGGCCATAGAGTAATAGAAGGCACATCCGCCCCAAAGTCATATCCGAACACATGTGGCAGAAACGGTTAACAACAATATATTATTGAATTTTCCTGCTGTCAAAGCACCGCGGGTTCACTGCCATACAGAATATCATTGTACACGAAATCACTCTCCTACCCAGAGTTCCATGCGGCCAGCAAGCATAGTTCCTCTGCCACAGGCCAGAAAGATGTGACGATTCGTCACATGTTGTACCGTCCTTTCAATATAACGTACATATTTCTTAACTCTTTAATTTTTGACGAGTCTACACATCTAATTAAACACCTTTGATAGAATGGTGTAGTTTCACTGTGAAAATATCCTAAAACGTGTAACACTATTTCAACTGCGTAGCGGTCCTCTGTTTACATAGGTTGTACGGCTCCACGTGCTGTCATCGAAGCCGACGGAGAGCAAACTAAATATCTAAATATGTACCGTCATAAATCTTACTGTCGTAGTTGGGGAAGAATATATATGTAACAATGTAAAACATTGTGAAGGGCGCGCCGAAAACTTGCGTAAGGCCGGTCTCTTCTTATTATGAATATGCGCGTTTGTTTACAAACAAGAGAAAAGTCCGGTCACGTGATATGCAAATTAGCCTGTGGCAGTGATGTTATGCTGAGTCATCACTGCGCCGGAGTGTGACACGAAATATGTAATCTAATGTGAAGCTGTTGAGTATTCACACCTCGATATCCGATAGTGGTCATGCAAGGATCTACGCTGCTTTCAACACTATTTCAATCACTGTCACCTGAATATTGAATGAAATCAAAAAGTAATAAAGGTATTGGACGCTTACTATTCTGATGGAATCAAGGAACACCTTAATACTGTAGCTCAAACCTAGTAATATATTAAGAGTGAATTCTGATTCGAACCCATGATCGTAGTTTTAGGGTACGTTGTATTGACTCAATCCGGAAAGTGCGGCTTTAAACTCAGGAATCAATTATGCTTCTAGGTACAATAATATTTGTTGACCATTTATCATTATATGTGTATATGTAAGCTTCATTGAACGGTCTTTCTTTACATTCAGTTCTCAGTATTATAGTATACATGCCCTAGTTTCGATTACCAAAGTTGAAGGGGTCGTTAGGTTGTGTTGGAAGCTTTCCTTACAAAACGAAATCGTTTACTGGACAAATATAGGGGAAATGTTTTGATGTCTGTGAGGAACATGACGTTTCGTACTGTATTCATAAAATTAATACTAATGGTGATGATGATGATAAAGATGATGGTTATGATGATGCAGGAGTAAAAGTGTCCTCCGAAAGTTCATGTTCCGCATAATACAGAAGTTTGCATCCATAATTTCCACCCCAACACCCCCATCTCCTCACCCCCCACGTGTTTTACTTCTAAATATCATTCACAAATTTGTGGAACAGGTAATCTAAAACAAACTGAAGTTGTTTGGCTTATCCTCTAATAAATAGTTGTATTTGTTTAGCACAGACTAAACAGAGCATTCTAGCTCATGCAAAAATGCCATTATGATAAAAATTAAAAACATGATCAAACCCCAACTTTACTTTGGCTTACATACACCGAACCTCTCCATCTTGTTCATCTCTGTGTTCCACAGCTGATATGATCTGCTCCTTTAGACAGACAGGACAATTTGTGAAATTATTACTTATCTTAAGCATTGAATAATATACATGTACTCATTCTGTTATATATTGAGTGACTACCGATTGTCTTTTCAAAGAAATTGAGTTTACACTAACAATAGATCTTAACAGGTTGGTTTTAAGCTTATAACGACACCACTGTAGATGAAGCCTAAAGAGATTAGTCAGAGGGTCAGATTACGAGACTCGTCTTCGATGGCATTGTTCCTCCACATGGGTCAGATGCGTATCTGAATGTGTTTGTTTTCAGTCCAGATGGAGCTGACCCTACCACTCTTAACACCTACAATTTAGCAAACGCATTTCTATAACGTTAAGTATGTGCATATGATGCAATTCCCTATTTTGACTTGTAACGCATAAACCCGTGCTTGTGTACAATTGGCGTGCCATTGCGTGTGTTTGTGACTGTGCCATCGCTGGTACAGGATCCGCTAACCTGCCGTAACTATTTGGTAGTGATTCACCAACACTTGGCTGAAGTTAGAACCGTGGACCCTGCTTTTAGCGGAGATATATGTAGCTTATGGAAATACTTTCGTCGCTTTTTTGACATACGTTTCAACATCGCAAGCAGTAGTTTCGGCGTCGTTGCGAACCTTCTTTGCTCGTATCAATCTACTCACACAAGACTTTACAACAGATTTACTTTATATGTGCGTCTTTGTTTTCTTCTTCCACTGGAGCTGATAAGGTGAGTGGGTGAGTATAGTTTTACGCCACCTTTAGCAATATTCCAGCAATATCACGGCGATGGGCACCAGAAATGGACTTGTACCCATGTGAGAATTATAACCCGGGTCTTCGGCGTGACGAGCGAACGTTTTAACCACTAGGCTACCCCACCGCCTGGGAGCTGATAAGCAGCTCCATCTTCAATCACTTCAGAAACACCTCACTGTCATGGCTCCAATCATCTTCTCCAGAATACGACCTTCAGCTATGCATACTTAATAACGCATTCTGCTAACATATTTTCTCACGTTCGGGTACAGTGAATCATACATTCCTGTGATCACACGACACCAGAGTTTGACGTCATCGCATTCTGCCTCTTCCAACGAAGACAATAGGTGTTATCAAGGCTGTTGCATCGGGTAACGTTCACACAGCTGTAGCTGTCCCATCTGGTGTACTTCGACCCCCCAATAATTGAGTGTCATCGATTTATCGGTGACACTGGTATCCGTGCTGCCTTAAGCTTCTTTTCTTGTGTTGTAGGGATAACGGTCATGAATGAGTGAAGGCGTTTTGGCTTGTGGTGTGTTTGTTTCTGTCTTTCTTAAAGCATGGGAGGGAGCAACGACGTCGTCAACGATGGTAGGGTAGCTCGTGAAGGCGTGTACCCGAGTCCCTCAAGAACTAGGTCAAGCACCCAAATGGGTCCAATGTGTGAGGGACAAATTTGCTTGTCTGGATTAATGCTGTGTGGCCCGAATAACCCATATCAATCAGATACACATACACACGCATGCACGTCGTCATATGAGCGAAATATTCTCCAGCGCGACGTTAAACCCAAGTTCACCTCACTACATCTACAACTACCACCACCAGCCTAGTGGCTAAGGCGTTCGCTCGTCACACCAAAGACTCGGGTTCGATTCCCCACATGGGTACAATGTGCGGAGCCTATTTCAGGTGATATTGCTGGAATATTGCTAAAAGCGGCGTAAAACCAAACTCCCTCACTACCACTACTACTACTACTACTACTACAACTTTAATTTTTTAATTGCTATATCAGGGTCCCGATCCACAAAGCGTTCGCAGCGCTACGACATTCGTAAGCCTATGATAAACTATAGAGTTACGACAGGTCGTAACGTTACGAACGCTTTGTGGATCGGGCCCCAGCACTGTAAAAGTTGAGTCAATAACGAAGCATACAACTTTATTGATAACAACTCCTTGTTTTCACTTTTAACTTGATAACGGTGTAAATATCTACACCGAAACGTCACTCTATGCAATAACAACAAGTTGTTGTCCATAAAGTTGAATCCTCTATTACTACCTGCTGCTCTGTCGAGTCCTTAGCTTGGATTAAGCCTGCTTGCCTGAAACATGAAACTGAAAGTTTTCCGTTTGCTACTCAGGACGCTTCCCATTCGTAACCAGCAATGTGCGTGTTTGCTTTAAAATGTAAATTTAAAATGTATTAAATACCTTAAAGCAGCTAAGTTCCGCCATCGCTGTACAGATGAAGTTCAATACATTTGCATTCAGTTCATTAGTTTTGGTCTCGATAAAACCTCATCAACATTTGAATAATAACACAAACCTGCTAAGACATTTGATGGTTATTTGCATAGAATATTATTGATTTGTTGGCGCTGAATCCTTCCCGGTGTGTTTCCCTGGAGACTCAACAGTAACTTGACACGCTGCCATGTAACTGACACTTGCATCCCACTGATCTGTTGATGTTTGATCGTCTTGCTTACTTCCATACGAGATGTTATGAACGGTACGCTGAATACAAATGTCGACGGATGTTTATCAAGTGCACTTAAGACAAGAGACAAAGGCTTTCGTTAACTCACTGAATAGAATTATAAACAAAGAAAAGGTAAAATCCTTTCAGAACTGCTAGGACGTTAATGAGTAGAATACGCACAATGCGTACGATTGAGAGCGACGAAGTACCCGTCAATGTTTCATGTAGCCTGCATGGTGTTATAAATACAGGTATATAAGCGATACCACAAGTCATACCTGTTTACTGAGTCATTAGAATGACTGAAACTTGATATGATGTTACATTTCCGCCGCGTTTGTGGAGCACCGAGATTGCGGGCATTGCAGTGCTTCCCACGGGCGTCCATGTCTCTTCCATTTCAGACGACTGCCCCTTGAAGTTAGAGAGAGATAGACGAGTATTATGACGAAATCAGTCGCACAGTACCCGTCGTTCGGAATGCGTCGTGCTAATCTTCTCCAGATTGAATGGTTGGATTAGAGGTGAGGTGAGGTGAAATTGGGTTTAACGTCGTGCATGAGAATATTTCCCTCATATGACGACGTGCATGCGTGTGTATGTGTACGTGCGGCTGCTTGTACTGGTTCATGGCCGGGAAGGCTAAAATAGTGACACTTCTCGGTTCAATGAGCGTAGCCTTCCCGGTACTTGCAATGCATTGTTACAGGAGAATACGAACGAAACCAAAACTTTTGATATGTTGTAAAGGACATTCTAAAAGTCACCTTCCGTGATTAAAATTGAACAAAAGGTTTTTAAAATAGCAATAAAAAAACCAAAACGTACTCGTATTTCCGCCTATTACGGAAACACCCGACAGTTAATGAGCAGAGGGGGTATCACGTGACCTGACGTCATAAGTGCCTGTTGCTGATGGCTTCCTCTTTGATTTTACCTCACAACTTAACAGTGTCCGTGGATGCTGAAGCAGTAAAAGATGTTCCTGATGTCATTTCTGAAATGAACAGGGCGCGCCTCACTCGGAGGCTCTGACCAATTACAAAGAAAACAGGATTATCAAATATTTACAATTGGAAATTCCCAAACATGCCCAAAACCAAGTTCATACAAAAACATTTTAACACTACGTAACCATGATTTATAACCATTATTTTGATCATTTAAACATAAACCATAAACGGCCCGCTGTATACAGTTGTCACTGGGTAATAACTTAAACCAATAGCGTAACACACTGATGTACCTATTTATATACCTTATATATACCTATGTAGATGATTTGGCATTGATGCGTCTGCAAAATTGTGAATTCTTCAAAAATTCAGAACATTTCACAATACTTCGCCATACATCATAGTAGAGGTAACAAAAGTGTCGAATAGTATACACAAGGTTTTCAGTGAAAAGTTGATATCTTTAAGACCTTTGCCTGCTAGAGTTCTATAAGCTTGTGTAAAGGAGCCTGTGTAAGAAAGCACTATATTTCCCCCGGTCGAAGCACTATATTTCCCCCGGTTGAATCTTCCCTCCTTTACAAAAACCCATAATTTTATTTTTGTCTACATTAACGTTAAGGCTCCAGTCGGTGCAATAATTGGAAAGTGATAGCTCCCTTGGAAATTGGAAATCCGAAATATACATTTTAGCCTTCCCGGGACATCTGAAAAATACATTTTAGCCTTCCCGGCACGACACCCTTGTACTAGCCCAGACTTAAGCTGGTTTTATAGTGCTAGCCCACTGAGATACCATGCCGCAGTGAAGCATGAATACCCCACTCAGACACATTATACTGACTCCGAGCCGACCAGTCCTTGTTGTATCCATTAATGCCGAGCACCAGGCAGGGACCAACAAGTACCATATTTTAACGTCTTTTGGTATGACGCGGTCGGGGATCGAACCCGCGACCTTCCGCTCTACACCACGGAGGCGGTCCGATTGGATTAGAATGATCAGACACATTTGTAGTTTCATTAAACATTTCGCTCTGATTTGTCTGTGGAAAACTTTCGGATCTTTGTGTAGCAAAAGGGAAATCTGAGATATGATATTAATGAGATTGCAGAGAAGACAGAATTTCTTGCTCAAAGTGTACTCTACAAGAACAATTATGATGACAGCATCGACGATGGTAATGACTATGTCAACAACGATGATAAAGGATGATAATCATTATCATTAGTAGCATCTATGAAGTAGCCAATAGTATTCCCAATGTAGCGGATAATAAAAATATTGAATAACAATAACTAAGAATAACTGAAAACGTCAAATAGCACTTCGATGTTACAGTGTTATTTTGCCTACGCAATTTTCGAACTGTCAAAATCGGACTTGAATTAGCCATGTCAATATTTTACATTTGTACATCACGTTGATGGTTTAATCAGAATCTAACTAGATATTGAACACAGTTACTTACTCAATACTTAAACGCTGTACAGATTGTATATTATATGTGTGGAATGAACAGTGTGCTGCGGTACAGTATGACACTGGGTCTGCTCTTGGTTAGGAGAGAAACCCGAAGCAATACTCTTGTTTGTGATGTATAATTGTAAACTGCGTGGCAAAAGAAAGTAAACTGTTTTATGTAATTCAAAATTGAAACGCGTTTATCAAATTGGATTATATCCATTAAAGAGTTTGTGAAAGCTGTGACTGATTATCTTAGTATTAAGCAAATTAGTACAAAGAAAGAAATAGAGCTAACTGAATTGGCATACACACGTCTCCAACCATGTTTGAAATGTAAATGTTACGGAAAAAGAAAATTGTTCTCAACAAAACAATGTCAGTCATCCATCAGCCGTTTAGTATTGGATTTCATTTTTCATATTCTGAAGTTTTAAATAAAAGTAAACTTTTGAAAGGCGACCAGCACCACACTTAACAAGAACTGAAGAACCATAAACCATGTCATGTTGTTATGCTAGGTCAGCTAACGATTGGCACTATCTCTCGCTCACATTGGCACAGTTACCTGCCATGGCGGAAGTCCTGATAACGTCGACTGCAATAAAGACCTGTGCACGACCGAGACGGTGCAATTCAAAAGTACCAAGGCATATCGAAGTAGAATGGACAATTTGTGGACCAGGGACATTCTTCTACGTCATAGTCTTAGAACCGTAGCTGCTTCTATCCCGGAGGCGTGTTAATGTTTCATAAACCTGAACTTGCCAAAAAAATGATTGTGTCTAATTGTTGTTATATACAATACCGACTGGCCCGTGGTGGTCATAAGTGGACTTGTTTTTGTTACTTCAGCGGATTAGTTCATTTGTTTGACCTCTGAAATGAGTATCAAGGGACCCATGCTGTCGATGTTAATCGGTCTCCTAGGATTATTGATTATCGATTATCGATTATTGATCACTGATGTAGGCCATGTTTCACCTTCTGGAGATGCTTGTATTTCATAGCGTTGGTTAATCATTACGTTTGTTCTATGTATTGAGAACTATTTTAATGCATGGTAGTGATGGTACTGTGAATTACATTATGACACATTACAACCTGTGATGACCCTGTGTAAAGATTTATCTGAAGCAACCCATGCATGTTGTATCAAGCGACGAAAGGGATCGGGTGATCAGGCTGGAATACCATCGTATTCCTATTGAGATCCCAAAGATTGGTTCCCAGTTACTAGATTGTCTGTTCCAGACCGCAGTCGTATAGAATTGATGAGTGCATGCTACAAACAAATGAAAATATATCAAAATAGAAAACCTTATTTAACTCGAACACTTTCAGTTAACGGAAACGACATAATATTGAGTTATCCGTCGTTCGAGAAAACAATAGTTTTTTTCCATCTTCTTGTCTGTAACCATATAATGAGTTACTGGAAATATAGATCTGTGAGAGGAAGAACTGTGTGCTGATGCATGACTCAGTTTGGTCCTGCAAACGATGGATATGTCGCTTTCTCCTATCCAAACAAAATAGGGCAAAGAAGACTCCCTGTCGTAACCCCATTATAAAGTGTAATCGGATCACTTCCGTGGGCTACTAATAAGCGTCTGTTCTGAGAGCAGAAAGTCAGTGGGTCGATCCCAGGCTGCATTATACAAAAGCTCCTTAAAATATGTTATTTGATGTTGCCCTGCCTGACTCGGCATTTAGGGGATTAATTTTTCTTGGTTTACTTATACACTTTTCAATAACCCGTACCCACCCCTTAAAAGAAAAGAAAAATCTCATTCCGTTTGTTTACAGTTTATCCACTTGTCATGCCCAATAATGCTCACCCTGTTTAAAGTTTAAAAGCTAAATAACTGTTACTTAAGTTATTTGCATTTATGCCGAAAAAACATAATTAAGCTTAAAACACGTATACGTTCTATGCATATTTTGATTATGGTGATTTTGGTTTAGCCCCTGGGAGTCGTATTTCATATGTTTATACCCTAAACATGTTTAAATAGAACACACCAAATGTGTATTCCGTCTTAAAAACATTCGTGAACATACAGCAATGTACCTTGAAACCTATAGCACTACATATCATATAACCTAAGCCTCTTGTATGGCCGGGAGCATATCTGTACATTATGATGCCTATAAAAAGGTATTGATTCCAGCACATATAAGTTTGCATACAGTTCTTTGAGACTAAACGAAAGACTTATTTTTTTAAGAATCAAAAGAATGCATGTATAATAACATTTGCATTTGTATGTTAGCTAGTGTTATTTTTTTGTGTTTGTTTTGTTTTGGTGCATACCTGAAAGTGTATCTGAGAGATTTTGTGTACAGGAGCGATGCAAATTTGAAATAAAAGCAGCGGTTTCCTGCACGTATGTGTAGGAGAATAGAATGCGTTCTATAACAAGCTGAGTGCAGATTATCAAACACGAAGAACATTTGCTAACGGCAGAAATATTGACCGATCTCTCAGGTGGAGGTTAAGCATGGATTGAGTGTGTATTGAAACTGATCGCGCCTGGACCGATGTTCGCAGACATATTGATTTTTTAATTTTTAAAAATGCGAAATTCTTTTCATTAAGGGATCATAATTTATAGCTAGGGGCGTGGGTTGATGCTGATTTTGCGTGTGTTTGGGGGGAAGGGGGCTGTCATTCACATTGTACATGCTTCACCTTAAAAATCATCACTCTCCCCAGCCATAAATTATGAACGGCCCCTTAACCTTCTCCGGTAACGATATCCAGTATTGCAACAGTAAGCATATTAGGCGATTTGGGCGGCCATTTTGTTTTTAATTTTGATGGTCAAAACCACTTTTTTTCAGCTTGGTATCCTCTTTTTTCGTGATCGGCACCGTCTTCATAGGTAAAATACCCTGGAGACCAATTCCTTCTAAAACTGCCTCAACATCTTTGATTTGAGTCATTTCCCAGAATCGGTCTTTATGCAAGCTCGTCAAAGTTCATCTGGCTGAAGTACGGATTAGTCTTGTTGGTTTTTTCGATCGGCCCGTTTCCTGCATGATATCGACCCAGGTGAAGGGGTAATTACGGGCAGGTAGGAGACATATTTTATTGAGATGCTATCGCACACCCGGCAGCCCTAAAGTAAACAATACAAATAGACTGAGCCACAATGACAAACGCATTGTGATTCATTGATTAAATATTGAACTGTTGATCCGGTAGCCGTGCGACGGAATTAGAAAAACAGAATTGCTGAAACGGATACGGATCGGGTGGATCGTTTGGTCTTGCTGCACGTGCTCGTATTTAACTCCCGGACAACTTCCGCCATGTTTTACATGCTCCAAAAACGAAACTTGCATTAATCAGGTTTCTTTATTGATAGATGTAAAAATGGATTGTTGATAGCGATCGTTTAGAGTCGCTTTTAGCAATGGTCCAGCAATATTACGGAGGAAGAAACTACCCTGTGGCTTCATATATTCACACTTCTCATGTTGGGAATCGAACTCAGACCTATGGCGCAGAGCAAACGCTTTATCGACTGTTATACACGCTATATGCTCTCTGTTATAATGGGATGTGAATAGGGAGGGATTAAGAGATAAACAAGCTGTGTTGGAAAATCAGAGGTATATATCGAAATTTTAATAGCTCTAAATGATTAACAACCGATCCACATTATTAAAATTTTATAAACAAATACATACTGTGTTGCAAATTAGAGGTATATAACGTGACTACATACCTCTGGGTGACTGTAATTAATTATCACAGTATTATTGTCCAGTATTTACTGAAGCCACGGTAGAATATGTGTGTTATAAAGGTGCGTTTGGTTATATTATTACTGACTGACTGACTGACTGAGTTTGGTCTACGCCGCTTTCAGCAATATTCCAGCAATATCACGGCCGGGGACACCAGAAATGGGCTTCACACATTGTGCCCATGTGGGGATTCGAACCCAGGTCTTCGGCGTGACGAGCCAACGCTTTAACCATTAGGCTACCCCACCGCCCCGTTATATTATTAATGCAAAAGGGAATTAAAACTATATTTCCATTCGAAACTGAACGTCCTGTTTAACAGAATATATGAATATCGTAATCGCACAGAACGTCCTTTAAGCTGCACTACGTTATTTTACACGGAGCTGTTTGATATAAATATGACAAAAGCTTATAATGAGTACATGTTTACAGAATCCAGATGATCAAATTCCACGCGCGACAGAGAACGTGTTTTCAAAATTCAAAAGACTCGCTGATATCAACAAAGACTAACCCGGCATGAAATCGATCGTTAGATACAAGTTACCGATTACCAAGAAGAGAATCGATAGCACTCGTGCCCAAACACCGCACAGTAAACACATTCGCTGTTAAACATCCCCATGACATACTGTAGGGCATCTATAACTACTGTCAGCAGCGCAATAGACACATGTCTATTTCAATAGCCAAGTGTAGTCGGATATGCGTGACGCGTGTCTATTGTCTGTTCATTGCTATTGACATCATGGTTTATGGAAGTACAAAGATATGTTTTGTTTGAAGTGCATTGCGTTTGACAATGTAGGTCAGTGGCTCTTTCTCTGGCATCAAGGATGATATGTAACCTGAACTTGTGGTTGACTATGTCACTGCAGTTAACGTTCTAGGTGTGAGGTATGAGTTCTGGTGTAAACTTTTCAATGCACTGTGATTAAACCCCGCGGATGCCAGAGGGACATATATGTCCCCCCTATCCAATCTTCAGTTTGAAGTCGAATAAATTCAACACACAAATATATTTAACTTTTTGAAATTTCAAGTCTCTTAATATTATTCAACGTCATTCTAAGCAAAGCAAGATTGTTGGCAATGATGAAAGTGAGCTTCATCGTAAATCTCGACACATTACGAAATCACCATTCACGGCGTTATTTGGTGCATGTTTTTGAATGTGCACATCGTGTGCACATTGAATTACATTTCAAAAATAGCATTTTAGTGATCACTGATATACGTTTTTGATCCAGTCACCAATAATTAATCTGAAACGTCGCCGGTGACCCGAATTCTGGTTGAAATGTTTTAGAAAACACGCAAACACAAACACTAAGCTTTCCGTCATTTTGGATAGTGCTTACAATATTTCGTTTCACCATATGCTGTTACTTTTCATATCTTATAGAAATGTGTTAGAGAAATAACCGAAAAGAGACTAAGAAGTGAATATGGTTTTACGCCGCCTTTATATCCAGCAATATCACAATAGAGAACACCAGAATTTGATGTGTGTGTGTGTGTGTGTGTGTGTGTGTGTGTGTGTGTGTGTGTGTGTGTTTTTTAATCACACATAGGTGTGACCTTTGTGTACCCTAATCGATTGTTGAACCCCAACCTCCTTTGGGAGTCCCCTTTCCGGCCCAGGTGTGTGTGTGACCTTCAGGTTCACCTTAGTGGTCTGTGATTATTATTCAATTATATTATGAGTGGTATGAGTTTGCCGACTCGAGTGTTCACACAGTAAACGTGTTCAACGTAGAATTAATATCACACTATGAGGGGGAATTTAGCTGCTATTTATTAGGTCAAAAGTTAGATCAGAGCGCATTTTGTTAAATCAAATCACTAGCCAGTTTAAAATACGCTGTCATTTGGTACACAAGGAACAACTCCGAAGTTCTGAGTATTTATTTTACACATCTGTCAACAATAAACGTTTGTAGCTGTTAAAATTCAAGCGTCATGTGGGCCCGTATATGATATGCGTGAATGGGGCGCTGTCTATGCACTAACAGCAGAATCGCTTGCTCGCTAAGCCGGGCCGCAACTGAAGAGACATGTGACAGCTGTGATTGGATGAAATAGTGTAAGGTGTTATGTTTGTTAAAAACACCTCCATTCAGTCATTAAAACTGACCACCATTTTAAGTATTTAATGCTGTCATTTGTATCACTTATGCTTATGCGTGTATAGATATGTTCAAGTAGGTGCGGACCTGGGAGGGTTGATGTGTTTAGCTTCCCGTGTGTGGCTTCCTGTGCTCGCAAAGTTAGCCGGTTCAAGTTGACCAGAAATTGTTTTATTGTAATTTAAAGGTCAGACTATAATCATGTGTACATGGAATGGTTGTTGATAATTTTGAGCGTGATGGCGCACAGCCTACAATGAATGTATACTCACAAGTGGTCAGCTTCCGTTCCGAGAAGTGTCTGACCGGAATTAAAGACAGGAATTAGTAAGCAGTTGAGGACTGATGGTCACTGAATATCTCAAGTATGGAGTCAAGTGGTTGTACAGTGATGAAATGATTTAGCATTTGTCATATATATTACTGGATAAGAAAACAAATCTACATGTGTTCTCCTGTAAAACTTTCCAGTGCTTTTACTCAAAATGTTAAAGCTGAACTTTACTCTCAAACTGCAAACATAAAAATAACCATCTGATGTCCATGGATACTATATATGACACTTTTTTTGCCATTATGTGACAAATAGGTTACTCACATGCCGTTAGCCGCTCTTATTCCACAGACAGTACAATGAAATACTGGTGTAAGCTTCTTGTGACTGTATTGTGTGGGGTATGAAGAGGTTGGGACCTCCTGGTGTTAAGAATTGTATTGTAGGTTAAATGTATTCAGTGACATAGGAAGGATTATTTATCAGTTGTAAAAGAAAGATTTGTACAACGAACAGTTGTCTCATGTCAATCCTTCAGCAATGCATTGAGTGAGTGAGTGAGTTTAGTTTTATCTTGCACTCAGTAATATCCCAGCTATATGGTCTGTAATAATCGAGTCTGGACCAGACAATCCAGTGATCAACAGCATGAACATCGATCTACCCAATGGGCATATGATGATGAGATGTGTGAACCATGCCAGCGAGCCTGACCACCCGATCCCGTTAGTCGCCTCTTACGACAAGCATGGGTTACTGAAGGTTCATTCTAACCCGGACCTTCACGGGTACAATACATTAAGAAACAAGAGAGATATACAGGTTTCATTGATTATTAGCTCCGTTTCAAATGAGTAGGCTTTAGGATAGGAGCTCTTGCAAATGTTTACTTTACATGTTGTGCAAATTGTTTTATTGTCCTTCCTCATCGTCCTGTGCAGTACCTTCACTCGTTTGTAGAGCCATATAATACGTTCAGGATAAGGTTTAATGTTCATCCGTTCTAAAAGATGCTTTATTATGTAGGTTTTCCCACAGGAGGTGGGCCCTGAGACGATCATGGTAAATGGGTGTATTAGTCTAAATTCTTCCAATGACTAGGTAGTACTTTCTGATGAATGTGGTTGCACTGGTTGCATCATAGGTGATGGTACTTGTGGTGGTTGTGGTGTTGGAGGAGGAGGAGGAGGAGGAGGAGGTGCTTGGTGGTGGTGGTGGTGATGGTGTTATGGTGCTTGTGGTGGTGGTGGTGCTGGTGGTGGCTGCATTGCTCATCTGTGTTGATTCCTGTGATGTCTAAGCATGGCATCCCTTCTGGAAAAATTGAAATTGCACACGGGACACGTTGTTGACTGCATGGTGGTCCGAGTCTAAATGGCAGGGAACCTGTCTACTGGCTGCTTTTATCTAAAAAGTCATCTTCCATTTCTTCATGGGAATCTGGGAGGAACTGTTTTTACCAGCTTTAGTTCCCTCTTTCTTCTGCATCTGAATACGAGCCTTCGCCTGTTCGACCACTTGTTGAGTAGGAGTAACAAAATTAATCTTAGGTTGCCCTGAGGTTTCTGGTTTTTGTTTGTCTTTCTTCCACTCTGGATCATACAATTCCAAACATCGATCGACAGACATCATGGCAGATTTTTCTCCTCCACGCATTATAGAATGATAAGGATCTCCTTTCCCTTCAGCCTGGAGCATGTAAAAGCAGGTCCATTTATCGGCATCGGGTACGAAGAGTTTGTATTGTTTAGCCCTTTTCTGATGTTCCCCGCTGTGATATGGCCGGAATACGGCATAAAGCGGCGTAAAACTAACCCACAAAATATCTTTGGATTGGGCACGGGCGGCCATGTTGTCTTGGGAGCCACAGTTTCAATCTAAAACCTCTCATGCTCAGAATTTTGCAGCACAATACCTGTGGTGATGTGTTGTACCGAAGTGGGAACTGACTGAGGCCTGCATCACTTCCGGCTTTCTACCATGATATATCTATACTCACTCACTCACGTACTCACGCACACACAGTTAACGTATAAACAGTCAAGTGAGTGAGTTAGTTAAGATTTAAACTCACATCGGCAATAGTTCAGTCATATCGTGACTAAAAGCAAGTAAGAATTTTAGAATAAATATAGGTAAATATAAAAAGGAAATGTCAGTGAATGACAGTAAAACCAACTAGAATTTCACAGATATGAATATAAAACAGCTTAATTTCAGAAGACAATACAATATGAAAATAGGCTATATATTGCCAACAACTGAAGGTAGATCGCCATACAAGGGACCATGGTGACTTACAGTTCTTCTTTACTTCCTGCATGGAGCCTAGCTGGATTTACACCAACCCTTCAGCTGACAGCAAATTTAGACAATCTAGCCATAAATTAAAATGGCATATATACTGAGGTTAAATAGTCAATAAATGTCTAATTACTTTCAGCATCCAGCATCATTATTAGTGAGGAAACAAACTGGCATCGATTGGTTGTGGCATCCGGGACTCAACCTAAAAAGTATTAGAATCTGTGTATTTCATAGCTTTCGGCCGTGGGAGCCGTGCCAATTAACACTTATCAGAGGGGTACACAAAGTCTGCAAAGCTACAAAGACGGTCTAGGCGTCTGACGTTGTGTGCTGGCGATTAGGTGCCTGACTCTGAGGGTGCGGGTTCGAATCCCGGATGGGACTCAACCCCAAAAGTACTAGAATCTGTAATCCCAAATATAACATATGTAACTAAGACCTGTTGTGTTGAAATGGAGAATGTGTTATTTATCCAATAAAGTTAGAATAGGACATTGTTTATCCACAATGTCTTTATTCCATCATGGAGGTAAGCTCCTGTACCTATGCTCTCTGATTTGGTAAACCTGCTTTGACGGATGGTTGATTCCTATCTACTAGACCACAATATATTGAGGGAGAGCTTTATGGATGCCAACGTCTTTATTTTGAGGAACACAACGTTTCGGAGAATAACCTTACTCCTTCGTCCACATATTGACTGACTGACTAAGTTGGTTTTACGTCACTTTTAGCAATATTCCAGCAATATCACGACGGGGGGACACCAGAAATGGGCTTCACTCATTGTACCCATGTGGGGATTCGAACCAGGGTCTTCGGCGTGACGAACCAACGCTTCAACCACTAGACTACCCCACCGTCCCGTCAATATATTGATTATTGAATCGTAGCATCAATTATTTTTCATGGTTTGGATCAGTAATTCGCGCGTTATTGACATGCGTTTTAGGTCATGATGGCTTTGCACAGTATTTCCGTTCTATGGCGTATCAGAAGTAGTCGTGGCGATACACGGATGGAAGACTTTAAACATATTGTTGACACAAACGAGCATAATCTGGGATTCAAACCAAAGTTAGCGGATCCTGGTAGACTAAGGGACGCTACTCTATACGGTGCCACCTTTAACCCAACGTGTCTGATAACTTGTTCCCGGGGTTACTGAAGCTCTCCAGCAACCCGGTCGTTAGAGGCGAACAGCTGAATCAGATTGTCTTCTTGTTTGATAGACTGTCAGCCTACACCGGCGACGTGAATTATTTGTCCCAATATCAATCAATGAATTGTCTTTTATAAATAGTTAACTCCCTTGTATGGGGAAGGTCGTTTATAGTCAGTTAACTCCTAAATAACGCGTTTACACCCTTGTATGGGGAAGGTTTTATAGTCAGTCAACTAACTTGTCTTGAGGATGGTCTTTTATAGTCAGTTACCTCCCTTGTCTCAGGAATTTGTTTTCTTTTAATAGTCCATTAACTTCATTGTCTCAGGAAGGTCCTTTAAGGCATATGCCTCCCTTGCCTGGGATTCTAATCAAAGTTAGCGGATCCTGAATCGGCTAATGGACGCTACTCTACGGTGCCTGTTATCGCAAACCTGTCTGATAACAAGTTGCCGAGGTTATCATAGTTCTCCACCAACTTTGTTGTTCGTTAAAGGTGAAAAAATGAATCAAATGCGTTTTTGTTTGGTTGACTGTCAACCTGCGCCGACAACGTGACTTATTGCTCACATTTTCAATCAGTGAATTGTCTGATCCAGACCCGACTATTTACACAATTACACATATTGCTGGAATAAAAAGTTGAGTGCGGCTTTAAACAACTACCAGAACATAACCGGCCCTGTCGCTTCTCCTTGAAGTCACCAATATGTTTGAGTTATAACACCCTTGATGTTTTAGGTAAACACAATATTCGATGCACAAATTGGCCATTGTTTATTGATCACATGTAATGCAATTATTGTAACTGGTCCTCTCGAGAAATCGATATTTCAGCAGGGACCTGTGTTTGGCATGAGTGATGGACGCATTAGTTGGAGGATGCGGTGCCATACGTCACCGTCGTCCCCACTCAACCATCGCAGTACGGCTTGTATTTATTGCAAATATCTTTTTCACGCGTGTTATTTGCCGTATGACCCGTGAAGATCCGGATTAGCATTGATCTGCAGTAACCCGTGCTTGTCGTAAAAGCCGACTAACGGGATCGGGTGGTCAGGCTCGCTGACTTGATTGACACGTGTCATCGTATCCCAATTGCGCAGATCGATGCTCATGCTGTTGATCACTGGATTGTATGGTCCAGAATCGATTATTTACGAACCGTCGCCATATAGCTGGAATATTGCTGTGTGTGGCGTAAAACTAAACTCACTATTTGCCATATTCCTGAAACCACATCCAGCAGAAGAATATAGGTATTTGAGTGATTTTAGGTCGCTTCAACCAGTATTGTTTTCCAAGGGGACAACATCTTTTTTAAACACAACCAAAAACAATGATGGGAATGAATTGACGGCTTGTTTGCAAATTCTGCAATAAATTGAAATCTGTTGACTTTTTATCAGTGTTTCTTTGCGAGTCGATTTTATTGACCTCGCATAGATTTGTTTGTCCGGTCAGAAATTACTGCGAAAGTCAATATTACAGAATACTTGCATTTTCTTCACCTGGAAAAGAACGGTCAAAATTACCCAATCCATGTTAGTCTAGGGGCAAAAGCGTTAGCTCTGAATAAAGAACAAAAGAGAAGTTTCCATAAACGTGTCAAGTGTTCACGTTCGCCCAACTTCTAATATCTTTCGACCCGTGAAGGTCCGGGTTAGAGTGAATCTTCTGTAACCCATGCTTGTCGTAAGAGGCGACTAACGGGATCGGGTGGTCAGGCTCGCTGACTTGATTGACACGTGTCATCGTATCCCAATTGCGCAGATCGATGCTCATGCTGTTGATCACTGGATTGTGATATAGCTGGAACATTGCTGTGTGTGGCGTAAAACTAAACTCACTATTTGCCATATTCCTGAAACCACATCCAGCAGAAGAATATAGGTATTTGAGTGATTTTAGGTCGCTTCAACCAGTATTGTTTTCCAAGGGGACAACATCTTTTTTAAACACAACCAAACACAATATCTGTCGACGCCCCTTTACGGTACACATGGTTTGCAAATTCTGCAATAAACTGAAATCTGTATGACTTTTTATGACCCGGATTTCTTTTGTCGATTTTGATTGGACCTCGCATAGATTTGTTTGTCCGGTCAGAAATTACTGCGAAACTCCAAAATTACAGAATAGTTAAGTTTGTCTTCACCTGGAGAAAGAACAAAAATTACCCAATCCATGTTGTCTAGGGGCAAAAGCGTTAGCTCTGAATAAAGAACAAAAGAGAAGTTTCCATAAACGTGTCAAGTGTTCACGTTCGCCCAACTTCTAATATCTTTCGACCCGTGAAGGTCCGGGTTAGAGTGAATCTTCTGTAACCCATGCTTGTCGTAAGAGGCGACTAACGGGATCGGGTGGTCAGGCTCGCTGACTTGGTTGACACATATCGTCGGTTCCCAATTACATAGATCGATGCTCCTGCTGTTGATCACTGGATTGTCTGGTCCAGACTCGATTATTTACAGACCGCCGCCATATAGCTAGAATATTGCTGAGACCGGCGTAAAACTAAACTGACTCACTCACTCTAATATCTTTCAAGAACTCGTATATATATTCCGTTCACTTTCACGTCTCGGAAAGGTATTTTGTATCCAGTTATCTCTGCTGTTTCTAGGTGATGTGATATGGTTTGAATCATATTTACTATCTGTCAAGTACATCGTTCTTTCGCCTACAAAACGGGGAATATTTTAGTGTTTGGAAGTTCCGACCTTTTCCTTTGCCTAAAACAGAATGTGCAGAATAATTCATCATAAACGGTACATGGTGATCATGGCGTGGGTACAAGGCTCGTTACCCACAGCGTTAGCAGGAATGATTCCTGCTTTGTGTTCACCATGACCCTGCGTGACTTCATCGTACAAATCACATTGGGCTGACCCACCTAGATTATGCTGGCATATTGCTTACAGCGGCGTAAAACTCTACGTTCATATAGTCCTACAATGACATGTATGTGTGTGCGTGTGTGTGCTTCCAGCTGGTCTTTAGTTATCCTCTTCTCCCTATCTTGTTGTTGCAGATGCGGTCCTCCTCCTACTATTACACATACAGTGTACATCATCGACAAGTAAGTGCCAACATACATGTACAGTAAAAATATGCATATCAAAATGACATTATATGCACAAAGTTTGAAAGTAAAGGTGAGGTGAGATGAAATTGGGTTTAACGTCGTGCTTGAGAATATTTCGCTCATATGACGACGTTCATGCGTGTGTATGTGTATGTGCGGCTGCTTGTACTAGCCCAGACTGAAGCTGGTTTTATAGTGCTAGCCCACTGAGATACCATGCCGCAGTGAAGCATGAATACCCAACTCAGACACTTCATTCTGACTCCGAGCCGACCAGTCCTTGTTGTACCCATTAATGCCGAGCGCCAGGCAGGGACCAACAAGTACCATATTTTAACGTCTTTTCGTATGACGCGGTCGGGGATCGAACCCGCGACCTTCCGCTCTCCGGGCGGACGCTCTAACCACTACATCCGAAAGTAAAGGAGCCAAAAGTTAACGTCCGAGATTCGAAATGCTCCAGCAACGAAAATCGGAAGCACCAAAAAGCAGCCATGTTAAGATTAGATCATTATCAAACACACATTGTCTCTGCAATTCATGCTCTCCCTAACCTGAAACTACGACAAACCAATAAGAATGCACGTATGAATGACATGTACTAAGTATTTGTCCTAATCCCGACCTAATATTTCTTGTTTACCTGAATATTTTGTTCAGGTATTGCCACACTATTGTAAAAGACAATCGTATTGTTTAGAAAATATCATTGCACACTTTCACAACAATGGTGAATGTGGTACAATAAATGACAGTTTCGTATCAATGCCCGTTTGCTCTAAGACGGAACCCAGTTGGAAACATGACCACAATAGTCCCTGTATGAATGATAACACGGGTGGTCTTTTGTTAAATGATGGAAATAATACGTTCACTGATAGATTAATATAATAATGCCATTACATGTAGAATTTCACCCAAGAGTCTTCAAATTTCAAATGTGTCCAGATGAGTTGCTATGAGATTATGATTATAGTCATTTTTCTCGAAAGCTGTGAACATCCTTCAGCAACCCATCCTTGCCGTAAGAGGCGACCAACAGGATCGGGTGGTCAGGTCTGCTGATTTTGTTGACACAGGTCATCGTATCCTAATTGCGTACATCGATGCTCATGCTGTTCATCGCTTGATTTTCTGGTCCAGACTCGATTATTTGCAGACCGCCGCCACATAGCCGGAATTGCTGAGTGTGATTTAACAACAAACAAACGAGCAACATTCTTCTCAGTGACTGAGTTTGGTTTTACGCCGCTTTCAGCAATATTCCAGCAACATCACGGCGGGGGACACCAGAAATGGGCTTCACACATTGTACCCATGTGGGGATTTGAACCCGGGTCTTCTCCATTCTTCTCAGTAATCAATTATAGGCAATAGCAATTAGTGTCTTGCGTGTAAGCAGTACAGCTTACTAGCTTCAGCAGCGGGGAGTTGTGTGAAAAAGTGATGTCGAAACGGCATGCAAAGTATTGTGATGAACTTTCATTGAAGCTATCTACCTTGTGGAAATCAGTTCGGGATAATAATGTGATCAGCAAATATTCCATCATGACCCATCTCTGATATGTTTCGCTTTTACGTTTACAGATTGTGGGGGGTTCCATTCAATACACGGGGCAGCTTTGGGCGAGATCACGAGCCCAAACTATCCCAACGCCTATCCCAACTTTACCCGCTGTATCTGGACATTTGAAGCCACGGCGGAGTACCAGGTACTACTGACCATCAACTTCCAGGGTCAGCAGGAAGGGAATGTCTGCCATGACTACATCAAGGTAAGCATCCCTGCTTGAGGTGAGGTGAAATGGGGTTTAACGTCGCGCTTCAGAATATTTCGCTCATATGACGACGTGCATGCGTTTGTATGTGTGGATGTTTGTACTAGCCCAGAATGAAGTTGGTTTTATAGTGCTATCTCACTGAGATACCATGCCGCAGTTAAGTATGGATACCCCACTCAGACACATGATACTGACTCCGAGCCGACCAGTCCTTGTTGTACCCAGGCAGGTACCATATTTTAACGTCTTTTTGTTTGACGCGGCCTGGGATCGAACCCGCGACCTTCCGCACTCCGGGCGGACGCTCTAACCACTACACCACGGGGGCGGTCCATCCTTGCTTGATGGGGGAGGGGGGGGGAAATTCTCGCCTATTGTGTTATTTTATCACAGTTCTAAACGGTTGTTTGGACACAGGTGACTGTCGTCTTAGACCCACAACCTGATGTGCAGGATTGCCGCTCTTGGGCACACTAGACAGCCATAGATCATGGTTTCGAATCCTGGCGTAGATTGTGTTGCCAAGCTAGAATACTGCTCCACCCTATTCAGTCAAGCGCGTTTTGCGAACCCAAGCATACAAGGTCCGTGGAAGGCTTCAACTGTTTTTTACTTTTTTTTTATAAATCACAAGTATCATATCAAAAGACACTTGAAGTTATTCTGGTTGCAACGATGACATTTAGATAGTATGTACATTGTTGTGAGTTATGCTTTAGTGACTTTATCACGACTGTGTACATTCGCTTCACCAAGTTCATCTGATTTTTGTATAATTTCTATTCAAATGTATGTGCGAATATTCACATATTCCACTGCAGGCAATAATCTATTGGTACTTAACTTGGCCACAAAAATGAAGAAGATAAGGACAACCTTTAGGGATGAACAACTTCTTTATTCAGCTGGTGCGACGTTTCGATACAGATTCTTGTATCATTGTCAAGTTGTCTGACAACGAAATACAAATATCTGTATCAAAACGTCGCAACAGCTGAATAAAGAAGTTGTTCATCCATAAAGTTTGTCCCTATCTGACTCTCCACCTTCAAAAATTGCCACTCAAAGAAAAACTTAAGAAAGCCGCTCTTTTAAACACAGACGACTCTCCCATTACAGATCCGTGATGGCAGCGCCAAGTCTGACGTTCTGTTCACTTCCTGTGGTAGTCTGACGTCACATAACGTGACGTCAACCGCCCGATGGCTGCGGATCCTGTTTTCCAGCGACGGGAGCGTTGGAGCTCAAGGACTCAAAGCCACGTATTCACAGATATATGCAGGTAAAACCACTGAATGAAGTACTAATACTTGATGAGGGAAATGTTTTGATGAGTGCGTCGTCATTATTGAAGGCATAGGCAAATTACGATGATGGTAAACACTTAGGCTCTAATAAGTTTAGATTGTAGAATATCGATTCATATTTGGATTGGTAGCTCGAAATAAATTTATCATAGATTTGTACAGCATGACGCTGATATTGTGGTCGGTGGGGTAGCCGAGTGGTTAAATCGTTCGCTTTTCACCCCGAAGACCCGGGTCCGGTTCACCGAGCCCCACATGGATGCAATGTGTGAAGCCCATTTCTGGTGTCCCCCGCCGTGAAATTGCTGGAATATTGCTAAAAGAGGCATAAAACCATACTCACCCACTCTTTCTGTCGGCATGTTTAACATAATAGTCAATGCTTATGCTATTAAAATACAGGCCGCATAGCATAGTTACAGTATCATGTATATGGAGCTGCATGGTAGAAAGCATTCCTGTGTTCACAAGAGCATTTCAGTGACAAGAGATTGGAGAATTGTATCAACTGTTATCCAAACGTTGTTGGGGCGGTGGGGTAGCCTAGTGGTTAAAGCCGTTCGCTCGTCACGACGAACACCCGGGTTCGATTTCCCACATGGGTACAATGTGTGAAGCCCATTTCTGGTGTCCCCCGCCTTGATATTGCTGAAATATTGCTAAAATCGGCGTAAAACTAAATTCAGCCAGTCAAAACCTTGCTATTTTGCATTGTTTTGTTTTGTTTTCTATGCATTGTTTTTCTATGCATCGTTAACGTTCTGGGGTGGTAGGGGACTAACTGGTTAAAGCGTTTGATCGTCAAGCAACGGTCACGGGTTCGATTTCAGACATGGGTCTGATGTGTGAAGCCCATTGCTGGTGTTCCCAGCTGGGATACTGCAAAGCGGTGTACACTCTTCTCACGCACCCATTCATCCACTTACACGTTATCCAATCATTCCATTATAAAAGGGTGGGTGAGGATGTTGCTTGTGATACTTTGTATTCTTTTAATTGAGCGATTGGGTTCGAATCGAGCTGACAAAAAGACAGAACAAAATAAGAATAAAATATACAAAATATGTCACACTGTTCACACTGGCGTTTTTTCTGAACGTTATATTCATGTTATTGATTTGTTTTCGATGTTGGATTCGTGTGCTTTACATTTTAGCCTTGTCTCTCCACAGGTCCCGTCATAAACAACATATCATCACCGATACCTGGTATGTAATCCACAGTACTTGATAATGTCATATCACGATTACACAATATCTGGTATGTAATCCACAGTACTTGATAATGTCATATCACGAATAAACGATATTTTTTATGTAATCCACAGGACTTTATAATGTCATATCACGATTACACAATATCTGGTATGTAATCCACAGGACTTGATAATGTCATATCGCCAATACACAATGCCTTGTATGTAATCCGCATTACTTTATCATGTCATATCACGAAAATACTCTGAAGTACATGTAGTCATGAAAAAACGAATTTGCCTGTGAAGATCCGGGTTAGAATTGGTTTTCAGTAACCCATGCTTGTGATAATAGAGATCGGGATAGGGTGGTCAGCCTCGCTGACTTGGTTGACACATGTCATCGGTCCCCAATTGCGCAGATCGATGCTCATGCTGTTGATCACTGAATTGTCTGGTCCAGACTCAGTTATTTACAGACCGCCGCCATATAGCTAGAATATTGCTGAGTGCGGCGTAAAACTAATCTCACTCACTCACTCTAATATCTTTCAAGAACTTTTATATATATATTCCGTTCACTTCCACGTCTCGGAAAGGCATTTTATAACCTTGGCACCCTCAAGTTTATTTTTTCATGCTATCGATTACACGTCACTCACGGGGGCAACCGGGACGGTGTTGTAGTCATATAGTGTGACAGTATGTAAAAGAATAAAGTGATATTCAACTACTTCTAATGTCAATTCAAACGATCACATCTTATTTCTAACTGTATACAGAGGCGGTGGGGTAGCCTAGTGTTTAAAGCGTCCGCTCGCCACGCTGAAGACCCCGGGTTCGATTTCCCACATTGGTACAATGTTTGAATCCAATATCTCGTGTCCCCGCCGTGATATTGCTGGGATAATTCTAACGCGGCATATAACTATAATCACTCACTCACTTTCTCTTTTCATGCTATCATATAATTGATTATCAAACCGAGGCACGAGTACTAAACTCACTAGTGCAACCGATGGCGTATTGTACGACAGCTTGTACTGATTCCATTTCTTGTACTCTTCCTATTGTTGTATTATCTAATTATATTTTGCATCTGTGGTTTCAGTTTGTCGGAGTCATGAGTACCTCTGTTCAAATAAAGAATGCATTAGCATGTCCTATCGGTGTGATGGGTATTTCGACTGCGGCTGTGCTGACGGAGGTTGTGACGAGGATGGATGCGGAGGCATATCAATGAGTGAGACATTTCACCAACATTATTTATAATATCAGTGATTGACTTCAGGTGCATCGATCTGCACAGTTATGATACAATTTAATAGTTTAATAGCACCAACTGTGACCTGAGTGATCAAAATCACACCATATACATGAAGTCATTGCTGGTAAACTCGTGACGTAAACTGTGACGCTTGACAACCAAGTGAGTGAGTGAGCGAGTTTAGTTTTACGTCGCTTTTATCAATATTCCAGCAATATCACGGCGGGGGACATCAGACATGGGCTTTACACATTGTACCAGTTTGGGGAATCGGACTCGGGTCTTCGGCGTGACAAGCGAACGCTTTAACCACTAGGCTACCCCACCGCCCTTGACAACCAAGTAGCTGGATCGTTTATATTGTCATGGCAATTCATCTTCATGACAAATTAAAAAGACAAGAGACACAACAGTTGGTATAATTTCACAAATATTATACCCAGGTTCGATTTCCCACATGGGTACAATGTGTGAAGCCCATGTCGGGTGTGCCCCGCCGTGATATTGCTGTAATATTGCTAAAAGCGGCGTAAAACTAAACTCGCTCACTCACTCACTTGGTTGTCAAGCGTCACAGTTTACGTCACGAGTTTACCAGCAATGACGTCATGTATATGGTGTGATTTTCATCAGTCAAGTCACAGTTGGTCCTATTAAACTTAAAGTTAATGCTTGTCGTAAGCGGCGAGCGACGGAATCAGTGAACCTCGTTACCGAGGTAGATGCATGTCATTGTATCATAACTGTGTAGATCGATGCTCCTGAAGTCAATCACTGAATTGTCTGGTCCAAACTCGAATATTTACAGACTACTGTCATACAGTCGTAATATAGCTGAGGGCGGAGTTAAACTACAAGACTCCGACTAACTCATTGTTTTGCTTGTATGTTCTGGTCGCTTGACTGCTTAGCGACCTGGTTAGAATTCAGCAAAACCCATGCTTGTCGTAAATGGCGACTAACGGGATCGGGTGGATCGGCCTTGGTTGACACATGTCATCGCTTCCCAATTGGGTAGATCGATGCCCACGCTGTTGATCACTGGATTGTCTGGTCCAGACTTGATTATTTTCAGACCGTTGACACATAGCTGGAATATGGCTGAGTGCGGCGTTTAACAACCAACCAACCAACAACCAACTTTGACTGCTTTAATTTTTCAGAGATTAACGTATTTCCGATATATTTCAGGTTATCTTGCTCGGATCGCAATGGGGATAGGCATTGGGATTGGCATGTTCGTGTCGGTGTGCATGCTCGCCTTATTCATTGAGAGAAGACACAATTGGGCAAAGTTGAAACGGGAAAAAAATGAAAAAAATAAGAACAAGCGCAAGAAGTAGTAATACTGGCGGCGAGTTGGAACATATGGCATCAATGCAATCTTAGTCTTGGTTGAAAAACTGTTGAGTGAATATGGTTTTACGCCGCTTTTAGTAATATTCCAGCAATATCACGGCGGGAGACACCAGAAATGGGCTTCACGCTTTGTTCCCATGTCGAGGATCGAACCCGGGTCTTCATCATGATGAACAAACGCTTTAACCACTAGCTTACATACTGCTCTGTTGAAAATCTGGTACTTGTACGGGAAAGATTGTCTATGAATGAATGTGATTTTAACTGATAATTAAGAATATATTGGGATTCACGTGACTGATAGGCAGAACGAGTCCTAGACCAATGAAGATTCGGATTCGAATTGGTGTTCAACCCATGCTTGTCGCAAGAGGCGAGTAACGGGATCGAGAGGTCAGGCTCGCTGACTTGGTTGACACATGTCATCGTATCCCAATTGCGTAGAACGATGCTCATGCTGTTGATCACTGGATTGTCCGGTCCAGACTGGATTATTTACAGACCGCCGCCACAAAGCTGGAATATTGCTGAGTGTGGCGGTAAACAACAACAAACAAACAAACAAACAAACAAAGGCACATTGAATCCTGGCTTTTGATATAAACCAACCTAAGAGACAACACGACGACAATTCGAGCACACGTACGTACCATGCGGTTGATAACATCAGCTGTGGTGAAAATTGATCATGAACAGCTGCGTATGTGTCAAGATCACATGATGAAAACACGCACCCATGATCTCCACCTGCAACGAATCACATTCAATAGCGGCCACCCTCAGAATAAAAATGGACTCTTCCGTTGCACACGGAACGCTCGCAGTCACCAAAATGCGGTTTTCACATGTTTTGAATTTTCATGTCTTGAATGCCAAAAGGGGATGACAGGCATGCATTGCTGCAAAGGATGTGGTAAAATGAATAATTCTAAGCAAAGACCAATTTCTACCGTCCCTGTACGTTACTTTATCGTGGATTTTGTGTAAATAGATTCCTCTGCTAATAAAGTTGAAAATAAATATATCATATTAGAGTTCTGCACACGAATTTTCAGCACATGATTTTACATACGTAGAGACATTCTGCTCCCTAGACATTGTCCTGTTCCTTGATCAAACATTTTCACCATGTCACACTTGGTCATGTGTCTTCTGCTGTCCGACCTATGTAGGTTATTTTATATTCATTTGTAAATAAAGCATCACATTGAACGTTTGGTGATGTCATTTACTGCAGACGACTGTCAAACGAAGGGAGGATTTTATGACGCTGTAGTCAATATTACAGCCGTAAAACAGCGGGTAGAATGGAAACCGTATCAGATATAGAGTCAACGTTGGGATGACGCGAAACAGTCTTCGACATGTTTCAAGCGAAAAGCTATTCCTGGGTATAAACAACTTTAATAGGCATAATCAACTCATTAATGTAACAAAATGATATACCCGTGAAGATCCGGGTTAGAATTGGTCTTTTGCAACCCATGCTTGTCGTAAAAGGCGACTAACGGGATCGGGAGGTCAGGCTCGCTGACTTGGTTGACACATGTCATTGTATCCTTATTGCGTTGAACATGCTCATGCTGTTGATCACTGGATTGTCTGGTCCAGACTCGATTATTTACAGACCACCGCCATATAGCTGGAATATTGCTGAGTGCGGCGTAAAACAAACCAACTAACCAACCAACAAAATGTAATGATAAACGAAGAACTTGTAGTATTTGTTGAACTTCTATTTCCATAAAAATAATGAACTAAGTTTTGTCTGAAAATAATTTGCATTAATCAATTCAGGAGTTATTTACATTCAGTAACAATTTACAGCGCAATCATCTCTATGATTACACAATGCCATCTTGAAAGTGTTCAAATGTAACATATGTTATATTTGGGATTACACTTTCTTAGTAAAGTACAAATTCTAGTATGTTTTGGGTTGAGTCCCAGCCGGAGAAGTACTAGAATTTGTACTTTACTAAGAAAGTGTTATCCCAAATATAACATATGTTACAAGCATCTCTACTCCCTACTTCCAAAATCTGGGCCGAGAAGATCCGTCAGTGGAATATATGTAACTATGCTCTTTTAAAGACCCGTAAAGATCCGGGATAGAATTGTCTTCAGCTACCCATGCTTGTAGCAGCTTGTTGCAAAGGCAATTGGCTGGATAGCGTGGTCAGGCTCGGTGATTTGGTTGCGTAGAACTATACTCAGTGTTACTCGCGATGGCAATCACTGGATTATCTGGTCCAGACTCGATTATTTACAGATTGCATCTGAAATATTACTGAGTGCGGCGTTAAACAACATACAAGTAATACAAAAACCTGTAATCACTCACCCGCATTTCGAAAAAGATCTGCGTCACAACAATCACTGGACCATCATTTCCCAAACAAAATGAATTTACCGTTTCCAAAGAGCTATGTATCCCCCATTTCCATAAAGCTGTACACCTCCCACAAGGTGCATCCTGGCCTGATATTTAAAAGAACTCCGAAAGTGAGTGAAAGTTGTATGCCACAATGTCTTATCTGTTTTATTCAAACGAAGATCATTACACGATAATGCTGGAGGACTAAAATGTATGGCAAGCTTTTGTTTTTGCCGGTGAAGTAATTATTCATGTATGTTTTTTCTACATGTCCTTTTTTTCATTTATACACGTAAAAACCGGTTTTGCAGACTTTGTGTAAATCCGCTATGCTCATTGTTTGCATTTCTTAAATAGCCTGATATAAAAATACCCAATCTGTCGCTGTAATTGGGATTTAGTTTGTTGCATATGTATTGCAAACATACAGAACTGCACTAACTGTTTTGACTAACTAAATGTATGGTTTAACGCCGCCGTATTATGGTTTGAATGTTGCTAAAGGCGGCGTTAAACCTTACTCGCCCACAATTTCATTCAAAGATAACAACCTACGGAGTGTCTGCTATTAATGATATCAGCATGTTGAAGAAATAATTTAATATTAGGCCCAACTGTTACCCAGTTACGTCGAATATTAATACATCTGGTAGAACTACTGTATATGGTGAATATAAAGATTATATGAATGTGCTGTCCTTTTAAAAAACAATATTATACTGTTTGTTTATTTTTAAAGATATATAGTCATTTGTGACTTTTCAATGAGTCCAAAAAATGTAGACGAGTGACTTACTATTTACTTTAAAAATAGGTCACCTGACGCCTGAGGACAGAAGGTGTTCAAAAAGGCACGTTCTCTGATCGCGATCAATGACCCGGTGATCAAGAGCACAACTTGCTAACCGTACCTCTTTCCAAACTTCCCCCTAAGGATATAATAACTTGTGAAACGTGTAACCAAGAAGTTAAAGCTGAAGGGTCACCCACCTTGTTGTTGAGGGATACGACTATCTACACCACTGTACGTCCTACTATAATTATGTGATATAAGAACTCCTGATTATATGTATTAATATGTTTTTTCCTTAACCTGAGAATCAGAAAGTTATTTTTGACGAACATATATTTTGGAAATTTTATATTCATAATTTAAAATTTGATTTGTGTAGAACATTGATATTTTCCGTAACATATGTTATTCAAAAATATATTTTGTCCAAATTACTTCGTTCAGTTGATGGGCGGTGGGGTAGCCTAGTGGTTAAAGCGTTCGCTCGTCACGCCGATGACCCGGGTTCCATTCCCCACATGGGTACAATGTGCGAAGCCAATTTCTGGTGTCCCCCGCCGTGATATTGCTGGAATATTGCTAAAAGCGGCGTAAAACTGTACTCACTCACACGTTCAGTTGATATGCGGATGCTGTTTCACTTTCTACTACCAAGAGCATTGCAACATGGCGGAGTCATTTCTTTTTCAAAGAAAAGAAACTAATTAAACAGAAATGATTGAAAAGCCGAAGGCGAAGGTAACGGTGCATGACTAGGGAACTCATACTGCGAGAAAGCCGTCTCTCCAGATCTTGACAAACTTGACTGATGATCCCCAGCACAGACAGGAAGTCAGAGGATTTAGGTGTGAACACCTCCAAGCGAAAACGTCATACTAAATATACTTAATATACCTCATTACACAATCGCTAAACAACGTTATTCTCAAATCACCATGACTAACCCTTAAAATAGCATACACGTTGCGTCAACGCCTTAAGGTATGTATGCGGCTCTAGCACAGGAAGAGAAACATCCACACCTGTTGCTACTGGACAATCACAAACCTTGTTGTATGAACAGCGATGACAACGGAGGCGGTCTGTAGCACCTGAATCTGTGATGGTGATGTTCACAAACTGCATAGTTAGCCTTATCAATAATATATGTCTCAATATGTATCTCTCACAAGTATGGCGGGGACAACCGTAGCTTGTCTTAGGGCCATTTATTTTATGGAAGGAAATAAAAGTACATAGCTGTTGAGGCAAGCACGTAATAACATTAGATTGAGAAGTAAAGCAAACTTTCAACAGAACATCTTTCTCGGGAGCTCAGTGGCCGAATAGTTGGACAAAATATGTTGTCACCATCATAGCCTTTAAGGGCCATTTGTACCTTCAACGTCTTTTTGAAGAAATGTCAAAATGCTATGTTGAATAAAATGGACACAATGCATTTTAAGATAATGAACTACCTCGGAAACATGATGTTATTTGTTTTCTTTACACTGTTTTTGTTCCTTTACTAGTAAATAAGCAAATGGGAATCTTGAAATCTGAAAAATGATATTTAAGTAAATGTCTTCTTTACTGAAGGGCCTCTGTAAATTACAGATGAGGACAAAAAAGATGATGATCTGTATGTTGTGAAAGATAGGCCTTACTGAAGTGATATGGTAAGAGCAGCGACGTTCAGCAGGGCGATATACTAAACCTACGCTTAAGCAGTTACATGACGTCATCCAATCATTTATACTCGCAATCTCGCACCATATTATCGCATGTCGCGATATCGCGTAAATCATACACGGCGACATGGAGCCTGGCCTAATCAGCACCAAACATCCCAAGGGGATATGAGGAATAATTACACATGGCCTCATGATGAATTATTGCAATAATCAATTAGTTCCGGGAATTCATGACTGTCTGTCCATGTTCTAGATGACCCCACTTTGATTGGAAGCCATATTCAATTGTAAATCTGTTTTGTAGGCCATTGACCCTTGTACGATGTAAAACAAATATTATATTTATTCATACAGCACATTGGATTCTATTATAATACGTTTGGGAAACTGACATAGTAATACAGAGTTAAAGCTTCAATAATGTACTTTGATCATTTTCTAATACTATGTGTACAATTACTACCTATTAATTCATATTATCCATTAACAATCCTTAATTTGTCCAAGCCTATTTGGTACGAACGGTCTCGTAGGCTTGACAAATCAAGAAATGGATCTCATTATTTACTCATATCACCTCATATTACACTTTAGTCGCAGCGCTTGTTAACTAAGAAAACAAATACAATGTACATATTCTCCAACCTTTACCTGAATAATGAAGCTAACATAATATTCAACATTTGACAATAAGGCACTGCCACTTTATAACAACAGTAGTTATCACCCTGTACAGTGATCCAACAAGATAGACTCATTATCTGTATCTCAGGACAAGCATTTCGGCAAAGCAGCACCGATCCGTTCCCATGGTTCTCGCGATTACCTGCCCTTGATTTTCATCGACACTTTACCGAACAGTCACAGGACAAGAAAGGAGATTCGTACATCACATGAAATGCCTGGTAGCAAAGGGTATAATCATCGCCAGGTTCGGCAGAATGTTGTTGACATTCCACAATTTGATCCTTCAGTGACAAAATGATGTCCGCTGCAATTCCGTATTTTGATTTTTACAATATGTTCACCTTTTTTCAGTGAACAGTTAGCTCACTTGCCTTAACATATGTTTATGACTTGTGCCTCCGATGGGGCAGATACGTTCACCTTGTGTCGAACATCTGATATCATCACTATTTGATATTGATTCATAAACAAACGCTCACATATCATCGAATCTCATTATTTCATTCATCAGATTGTCCGGCCCTAACTCGATTGTTACAGACCGCCATCATACAAGCTGTAATATTGCTGAATAATGCGTTAAACAAACAAACAAACAAACAAGCACAGGCTCTTAATATACTGGACAAAAATAGTTAGGGATATATGTAAATTTTGAAATTATGAATAATGATCTATTTATTCATTGACACACTGATAAAGTATCAATCATAACAATACCAACATCCCTAACTTATTTTGTCCAGCATATATGGTCGGAATTGAACAATCGACAGAGATTTCTTATGAATGTGGAAAGGGCTTTGTCGCTTTTATGTACCAAAATGCAAGTCCTGGAGAAACAGGGTGGATATACGTCTACACATGAAAGAGTCAGCTAGATGTTGGAAGGGTTTATTGCCGGCATCGGGCTTCGTCATATTTACAAAGTGATAATTCAATATTATAACAACTTCATTCCATATTTACTTGTCCACATGCGATGTTCATATGAAAATCCTATTGTAGTATGTTTGTAAAGCCATTTCATGTTAGCAGTGAGAAAAGTTATATTTAACTGTTCAAACTCAAAGATATGTTTGAATGAAACTACTCTGACTGACTGAGCCACAAGATTTGTGTTGATATAGTGTGTTTAAATGATGCCTGTGGGACAGATCACTGTATGACTGTTTAGATGCGGCTTTTCGGAGTCTACGTCACTGACTACACTAAGATGACCTCTTCTATGACACTACTGTATATTGCAGCATACATTAAACAACACAATGACATGGAATAAATGCAACACGAATAGGTTCATGTTACGGTATAAAATCCATTTTAAAATGGACATGAAATCACAGAAGCTTTCCAACTTTATTGCTCGTAGAGTACCATGTATGTCAGATTCCAAACACCCCAAAAACAATCGTCAATAATACTGAGAGGGACGCAGTATGAAATATCATATTAATATCCAGAAAACCATTGAATATTTAAGGCAGAGACCAGAATTGTTAATACATAGTGAAATATATTGCTTATACATCTGTTAAAATTTTCAATGCAAATGCTCGTTAAATTAAATGTTACGATTTGTTTATATGTATCAATTTAAGATGTTTCCTGTCAGATTATCCGGGTACAGAATCCAAGCATGCACCATGTCCTTGTGTATGTTCCAGGAAGTTTACTTCTTCTTCTTGCCGGGGAACATCCCTGCAGCGGATTGACCCCAGAAGCAGCTTCCCCCCTTGCCACCAATAAGGGGATTCCACTTGGTCAGGGAGTCCACCCTCCCGATTGTGAACGCACCATAGTCATCAGCCAGACTTGTGAAACTGAACGTCAGCTGGTCATAGAAGGTGGGGGTTCCGCAGCCAAGGATCATGAACTGGAAATATAATGGAAAACATTACTCATTCAATATGTGTATTGTACAACTGAACGTCATGTGTTCATAGGACATTGTTCCGCAGCCAAGGATCATGAACTGGAAATATAATGGAAAACATTTCTCATTGATACATTGTGGAAATATAATGTTCCGCATCCAAGGATCATGAACTGGAAATATAATGTACAGCATTACTGATTCAGTATGTCTATTGTAAAAGTGAACGTCATGTGTTCATAAATGTTGGAGTTTGTTTCACATCCAAGGATCACAGACTGGAAATATAATGTACATCATTACTGATTCAGTATGTCTATTGTTAAAGTGAACGTCATGTGTTCATAAATGTGGGAGTTCGTTTCACATCCAAGGATCATGAACTGGAAATGTAATGGAAAACATTACTCATTCAATATGTGCATTGTGAAACTGAACGTCATGCGGTCATAGGACATTGTTCCGCATCCAAGGATCATGAACTGGAAAAATAATGTACAGCATTACTGATTCAGCATGTCTATTGTAAAAGTGAACGTCAGTTGGTATTAAAGGTAAGGGTTCCGCATCTGAGGATCATGAACTGAACATACAACGATACTGATGTCTATGTCTATTGTACAGCTGAACGTCAGCTGGTCATAGAAGATGGCGGTTCCGCATCAGAGAATCTTGAACTGGAAATAAAACGTGAATTTCACTGATTCACTATGTCTATTGTACAGCTGAACGTCAGCTGGTCATAGAAGATGGCGGTTCTGCATCTGAGAATCTTGAACTGGAAATATAATGTTGAACTTTACTGATTCACTATGTCTATTGTACAACTGAAAGTCAGCTGGTCGTGAAAGATGGGAGTTCCTCTTCCGAGGCTCATGACCTGGAATTACAATCAAGATCTTTGCTACCTCACTGTATGTATTGTAAAACTGAACAACTGGTCAAAGAAGGTAAGGGTTCCGCATCTGAGGATCATGAATTGGAAATGTAATGTAGAACTTTACTGATTCAGCATGCTCATTGTATGACACATGCAACTGCCCCAGTACTGTACAAATGATACAGATGGGTTAATTATTATCTGAGGAAATATGTCAAGTTCATGATTCATTTCTGTTCAGATGTCTATTGACTGAGGACTTGCACGGAAGCCGCATAGCGCCTATTTGGAAGCATAAATCCAATTTTACACCGAAACTATTTCCTCATTTCGAATATTTCCTAGGTACTTTAAGTTTATTTTAAAAACTCGATTGAAATAACGAGAAATTCAATGAACTAACGAGAGAAAACGTATGGTATCCGATCGTGTCTAGTCATCCGCTCAATATGTTAAGGCAAGCTCAAAGGACTGCGGACCATTCTACCACTTCAGCGCAGTTTCAACAGTCTTCAATGAAGGAACCCGAGCGAATTGTTTAACTCAAGTTATCCAATCATGACCATTCCAGATAAATATAATAACAACAATTCCCACTTCCCCAAAAATGGTTTCCCTAGGTGTAGCAGTACTCACAGTGGCAGGGATTCTTCCGAGGTACTTGTACATATCCAGGATGATTCCTACTCTTCTTAGACGCAACAGCTCAACGGTGAACTTCCTCAGCGATGTCTGATATTGTGTAACGTTTCCTTGTAACCAAAGTTTGTTCATTTGTTATGTCGTAGCTATGGCAACGAGACTTAAGCAAAACGCACAGCATAAATATCTTAGAAGATACACATACCTACGTTAGCTTGTTCCGGAATATTCTATATTCTACAAAATAACAACAGTTTAAAGTTCATATTAAAACTTTTCTAGGACACAGGGGACCCAGTCGTTTAAGACACCGTAATTCGCTGTACAGAGTTGCGTCCCTTGGGCTCTCCAGAAATTGATCACTATGAGTTCAAACTCCGGTATTGTTTCTTGGTTTGCAAGTACCTCACCCGTTTGGCCAAAGTTGTAAACCCTTGAGACCCGCTTTCATACGAAATCAATCCGACACGGAATAAAAAAACAACTTTAAACCCAAATCTGTCACTCTTGTTGATATTCACTGGCTTACATTGTCGGCATTCATTCCTACGGGGTACCCACACTATTTCCAGAGACAAGTTTCATGGTTTCTATAAAGAGATCATCTGTTCCCGTAGCTATATGGTAAAATAGTTTATAGAGACTTTATAATTTAGCAGAAATATCACGGCGGGTGAACACCAGAAATAGGCAAGACATGTTATACCCATGTAGGGATTCGAACCCGGTTCTTCGGTGTGAAAAGCGAACGTATTTCCACCAGACTACCCCACCGCCTTTACTTGGTTTATAGTGTTAGCCAAGTGAGACACTATGCCGTGGTTTAACAGCTCCAGATCAGTCACAGTATACGACGAGACAACCTATTCTTTGTTTCCCGAGGGTCATGCAGGGTAGCATCATTTACCATTTATATACGTCATTGGTATGCCGTGACCACGGGATCGCGATCTTCCGTTCACCAGGCAGACGCTCTGTCCACTACACCACTGAAGCAGTTATCTTCTTCAGATATAGCAACATCATGTAACTAACATATACTCATGCCAATAATGGTTGTCACCCCCTTCAATTTGTTTAATTCGAGAGGGGTGTGGGGTGAGGTGTGAGGTGTGGGGTGGTGGGGTGGGGAGGGGCTGACAACCATTATTGGCATGAGTATATTATCATGGTATTTGTCATCAAATCATGACAACCGCCACCATCATCATGACAATAGCGTTGAAATACAAATATAAAATACATCTTGAAAAGAGATAACTTTTTACCTAGGGGGACGATTTCGAGCTCCATCAGATACACCCTGGCGCAGGGTAGAGCCCTCAGGGGGGCCACAGCTAATGGGGGAGCTACTCCGTTAAACAGCGAAAACGCCTCAAATGAGTACAGAACAATTGCCTCTATTGCCATTCCGAGGTTTGTGATCTCCACAACGAGGTTGGAGAGGATGCCTGGCTTCTTCACCTTGGCAACTGGAAAGGAATAATGATCAAGTTATGAAGTATCTTGGACTTCCCCATAATGGTCCGCGTAGGATACGTCCGTGAGCAAGATCAGTGCATTTGAGTGGTCCTACTTCTTGATATGGTAGCCTGGCCTTAATAATTCCTCCGACATGGAACGTTGGATGCCTGGGATCTGGGATTATTTTGACATTCAGAGCTTCCAGACATTTTCCCCACAACCAACCCTTTTTTAACTCAACATATACTACTCACACTTTGCTAAGGATAACAAAACTTTCACGAGTTAACTTAAACGTAGATTCATAATTTGAAATTGTATCCATTTAAAACTGGATAAATTATAATATGGTAACCCCTCTTTAGCCATGCAGTCACTTTAATCTAACCTTATGCACCTGATACATGAGGAACCATAAAAATGGTTTTCATGGCACCAGTCAGCCATTTTGCAACTCATGGAACGAGTCACTGACAAGTACACAACACCTGTCATCCACAAGATGAAATGACTAACTGAAACCTAGGACCCATGCTTATAATAAGCTTAGATATTTAAACCAAATTTGTCCCCACATCATAATTTTTTGTTGAATCCATGATTTGTTCCTTAGCCAAGTGTGAATAGTATATATTTTTCCGATCATCCCGCATGTCCAGTGACAGCGTTATTATTGTGTACAACCTGAGACAAAATATTTGTTTAGTATTTTTTATCGGAAGAGTTATTTTTTCTTGAAATATGTCAAAATGGTGTCAAACCATATACTTGATAACAAATTTGAATTTGAAATAAACCATATTATAAGTAAGATATGACCTCGTTGAGTATATGCCAATACTTATGCCAGTGGATTCAGTCTTCATTTTGCGAAATGCCTGGTAATGTTTAAAACGGAAACTCCTTACAGATAATAACTTTCTCTGAAGATCACGGTCAAATTGTAGCTATCAAGAAAACAGTTATAGTAAAACTATCTACTCTTTTCTACTCTCTACAAATGAAGAACTTTCTGCTACAATCCGATGTACTACTCTGGGACCACTATCAATATATCAAATAGTGGTTGTACTTGGCGTTCGCGAAAAAGTGAGCGTAGTCACCCTGCCCTTCCAGTAGCAATCGGCACGTAGCAAAGGCTATTCAATTGTTCATCTGACCAAAGAGGGCAACATATGGCACAAGTCAAAACATGGAATAGAATCCGACATACATGTGTACGATTTAAGAATATTGTACATAAGTATTCTTTTTAAATTAATGTAATAGTGTAAAGAAATACAAAATATTGAACTTACTTGCGGCGATCTTCTGGTGACCTGCAATCTGAGATGCCATTGGTGTAAGTAATAATCTACATAAACATCTATTCCTGATTTTAAATCCATGTAAAGAAACGAAAATCAGTTACTATGGAGACGTCATTTCTAAATGTAGATAAATGTAAGATAAATTTCGTTTTTGTACATCGTCAACATATAGTGCAAGTCTGCAGCAGGAGCCTAACACTGGATGCGTGTGTCTGGGTTGCTTTTCCGGCACCTTCAGACTTGTACTTTTCGTTGTTTTAACAGTGGTTGCCCATTATCCATCTATTCAGTGTGAATCAGGCAACATCAAGATGTTCTTAAACTGTCAACTACAGTGTCACCATACTCAGACCCACTGTTGCTTGTTGGCACAGGTTTATGTTTGACAACTGGGTGACCCTTCAATAATGACGCTGAGTTTATTGTTGGACTAAGGTTATGTTTTACCAAATATTCACTTGAACAGTCGACATACCATCACACTGACGTCCGACGATTTGTCATTGCAAATAAAAGTGACAAGGTCGTTTTCATGTTCTGAAGAACTTTCTGCTACAATCTGATGTACTACTCTGGGACCACTATCAATTATTAAATAGTAGTGAAAAGGTGAGCGTAGTCACCCTGCCCTTCCAGTAGCAATCGGCACGTAGCAAAGGCTATTCAATTGTTCATCTGACCAAAAGAGGGCAACATATGGCACAAGTCAAAATATGGAATAGAATCATACATGTGACATACATGTGTTAAATTCATGACCTGAGCGTGCTTTTCGTTTTGTAAATATAAATATTTTCGAAACGTAAGAATAGTTTGATGGTATTTTTCTCTCACCAAGAAACATACCTTCATCCTATGATCCAAGTCTCATCGTAGTTAGCCTTAATATCATCTCAGGTTAGCAATGTACTTTGAAATTGAGTTATGTGGCACTTACAAGTACTCCCAATAAAGCGTATCTTCTAACTTAGATGCAATGCAAATATTTTGATGTGGTAACAGAAATTTAATACTCTTTTTCAAGATACCGAGACGAGAACACATTCTTACCAAATATAACAAAAGATGCCAGTGAGACTGTGTTCAATGAATTAATACAAACAGGTAACATTGTCACATTAACCATCATGATACAGCCACATAAAATGTCAATTGTTTAATCTTTGACACTATAATATTTTTTAGTCGTGCTAATAATAGATACATCTGCCATGGGTATCGGTTTACATGCGCTCTCCAATCAGTATATTTTCTATTACTACAGCGGAATAGATTGGATATAAACATGCGTTTCGTCATAGATGTGCCATGTCCTTTCAAGGGATTCACTTTCAATATATGTACTGAAATCGTTTTATGTAAAAAAAGTCCCTTTTCTTGTATATATATTTTAGTCCAATCCTAGATTCGAACCCACACTCTCTGAATGAGACACCCACTCGCCAGAACATAAACTCAGCGATCTAGCCCACTCAGCCTGCGCAGCTTTCCCTTGACAAATGTAAACTGGCATGCCTCCCATGGCCGTAGCTATGAACTCACAATGTCTTTTAGATGCGAATCACGGATGGAACAAGGCCAAGAAAGTGTCATCTCAAATATATATATAGTAGGTTACATTTGTTAACTTTCTCAAAGGCATTGCTATTGGAAGTATACAATTAAGCGAACACGACTTCGATGAAACCCTTGAGAACGGAGAGGAGCTATGCATGTATAAGATTCATCAGGGAGTACCCTCTCATGTAATACAAATACTAACCTAGTTAGAAATTTCGAGGTTTTTCGTCGAAATTTGTTGAAGGAAACAGATCAAATATAGTCCTCTCAAATGGATAGTATGATTGATGATAGTAGTGTTCTTATCACAGAGAAATGTCAATTAAGCCAATTCCACCACGATTCAACTGTCAGTTATGTTGTGTGTAAGTGTTCATTCTTTTGTTAAAGAATGAGGTATTTAATCAAATAATAACTACAAACAGATATGCCTTACTTTGACATGACTTCAGTTTGTGTCGATAGAAACTGTCAAATAAAGTCCGTTGAAAATCAATGTGAGCCTAATATACTAATATATTACCCTTGGTACATATGAGGGGTTCAAAGCACAACAATCAGATAATGGATGTGTCTCATGTGGGTCGGTATATCCGAAGGTTACTAATGACAGTTTTACGAAAATATACCTGAAAAGTTCGAAATAAGAAATGGATACCTGAAAAACGTGGATCGGAGATAATTTGGGCGCATAGTTGTACAGTAGTTGTCCTGCTGCGCTGTATGTGGGTTGAGCATAAGTAGGCATTCCTTGAGTTGGGTAATATATCTCAATGTAGTAAAACTCACAATCCGCACATGGAACAGTTCCATCAGCAACCCCGAATGCAAGAGCAAATAGGGTTATAGTAACCAATCCGAGAAGCCTCAACGACAGAGACATCTTCGCCCGACAGATCTCCCGGGAACTGTGACCGTGGAAAGGAAGCCAGAGTAGAGTCATACAGATCTAATGCTGACTTGGTGTCCTGCAGGGCGCACCTTTCAGCCCAGGACTATTCCTAAGGCGTTCGGGTTTTTTTTCATGTTTCCTCAGCTGTTAGTGCATGACGCAGGATATCGATTAAGGTGTTTTCATTGATCTTGTATTGAACCTTAATTATATATGACGTTTAAACGATCCTTAATGCTTTTGTGAAAATAAAATGATGGTCACATCTTATTTGACGATAACTGGTATTTTTGTGTGTATGTGTTGTTTTTTTGTGTGTGTGTTTTTGTTTTTCTTATGTTTGTTTTTTGGTTTTTGTTGTTGCTGTTGTTGTGTTTTGTTGTGTAGACTTGTTTGGGTGATAAAAAGGGCCACCTCAGTTTTTTTCTAATTTGCGTTGTAGTAACATCAGGAATGCGTTCAGCAAGCACATCAGTAGTGATTTTGCATTCATAACATTTGACACATACACTTCGTCGACCACCTACAAATATGATTGAAATCCACAACATAAAATGTCATAATAGTAGCAGTATGGACAACGTATCGTTGCATACATCACTGCAGGTCTGCGTCCCTACTATCAACTCGTCTCTATACAGTCAACCCTCACAGACTAAACATTTTATATTCCCGTATAAAAATAGAGACAGATTGTTATGTAAATATATTCGAGAAAATCTTGGAAAAATCATGTATTATTCAAGCAGAAGTAAGTTAATAATCTGACAAGCTGGATGCTATGAGAAGTAGTGTGTTGTATGGAGCTGTTTTGCTTCTCCTCAAAGTAGTTTTCTGTACACAAATCACTGTATTAAAACAAAAACCGTTGTGTTCACCAACTTTATTCTACCATAGTGTGACAAATGTAGTGATTGTTACACAAGTATACACGTTCTTCCCTTTTCACCGGTATAAAAACAAATATGTTGGAAATAATTTACGTGATAAGTGAATTGATTCATGGAATACTGATTGAATATAAATAAGATTCATTGCGACGTCTAATGCGTCCTTCCTTGAATAAAGGTTGTTTATCATTTTTAAAATCATTTTCCTTATTTTATTTATTCATCTCGGCGAGACATTTTTCTGCAATTTCTCAATTTATTTTAAGTGTGGATATAACGTCCACATCAAAAGTTATGACTACTACGTAATTCATTCTGTATGAGGCTCAGCACTTATCCATCAGTTATTTCTTTCCAGTAGGGAAGAGGCCTGCCGCGTTGCCACCCCAGAAACAGGCTCCACCCTTGCCACCGATAAGAGGGTTCCATTTGGTGAGGGCGGTGGCACGTCCCACTTCGAAAGAACCGTAATCATCAGCCATACTGCCAATGCTGAGCGTCAACTGGTCGTAAAAGGTGGGTGTTCCACATCCAAGGATCATGAACTGAGGAAAAGGAAGATGTGAAGATCATGTGCTAATGTAAAACCAGGTTTAAAGGATCATGAGCTAATTAACACAGGGCATAAAGGATCACGAGCACCAATAAATGCAGGTGCAAAGGATCTGCAGTAAAGTAAATGTAGGTGTAAAGGATCATGAGCTTAAGTACATTCAGGCGTGCAGACTCATTAACTAAAGTAGAAGTAGGTGTGAAGAATAATGAACTAAAGTAAACATAGGCGTAAAGGATCTGCAGTTAAGTAAATATAAATGTAAACGATCATGAACTAAACTACCATATGAGGTGGAAAGTAATGAACCGATATATCAATGCATGTCCAGAAAGGTTGATATAGAGAGGATTATGAACTACAGCAATTTCTCAGCATTTTGCGCAAACGTTTATCAGCTTCCATTGTTGATACAAATTCACAGTGAGTGAATGGGTGAGTGATGCTTACAGGTGCCCTATTTCGTTCAACGTTAAATATTACTTCATCTAAACATCTTTTTTGGGATCTCACAGTAGCGATTAAACTGTTCTTGCAAAGCTACGGCTTTTCGTGCAAGTTATAGGTGGTTTTCATTTTCACCTGATTCAGGACAAATCATAAACCACTAAAACTTAGTTAAAGCAGTACCTTTCATGAAAGTATCTGGCATTTTATTATCATTTGTTTAATAATTAGAGTAGTATGCACAATGGGGCTACGGGACCAGGTCCCCCCAAGGGCTATTTTTTAAAATAAAAATTGAGCCTTTGGGAAGTCCCTAATCCCGTGACCCCATTGTGTATACTACTACTGAGTTGCATGCAAAATTTGATGAAAATCGGTCAAATAGTTTAGGTAATGATCACTTTTTAGTGAGCATGGGGTCTCATATTTTATACAACATGAGCATGGAACAAATTCTCATATTTTATAAAACAGAAGATTAACTCACAGAGCTCGGGACAGTGGCGAGAAACTTGTAGGCGTCCATGATGATTCCAGCTTTCTTCAGTTGCAGGATCTCTTTGGAAAATTCACCAAGGACCTTTCGGTATTCGGATGAATTTCCTGAAACATGACAAAAATATCTCATATACATGTACATGCGCTGATAACTGTACCATCCTGACTTTTTCACACTTCCATATATATCGGTACATAATCCAGAAAGGTGCCGTTTTTACCTCAAAACAACAGACAATTGTATAAAAAAGCATATTTGAATTACAATTCAACAAATATCTAAATTATGTTTAGTTAGTATCTCATCAGTTAAATAATTATTATATGAGTTTCATTTCAAGAGGAGCCACAGACAACCCAGTCTTGTAATTCGCTATACAGAGTTGGACAAGCAAGAAGTCTTTCGTCGTGCGCGAATCCAGGTTCGCCCCGGTTTCTACTGCTCCTAGCACCGGTGCTCATGGATTTTGCCCAAAAATGGTAAATGTCTGAGACTTGCATCAATTCAGGATTTCCTCCCATATCAGTAAGTGAGTGAGTGAGTGAGTTTAGTTTTGCGCTGCACTCAGCAATAGTCCAGCTGTGTGGTGGCAGTCTGTAAATAATCGAGTCTGGACCAGAAAGTCCAGTGATCAACAACATGAGCATCGATCTACACAGTTGGGATACAATGACATGTGTCAACCAAGTCAGCGAGCCTGACCACCCAATCCCTTTAGTCGCCTCTTACGACAAGCATGGTTTCCTGAAGATCAGTTCTAACCCGGATCTTCCCGGGTCTCTCCCGCATGGCACTGACACGTCGTTATGTGACTGAAACACTGTTCAAACAGCATCAAGTCCAAACAACTTACTCTATTTCCCGAAACCGATACAACTGCTGTGACATTCCTTTGTCCGATGTACCCTAATCATTCCGACCATTGATACAATCCTTTTACTTACCGGAAGGAGAAATGGCCATCTCTATCAGATACACCCGGGGGCAGGGAAGTACCCTGAGGGGCTTCAAGGCGAGGGGTTGGGGAGCGCCAGCAAACAGGGCAAATGCTTCAAAGGAGTACAGGGCCACAGCATCGATCTCCATCCCAAGGTTTGTCACCTCGACCACCATGTTGGACATCACGCCTGGCTTCATTACCTTCAGTACTACAATTGAAAATAAATTGTCTGATTAGAACTACAACATAAGGTAGCTAATTTGAGTAATGATGACAATGATAATGATAGTGAGGAGGGAGACTAAGGAGGAGGATAAAGATGATGATGAGGATTACGAGGACGATTAGGAGGAGGAGGAGCTGAAGGAAGAGGAGATGTGATGAGGAGAAAGAGGAGGAGGAGGAGGAGGAGGAGAATGATGGGATGATGAGGATGATGATGAGGAGGAGAAGGAGCATTAGGAGGAGAAAGATGATGAGGAGGAGAAGGAGCATCAGGAGGAGAGAAGATGATGAGGATCGGGTCGAGGAGGAGGAGGCATCAGGAGGAGAAATGATGATGAGGAGGAGAGAGGAGAAGGAGCATCAGGAGGAGAAAGATGATGATCGGGAGGAGAGGGAGGAGGAGGAGAAGGAGCATCAGGAGGAGAAAGAGATGATGAGGATCGGGAGGAGGAGGAGGAGCATCATTAGGAGGGAGAGGAAAGATGATGAGGAGGGAGGAGAAGGAGCATCAGGAGGAGAAGAGATGATGATAGATGAGACAGGAGGAGAAAGATGAGGAGGAGGAGGAGAAGGAGCATTAGGAGGAGAAAGATTAGGAGGAGGAGAAGGAGCATTGAGGAGGAGGAGAAAGATGATGATGAGGAGGAGAAGGAGCTTTGGGAGGAGAAAAGATGAGGAGGAGGAGAAGGAGCATCAGGAGGAGAGAAGAGATGAGGCAGAAGGAGGAGGAGAAAGATGATGAGGAGGAGGAGAAGGAGCATCAGGAGGAGAAAGATGATGATGAGGAGGAGGAGAAGGAGCATCAGGAGGAGAAAGATGATGAGGAGGAGGAGAAGGAGCATTAGGAGGAGAAAGATGAGGAGGAGGAGGAGAAGGAGCATCAGGAGGAGAAAGATGAGGAGGAGGGAGAAGGAGCATTAGGAGGAGAAAGATGATGATGAGGAGGAGAAGGAGCATCAGGAGGAGAAAGATGAGGAGGAGGAGGAGAAGGAGCATGAGGAGGAGGAGGAGAAGGAGGAGAGAAAGATGAGGAGGAGGAGAAGGAGCATTAGGAGGAGAAAGATGATGATGAGAAGAGAAAGGATGAGACCAAAAGGGGGAGGAGGAAGAGGGGGACGCCGATTGGGATGTAAGGGCAAGGAGGAGGAGGGGGAGAAGGAAGAATAAGGAGGAAGACGAGGAGGAAACTGATATATTTATATGATCATGGCTTACTTTCCCCTTTGTAACGAACTTGGAGTTAAAGTAACATTTCATGTGATTATGCTGAAGATAAACATGACGACCAGTGAATAGTATTTGTCCCGTGTGTGATTTAGGTCAGTACATTGTCGAACGTGTCAATACAAATGAAATTAACAGAATAAAATGCCAATACGTATACTTACTAGCTGCAATTTTGCCGACCCCACAACCTGTGGACAGAAAGAATTACAGTTCTATACGAACAACATCAACACACGCACGGAATGCAACCATTAATGAGAAGGAACATATGATATAGGTATAAATTATTGTCCACCAGATCCCGTTATTCGCCTCTTACGACAAACATGGGTTGATGAAGACCAGTTGTAACCCGCATCTTCATGGATTAAATTTGTGTATGCATTAACTCATCACTTACGCCGACATAATCACTCTTCGGTAGCAGCAACTCAAGAACAAATATCAGTTCCTCAAACCTCTGTTATTGTAATTGTACATTTTTGAGTTATTATTCAGTAGTCAATGTACACGAAAACTTGCAAACCTTTAGTTGTTACTCATCAAATTTAGATCAGATCCGTATCCAATGTTGAGAGGGAGGCGGAGAATAAGTATCCTGAGGGGATAATTTTTTTAATAATCTAATGGCCTAATTATATATGTTGTTTTTTTCTTCAGTTTATGTACTTTATGTTGATTTTGCACTTGGATGGTTCATCACAGTGACACGAGTCAATGCACACATGCAGGTCGATATGAGTACATATTCTGAAGCAGGTCGTTAAGGAAGTTTTAGCCCACCTCTGGTCAACAAGGATGAACCCATTTATCACATATTTAGCCGCGGGAGCGAAGTACTAGTCTGTCATTTACAACTCCTTTAATCCATATGTACACTGGTATAATTAATATGGTATGTTTATCAAATGGACAACGAAATATCACAATGGCAAAGACTGAACACTCGTTGAATATTATTGAGCGCTATAACATCATGAAGATGATGATTATTGTTTGAAGCAGTCGTAGTAGTGGCATCATCATCATCATTATAATTGTTATTATTAGAAAACTTTAGAAAACAACTAAGCTTAAAGGTATCAATTGTGACATGTAACTGTAAACATCTACCAAAGCAGCAAACCTTGACCAAAATACCGATGGAGATATAGATGCATATTACTGTAAGAATAAAAAGATCTTGGTCGGTCGTAATAAGAGAGAACTACTCTTGGCAATTTTGAGGTTTCAAATCACTTTGTAATAGCGGAAGAGATGACAGGGGCGGCATCGCTTGAGGCTATCATTATCAGTACATGTGTACTATCAGTAGGACTGGTGGAATTAAGGAAATAGCGTGAGTGTACTGATTCACGCAAAAAGTCTTTTAAAAGTCTGTATTACACTAAAATCAAGTTATCCTGACAATACGGCCGTCCTGTACAAGATCATAATAAAACGCCTTTGCGATCTGTCAGTTTAATTATCACTATATGACGTAAACATATGACCTATTAAAGAGCACTTTTAACATTGTGATGTGGACGACGTGAAGTCACAACCGAAACCATGTTATGGAAAAGGACACCCTTATGCGGCTCTACCATTCTCGATTTAATAAAAAATCAAAATACATCAAAATATTCACAGAAGACGTTTAAAATCAAAGCCCGTACTTTTATTCTTAGTTTCTTAATAATATGAGAACGCATCCTTGGTCTGCCCGGAGAGCGACCGATTATTTCATGACGGGGACACCGTGTAGATATACGATCTTCATGCATCGGAAGTCAAGGGCATAACACCCTCCCTTAAGCATATGTTTACCTATGAGAATTATGGCCGTCTAAGTTTGCTTTATGGAACCAAACCCAGAGCCTTTGAGAATCGAACAAGGGTCTTCGCCGTGACAATCCAATTCTTTAGCAATAAGTTTACCTTCAACTGACATAATTAATCTCACCTGAAAAACGTGGATTGGGTGGACTTTCGGTGCGTAGTTGAAGAGCAGCTGTCCGGCGGCGCTGAAAGATGGCTGTGAGTACAGGGGGACACCCTGAGTTGGGTAGAATATTTCCACATAGTAAAATTCGCAGTCAGCGCAGGGTGCTATTGCGTCGACGACCGTCACACCCACACAGAGCATACCCAGAGAGATCAAACACAGCGCTTGTACTCGTGACAACATCTTGCACTTCACCTGGGTATCTGCAATTCAGTAAACAAAGCGTTTTGAAAGCACAAAAAACTAACTGAAAGTACTGTGCAACTAATTAAAAGTACGTGTCTCTTGAATCATCATCATACTGCTGAATATTATTTTACGGTTGATGTGCTTCGCTTTATAGATATTGTCTTAAAAGCTATACCTGTAAGACAAGCTGCCCAATAAAGAAAAGCAGAAAGATTCTGAAAATATTTGTAATACATTAAACGGAACGAATGTTTTTGAAAGGTGTAAGGTTTGCGTTTTTACAGAAATTGAACGTCAAAGTCAACGAAAAACATAATACAGAAGAAACGAGAGAGCGTGGTGCAATGCAATAATATACGTGCATGGAAAACCCCATGAAGACCCGGGTTACAATTGGCCTTCAGAAACCCACGCTTGTCGTAAGACGCGACTAACGGGATCGGGTGGTCAGGCTTGCTGACTTGGTTGACACATGTCATCGTATCCCAATTACGTAGATCGGTGCTCATGTTGTTGATCACTTGAGTGTCTGGTCCAAATTCGATTATTTACAGACCGCCGCCATTTAGCCGTTATATTGCTGAGTGCGGCTTTAAACAACTAACAAGTATACTCACTTGCAAGGGAATATTCAGAGTATAAGCAGTTTTTCGTGTAGCTTCTATATATAAATACATATAAATATATGATCATACCTTGTTTCTGATGCGATGACCAATCTGTCGTCTTCCCAGACCAACTGTCACTCTGAAGTGGTCAGTCGATACTTGTGGTTTTATTTAAATGCAGCTGACCAGGTCCAGATCAAAGATGATTGATGATGGGCCTTCTTGACCCCTTGACTGCAAGTGGACACTCCTCTTTAGGTCAAATCAACACGTAACTGGATGTAATAATTGCCTATCGTGTAATTCACTTCCGGTTTTAATTTAGTTATGGACATTTTTATGAACACTGTATGCTAATTAATTAACTTTAATTTAACTTGAACATGTTGCAAAATATTTCTCTAACACGGAAAGTGCAATTTATTTTGATAATAGTGCATCTCGTCTGTAAACAGTAAACTGTGGTGACAACGAACTCCCAGGGAACACTAACTATAATCCGTTATACGCATTTCGACTAAGGTATACAGTAAGTGGTCAAACAACTAGTTCGTTATATCCGTGAGTTCGTTACAAACGTAGTGTACTGTGCGTGTAATACATTGCCATGATGGGTACTCAAGTGCAACCCTTATTGTGATCGCCAATTCGTTTTGGTTTCTAAATCCGAGGGAATTAACAGAAACAGAATAACGCCGAAAGACAGGCGTGTCTTCGCATCCATGGCTAGTCATGAAGAGTAGTTATGAAGATAGTTGCCATTAAACCGATTTTGAATCTCAGTATCCTAGCCGTGATGACAAAATATCTGCCTGGAGTAGAGTAGCGTGATTCCAACAATATCATGTGCGTGTGTATATTAAAACTATATATAAAAAAATAATGATACAAGGTTTTAGCGAAAGGTGAGCGTATTTTCTCATCAGACAACAACGTCACAAACACTTGCTAAGGCAGGGCAATTGTTCATCTACAAAAATACAGTTACAGTGGACTACTAATTTCAGTTCGTTGAAAGCGGATTTCGTTATATTTCAAATAGATATACAGCAAAAACAAAAACACCAGCTCGTTATTATCGTAAGTTCGGTACAAGTATGTTGTTATAAACGTAATGAACTATATAAACAAAACGAAACACGGGCACATATGGTCCAATAATAAACAGGGAATCAAAGTGGAAATTGCACGACGCCTATTTTGTCACTGATACGTGAAATATTCACAATGTCTACCACAAAGCGTTGTATATGCCCTAACCGTGTCATACTATTATAGTTTAGTATTCTGCATATATTTTTATGCCACGTAAAGGACTTTCACGGGACGACTGAATCAAAGTATGGTATTGTGTTGCTCGAGGCATAAGTGTGCTTCACACATTGGGGAATCGACACATTGGGTGACGAGCCAACGCTTTAACCACTAGGCTACCCCACTGCCCCTTCGAAGCAAAAAGCTACAAGTAAACGGTTGTCGCCTACAAGCTATGTTGGAGACCATCCGTCAACACTTTCGACACTTTGGACTGAAAGAACTGAAAGAGAGATCTCGGTTACACCTTGTCTCAGACACAATCATGGTAGGGATCCATTGTTCGCGAAGTGACTAAATCAGATCGAGTGGTCTGACTCGTGCCGTCGGTGATGCCGTGTCATGCCACGACTGCGTCTGATAATGCTGAAAATAGCAGCAAAAGCTGGCATGTCTCGTGACGTCTGTTGGTGAACCACGGACCTTACGCTCACCGGATTCATGCTTTAATACCATGGGATTTAACCTTATTCGTTACTACATACTAAAGTTCTAAACGTTAAACATTAATCAAAATTAATATGTAGCTTATTCCTCATATCCTACATTTGTTTTGGTTTTCATCCACCCATGCTTGTCGTAAGAGGCGACTAACAGGGTCGGGTGGTCAGGCTCGCTGTCTTGGTTGAATGATGTCTTCGTATCCCAATTGCGTAGAACGATGCTCATGATTTTGATCACTGGATTGTCTGGTCCATTTACAGACCGCCGCCACACAGCTGGGATATGCGGCGTAAAACTAAAGTCACTCACCCCCACTAATATTTTCCAACTACTATCAACTTCTACCCTGAGTGTTCTATTTTTCATATGTCGTCAGGACTTGTTTGCCCATCCAGTCCATGAACAAGTTACGGAAATAAATAATGTTTAAATCACCAACCACTACACTTTAGACGCAGACCTTGCAGCAATAATTCAAAATGGAAAATGGATGCACATATAATATACATTTGCTTAACTGGTATGGAGGGGCTATCAACAAGTTTTGAGACTAAAATACTTCTGATATGTGCATGACAAAAAATAACTGCATGATATTGAAGAATGGTTTCTATCATTCACATAAACGTAGTATTGACAAGTAATATGCACATGTCGCTAGTAATCACATGTTCCCCTACTGAAACGGCAGAAAATACGAACCATTCATCTATTTCATACATAGAGGATATTATTTGAGTGCCCATGTCATACTATGTTTACGACACGAGTGCCTAAATGTTGGTATTTCCCGAGCGAGAACGAGGGATATACCAATATTTAGGCACGAGTATCGTAAACATAGTATGATATGGGCACAAATATAATATTCTGTTTATTACCGAAGTCGTCAAATTGAGGAAAATAAACCCAAATCTACTTTCAAACATAGGCTAGCTACCCGCCGTCGCTGCATGTAGAACGCAACGTCACAGAAGAAACGTGACGTCATAGCATTGTTCATGACGTCACGTCACCATGACAAAGTGATATTTTGCCCTAGGGCATCGTATGAAAAATATGAACCCGGATATTTTCGCCCTCGTAAGTAATAAAGTTAGTTTTATTATGCACATATCAGATGTATTTTAGGCTCAAAGCCTTTTGATTGACTCTCGTTTTTAATGAAGCAAAAGCATGTTGATGTAAAACGTCAAAACCACCAGAGAATAACTTCAAAATATGTTTACTTTCTATTCATGTACATAGTCTTGTGCTTATGTAATACGGCATGGTTCTGACCCACAATTGCCGTTAACACCTGACTTGTTTCTATGGGCAACACGCTAATTCCGTCTAATAACTGAATTGGTGAACACTGAATAACTTCTTTAAGGGGCATTTAGAATTTGGTATGATGAAGAGGAATACTCTTGGAAGAGAATAACCCACCCTTTGTCATCTGGCTTCAATCATATCTGTAATCACAAGAAGCCTCATTATATACACTAGACGCCAAAAGAAACGTTACCCTCCTACTTTATGAATTACTGAAAAACTATCAAAGATAACAACACAGCTTTATGCAAATCACGAAAAATAATTCTCAAATGCATTCACATTTTGGTGAAATGCATCTTTTTCAGAAGAGTTAAATTGCCCTATATATTTCCATGCCGATATAAACCAATAATAGTGATTTTGATGTCCAAAAGAAAGGTTGAAATAAAATTCTGCTTTGGGACAATGATAAACCATTTAAAGTCACCAACTTCAGCTATGAAAAACAAGAAACAACTGTTGTAGAGTGTGTAGAATTGTAAAATTATCAGTGCTATATGATTTCAGTCTTTTAAATCATTTTCTGCTGATTTGTATGAGTAAAAACAAGTAAAACGTGTCTTTGATATTGTGAAAAAATGTCAGGAACATCCAAAATTATCTTTGTTAACATTTTTACTTGCAAAATACCCATTTTTTCATTTTCCGTTTACACATAGCAATATCAATCGCCAAAACGCAGCAATATTCAAGCATTATTTACATCCATTTCACATGTAGAATTATTCTATAGGGTATAAAGAGAGCCTAGAAGACATGATCTGATACACAAGTACGAGAAATATGCCACGATTAACGGCTGAAGGGAGAGAAAGAGCCATTGGGATGGTGCAGATGGGGTCGCCATGCAATGCTGTTGCCAACGCCCTCGGATGCCACCGTATCACGGTTATAAGACTTATTCAGGGCTTCAGACAGACTGGGATCACCGTAGACAGACCAAGAAGTGGACGTCCACGCACCACAACGCCAGCTGAAGATAGCGTTTAGTGTAAACATACCGTACATCAACCTCTTCAATTTTACAAACTTAAATGTTTTTCATGCATATATTTCTCCTTGTGCATATGTTGTGTATCATTTGCTTGATAACGATGTCGGGATCTACACCGAACCGTCGCAACTATTGCAATAAGAAGTAAACTTGTCTATCCATAAATAGGTGCTCCTCTTGAGCACTGAAGTGTTTGTCATGTAGTATACAAATGTTCACAAGCGCTACTAAACTGATTAAGTTTTCATAGATATTATACAATATACAAACTTGTATTCATAAGTTCTATGTTCATGCAGTGTCAACATGTTTGTGGCCAAGGGCTACAGGATATTGATTACTGTGACGTCATATCTACAATATACACGGTATATCTATTGCTCGTATATTCGTCATCTGGTAAAACTACACCATGTATTTATAGACATTCACGTAAGAACATATTTTTCTAATAGGCCCAAGGCTCCAGGTTCGATTCTTCAGATGGGTACAATGTGCGAAACCAATTTCTGGTGTTCCGTCATATTTTTTTATTATTGTTTCAAACGACATGAAACAATTTTAACTCACTCACTCCATATCAGGTTGTTAAATGCAATCTGGTTTACCAATTTGTACATCGAACATAATCCTGCTGACATTCGGAAATACAGTTGGATGTTTTAATATATGTTGTTTAGAAATATGAGTGAGTGAGTGAGTTAACATTCCACGTCACGCTTGGCCATATAATGACGAGAACAGTTATAGTAAATATGATAAATATCTGTCCCAAAGAAAAGTAGAATATTCGAAAAATATCACAGAATTCAAGTTTGAAAACGAACCATTCAAATCCTAAAATATATTCTACTCAACACAAATCGATATCACATTGAATAGGCCTCCAGTTCAAAAACCGATGACCTTGTCCATCGGCGGGGCCATTTGTTGTAACCACCAAGTTCAAGACAAGTAGTGGTGCTGCTGATGTTATCAGCTGAACACATACACTTAATATACTTTATTCCAAATTCTTAATAAACTACCTCGCAAATGAAAACATAAACTTGAAAACTGGATTTTAAATAAATCATTGTACCAATTATCATCAAACCTTTACTAGGCTGAAAACAGTTGTGATGTATGTCAAGACTATCATATCCCAAAACATTCTAAAAGTTCTTTGTCAGTAGCGGATTTTTTCAGATTTGGCAACACACAACGATCGAGGTTTATACTCAGAACATATTAAATCCTAAACTCTGTGGAACAATGTTCATGCTATTGTTCTCCGGTTTTCTTGATACAGATAATTTACAGTCTGTCGACATATGCAACTGACACTGTTGCAAATGCATAGTTTACCTAATTCTGAGGCCCCTGTTCAAACTTAAACCAAACCAATTATATTATTTGTTCAAAGAATGAGTTACGATGTAAGATACAGGGATTGTACAACGGATTCTGGAAATGTTTATTTTGTTTTTTATTTTACCAAGTTTTTGAATTATGAAATAAATGTTCAGTCAATACAAATCAACACAGAGTGAATGTAAAAGGAAGTTGGACATTTTCCCAGCGCCTCAAGCCATGATGTCAACTTGACATGACGTCGTTTACACTCCCTGGTTCGTTAAGCGGTGTTAATCGCCATACGTCTATACCTCTCAGCCATCTCATACTAGGATCACTTAGACAGATATGTCCTTACCGGGAAGTTCCATTGTACGCGAGGTAGCAAGACTATATAAACAATTACACATGTATAAATGGCTGCTGTACTTATATGCCAAATGCTGTATTGATTGCTACGTTCTGTTGGAATACCTAATACATGTTCGGAATTTCTTGTACTCTGTGATATAAGTAAAGCATCTCAATAAATAATAAGAAGTTAAATAAACGTGTGTTGATCATTGTAGCAACGTGTATGAAGTGGAGATAATCATGCAATTTCTTTTCTTCTGTTCTTCTGGAATTACGATTTAATATTTCGGTCTAATTTTTTACTTAAATGGGGAGTAAACTCACGAAAAGGTATAGCATCTTTGTTTTTTGTGTAATTTGAAATTCAAATAACTATTTTAATTGTGCCCATTTAACCATGAAACAGTCAGTAAAAGTTTATACATGGTAGGAATATTTTGTGTGAGAATATATTGATTCAATGAAGACGCAGACTTGTGTAAGATGACATTTTGTATCAAATGACGACTGTTATGCTTGAGTATAAATTTGTGCCGAAAATGCTAATTCATTCATTTTCAAAGATAAGGCGTCTAATTTATCAGTAATTGTGTATTATTACGCGGGTAAGTTTCTTTTTAATATTGTAAACCCAAAGACATTTAGAAACATGTATGTGTTTACTTTTAGTGTTGACACACCACATTACAGCTCAAGACATCATCTAATGAAAATGAAAAGAGGTATAGTTTCTGATGCTCCTCGGTTTAACTATTAATTAATGTTTTCCTCTAATTTCAGATCAAAGCTAAAGCACATGCTGTTTCCTTTTAATGTAATGTGATGTAACCTTTGTTGTGCCAGTATCCGATGATCGTGGGTTCGAATCTATTTCTTCTACCAGGTTTGGAACGTATCAATCTGCTGATGGTTTTAACGTTACGTGATACATATACGACCTCCATCCTTTACAATGGAGATATTTACCCTTTCCTGAGACGACCCGCGAAGATCCGGGTTAGAATTGATCTTCAGTAACCCATGCTTGTCGTAAGAGGCGACTAACGGGATCGGGTGGTCAGGAGTCGCTGAGTTGGTTGACACATGTCATCTTATCCCAATTGCGTAGATGCTCATGCTGTTGATCACCGGATTGTCTGGTCCAGACTCGATTATTTACAGACCACCACCTCGCAGCTTGCATCAATTCGAATATTGCTGAGTGCGGCGTAAAACTAAACTCACTCATTTTCTTGAAACGCCTGGCCTGGTGTCATCACTGATTTTCATTCATTTTTCCGTTCATATTATTTCACCGTTATTTTACCTCGAACGTTTTCGTATCTCGACCATAGGCAACATGTAGAATATCACGAACAAAGCCGTATGTGCCGTTCAGCGATATCATGATTCATATTGTAACCTAAGTTTTGCGACGTTACATCTGCATATCGATATATGTCATAGCTCGAATGTCGAAAAGGTAGAGATACGTGAGGTAAGCGTCTAGTAAAATCCATCCAAAACAGCATTTGAAGTCAAAGACGTTGTAGGAAGTTGTTCCAGCTTGTGCCCATATATATTACATTGCATTGCATTGCATCCACAAATAGAACAATAAGTTTCGCAAAGCGTCGCCATTAGCGTTCTCCAGTCATACGCTACACCAGTGATCCATTCGTAACTACTCGCCTCTTTCCGTGACTGACAAGAAGATACGCCTTGCCGGAATGACAAGAGTAGTTTCGAATGATCTGTGGTCCAGTGAAGTTAACGCCGTTTTGGAACATGGCATCACGCAACGTAAACTCGCAAATACATAACGGCAATACAATGGTGACTCTTGGCCAAAACATGTTAATACCAGGACACCGAAAGATATTAATATCAAGACACCTGCAGTTTACATCGACTATTTGAGGTGAGGTGAAATGGGCTTTAACGTCGTACTTAAGAATATTTCCCTCATATATCGACGAGCATGCGTGTGTATGTGTGGCTGCTTGTAATAGGCCGGACTTAACAGGTTTCATAGTGCTAGCTTACTGAGATACCATGCCGCAGTTAAGCATGAAAACCCCACACAGACGACACATTATACTGACTCCGAGCCGACCAGTCCTTGCTTTACCCATTAATGCCGTGCGCCAGGCAGGGAATAACAACTACCATATTTTAACGTCTTTTGGTTCGACTATTTGAAATTTCCTTAAAAGTCTGATTGTTTTGTCTGCAACATATTCTATTTTTAAATTTGGCAGTGTGTAGTTGAACATGTGAAGGACAATTTTAATTCAGAAGTCAGTTGTGTATTGACTTCCTGTCACAGATGATAATTCATTTACAGTCAACGTCTGAGGGAACACGAGGAGAGGTCGGGAGATGCATGTTACAGACTCTTCCAACCTTGGTAAGCAGTACGAACCCCTCATCCTGGCACATCTAGGAACGATAACTGCAGATTTGTGTCATCTGAAAATACGTGGTCATCCAATAAATGGCATCTCTTCCTTTTCAAAGTATCATGAAAGTATTCTAACATATATACCTATCTGGTTGTTGTTTGACAATACATAACTACGTGATATTTCAGCTATACCATCGCAGCTTGTTTATGCTATCGACCAGCCTTACTAGTGATTAATATAATGAGGAACTTCCAACGCTGGGGCACGATGACACGCTATCAAGCAAGCCGTGGATCCTCGTCAACCCAGCCATAGGACTGCCTTCGGCGACAAGCTTAAACACACTAGAAACTCCCTGGGGACATCTTCTAATCCAGAATGCCCACAGGAAGGACACGATGAGATTAACCTGCTTGAAAGAAACTAATCAGGCAATCTGTCTACTGTTGATTTAGGTAGTTTGTTTTGCGTAAGTGCATCCTGTTTTATGTCGCAAGAAAATCATCCTCTGTGGCTGGCAAGACATCGAGTCATGCAAACGTGTGGATTACGATATGAGATCATTGATCATTATAAGCTAACGCTTAGCCTCTGAAAAGAATGTTTTGGGGAAACAAAGTACTCCAGTTATTTTGAAAGGAGCTTCAGATCGGGCAAACATATAAACAGCAACTATGACAAATAATTGCAAATACAGTTATGACAAATCAACGAAATAGCTTCAATGTACCATGCTACATATTTGGGCGACATATACTTTTCCAAAAAAAGAAACGCATAACCCAGAAATCTGTTGTGAAAATGTATTTTAAAACATGTATAACTCGTCCACAAATAGACTTTAGTTCATGAATTTTCACATCAGTTTAGAAGAAGGAAGGTCCATACAACCAAGTGGATAATATTAGATAACGGAGACGTTGAGCGCGATGGTGACCACGTAGCATGGTCCCGACGTCGGGTCTCCTGGCTCTCAGTCCAATCTCTCTCAAGCTGTTCCGTACAGTTTGACCGGATATCCTCCGAAGTCCAGGCACCCTGGCTGCTGTGCTCTCACTCGTGGCAGGACGATCACGCAAATGTAGTACCCGGATGTACCGATCTTGTGGTGCAATGGTGACTCGAGATCTGCCTGTGCGGGGACGGTCAAGCAGTGATATCGTGCTCAGACTAACATTCAGACGCCTGGCAACAGAAAATTTGTAATCTCCAACGTGCATTCTTTCAATGGCGATGTTCCGTGTCGCAGCGTCAAGACGTGGCGTAGTGATGTGACCTTGAAACTCCTTCAAAATGCCGAATTCCGAAAGTAATCTGGATTTTTATAGCCAGACTGTGCATGCTCTTTGCTGCACAATTTCAAGTGGAAGGTGATTTCTGTTGCGTTGTGGTGATGCCTTCTTAATTCTTGTAAGAAATCTCATCAAAATCAATATTTTGAGGTAAAGTCGATTTTTTACTTGTGCAATTGTGTAAAATCATGTCAACACTTTTGTTACATATTTCGACGCATATGCGTTTCTTTTTGGGGATAGTATATATTTAAGTCAATTATGTAATGTGAGATAGTTTAGTTGGCGGATGTGGAGTATAGTCGGTCTGCCCTTGCGGCTTTTTGCGAGTGACTGTAGTTTAAACCATACATAGCTCAATAATTGAGACAATTTGAGACAAATTGAGATAATTGGAGTCGTGACAACGTAAGCTCAGTCACATCGCTTGTAAATTCAAGCTACTTAACTACAAGCGTCTATTATAAATGGCAAAATTTACTGAGGGGCGCCCATTCGCCATTCAGGAACATTCGGGTCATTTCGGTACGAGCGGTATGGCGACTCGTGCCAGCCTTGTGGCCATGCCTACTTGGTTCTGTCTTCCTATAGAGAAAATCATGTTGGTGTCGAACCTTTGTATTGTAAGTTTCTTATGGATATTTACTAAAGAAAATACGTTTGCAATTTACAACCACTATTATTAAGTCTGGTTAAACGGTTCGTGTAGTTTTGGTGTCACCGCCAATACTTCACAGTGTGTAAATGCTATGCTTTTCACCCGTGAGTACGCGCAATGTCATAGAATTACCAGCCTTGATTGTGCAACGAAATAAATGTCTATGGAAGTTAAAGGAAAAACAGCCGTGGTAATTAAATGAATGGATCATTACAATTCACTGATGACACCAGGTGTTCGCGAAAAGGGTCAGCGTGTCTTACCCTAACAATCGAATCAAGACTCTTTTTCGAGATCAAATCAAGCGAGTTCTCAAACCAATGAAGCCCCAATGAACCAACCGCGATATTTCTCGTAGAACACCTGTCACAGTCCCACGGTCACCTGTGCTACACTGAGGAAACTGTTGGGTTCGTATAAGGTCATGCACGGAATATAGCTAATTGGACTCCCGCAAGTTATAAATGACCTGGTTTCATTATCCGGGACATACAAACACGTCACCACAACACTAAATGTATTAACGGTTGATGAAGGAAGGAAGTGTACACAACCCTGTGATATATGGACGCTGTTTTAAAATAATTTAGATGCATTTTTAATCACCGGAAACAACGATGTACAGCTATGTCTATTTCGTACTAAATACCATCTGACATATTGTACAAAGTTGAGGTCAAGGGTATTTTGCAAAAAGACAACAGAGCTATATCGCTGTTCTGTTCCCTGTTCAATTCCCACGACCTCAAGATGTTTATCAAACGAACGGGATGGTGGGGTAGCCTAGTGGTTAAAGTGTTCGCTCGTCACGCCGAAGACACGGGTTCGATTCCACACATGGGTACAATGTGTGAAGCCCATTCTGGTGTCCCCCACCGGGATATTGCTGGAATATTGCTAAAAGCGACATAAAGCTAAACTCACTCACTGAGTCATCAAAAGGACACACACACACACACACACACACACGCATACACACACACTGATGGTATCTCTACTTGGGGTTGGAATACACCATACCTATCAATATGTAAAACATGAACACAAACATCAATGAATATGACCAGAAGCGATGCCTATTTATATTCAGTTTATAGAAGCACCTGGTACAAACTCGTCTATCAATAACATAGTACATGGGCGTAACAGTCACATCATCAGAGATAATTGTTTCCGAGAAACTACATTATTAGATTGGCATGAAATATCGTCATGTTATTGCCCTTTATGGCAGTAAGCAAATGCTCACGCGAAAACTGCGTTCCAGCTGCAGCAACTCCTCGTATCCTACGGAACGGTTGCCAAGACGTATGGCACCGACATTTCGGGCTGAAAAGCTTCCGACATAAAGACTGCTGTTATAATAAGCGAAGCTGAACGGTACATACTCCAGCTCATACACCTGAGTAGGCTCGGTGGAACCAGGCAACATCTTCATCACGTTTTCGTTGTGGTTGAAGTACAGGGTATGGTCCACTGGATCGAAATTCACAGCATATACAGGTACACCAGTAAACAATGTCTGCAAATGTTCACCGTCGTAGTTCACTGAGAGGAGCTTCGTCCGAAACGCCGTGAATACCGTCCTTGTCGCCGGATCAACAGTGACGCCAATAAATGTTCCTTCATACCGAGACCTGCTAAGTACGCACTGAAACTCCCCGCCCTGTGGTGTCATCCGACAGATGCTGCATGACGGGTAGTACATGGAAAGAAAGACGAGTTGTCTCCCCTGGTCCACGGCCATTGCGTTTGTACGGATGCGACTCCTTAGTGTAACCATGCCTTCCGGTGCGTCTAGTGTATATGATGTGATGGCATAAGGGTTGTCTATAGCAACTAACAACCTTCTCAGCTGTGAGACATATGCAAGAGCGCTGATCTGACTGGAGTTGAGGAATGGGTAATCCCGAACGGACCTGTCAGCAAGCCGTATTTCTTGCGGTGTACCTCTGTAAGTGTGTCGAGCAACGAGAAGGCGAGATGGTTCACTGTCTGCTCCAACTGTCGGCGATGACGGAGGCACTTCTTCACAATCATGTCCAATACGCCCTGTGTTGATTTCCCCTACCACAAACACAAAAAGTAACCAGAAACATGTCAGTGCAAATATTCCCATTGTTGAAGGTATATGTTCTCCGCTTCCCGATGTGAGGGACACTGACGACACAGGAGCCTGCAATCCTTGTTTTACAATCAATGTCACATTTGAACTTAAACACGAACGTGGGAAAGGTCACGAGTATCATATTATACGGACGATGATTTCCGTGGATTGCTCTTGAATGTATTTTAATGTTTATAATTGACTTGTACTTGTGATCTCTGCATGGCTGAATTAAGCAAATGTTTAATATCCGGTACGTCATTTCCAGTAGCATTTAACTCCTATCCTTGGTTGTGTTTAATTTAAAAACTGCCTTCAGTATTTTCTAGCTAATCGACGACTGTCTGTGATTAATCCAGCCTGCGCCAATCAAGTGATGCGTGATATATCGGAGCAAGTGACACACACACGAACAAGTTACATATCCTGACTACTGGCCACCCGGTCAATCTTCAACAACATGATGTAATTCTGATGCGTCTCTCTTGAAATCAATGTTGCTATAAACACTTTTGTATTATATAGCCTTCCAGTTAGTACTGCCACCCTATTTGAACAACCTGGGAGGGATGGGTCCATAACGACTCTCTCCCTGTTGGTAAATACAATTCCCATAACGTCACAGTACAAGCAGTCAGCTGATAGTCAGTTAGTCCCGTCCCAGCTTACAGGTTTCTTTCTAGACCCATCTCTAATAAAACACAATGATAGTTATAAATCTTCAATCTTAAAGTGCTTTGGCGTTATCATAGTTCAAGGTGAAACATAACACATTTAGGTGGAGCAAAGTTTACTTCCTGAACAATTGAGGTGGTATTCGTCTCTTCGTCCACTTCAAAACGTCCCAGTTACATCATCGTGGCTGAGAGGGATGCATCTCAAACTCAAAATGTGTTTTAATATGTTTATATACGAGGGGGTATCAAAAAGTTCCAATTATCACCAAGGAGTTACTGAGCAATCAGGATATAATTTTGACTGTACCATCGGTAATCCATATCTAGTTGATGGACCAAGAACTATCTACTTCATTATATTCAGTCTTGTGCTACTTGATCCTACACACCAGTAGCCCACAGTATGGAGAAGATTGAGGCGCGCAGTGTCATTAAGTTCTTTCACTTGAAGGGCTGAACTGCACGACAAATTCACGAAGAGATGAAATCTGTTTATGGTGATGATAGCCCATTCTATGACACTGTTGTGTGACGGAAAAGGTATTTCCAAACTGGTCGCATGTCCCTCACAGATGAGCCAAGAAGTGGACGCCCCTCACTTACCGATGATATGGACACCGTGAACAATGTCGAGGCGCTGGTTCAGGAAGATCGCTGTTTAACAATACAAATGGTAATGCATGAGACCAACTGGAGTTATGGCAGTGCATGGAACATCATTCATAACCAACTGCACATGTCCAAAGTGTCAGCACGCTGGGTTCCTCGCTTACTGACTCCTCTTCAAAGACACACTCGACGGGACATGTCACGACAGGCACTGGAGCTTCTGGAGCAGGATGAAGAGAATTTCTTCAGACATCTTGTAACCATGGACGCACCAAGTGACTTTTTCTTGTTCCCAGAGATGAAAACCCCACTTCGTGGACGTCGTTTTGACAACAAGAATGGGGTCATTCAAGAAGTGGAGGGTTGGTTTTCTATGAAATCAGGGGACTTCTATTCAGCAGGTGTGCGCAACGTCAAGAAACGGTGGGAGAAATATGTAACTCGGGATGGTGACTCTGTAGAGAAGTCCTAAGGACAAGAAAGCAAAATAAAGTTGTACCCTGAATAAGTCTTGGTGATAATTAGAACTTTTTAATATCCCCTCGTATCATTAATATACTCTTCCCTGGAGGAATGACCAGACCAGACCAGAATCTGACTCAGTATGAACAAGATGTATTTCACTTTATGTTTGAAATTTGGTGACACTTACGGTCAGCGTTCTCGAAGGCGAGTCTCAGTCCTAAACATTGTAACAATCTGGGATTACATTTTCTCCCTGTACACACATTGTAGTACTTTTGGGGGTTGGGTCCCGTTCTGGATTCGAACACACATTCCCAGAGTTAGGCACCAAATCTCCAGCACACGCGATCTCAATGGCTACAATGGAATCGGGTGGTCAGGCTCGCTGACTTGGTTGACACTCAATTGCGTAGATCGATGCTCATGCTGTTGATCACTGGATTGTGTGGTCCAGACTGACTTATTGTCAGACCGCCGCCATATAGCTGGAATATTGCTGAGTGTGGCGTAAAACTCGCTCACTTACTCCCTTCGTATGAAACAACGATCTGTTGAACGCCGCCGATGTGTCGAACAACCACTTGTGGTGAGGTAAAAGCTAGGTCACGTATTGATGATGATCATTATGGAGAAGCATTTAAAATGTGAATCACCCTCCCCCTAAAATGTATGTACAAAGTAAGTGATACCCCCCTCCCTTGCATGTCATGTACAACATTAATGACAACGCTGCATAATTTTTAAGCATGATTTTCAAATATTTACATGTACAACATTGCTATCTCCCCTAGTACATGTGTACACAAAATTGATTATCCCCCACACCTCCCCAGATGTATATGGATCACCCCCCTTAAAATCATCTTCACCCCACCACCCACACCCCCAGCCATAAATGATGAATGGCCCCTTAACTGAGCACAATGTTGATGTGTGACATTACTGAAATGACATGTATACACTGTTGTTGGTGTGCAAGTTAGCAGCTACCAATGTACAGTAAAAAATTAGATCTTTAACACAATCCTTAACACGTTCCTTGCCTCATAATCTTGACTTGCTGAGGTCTAAACATGTTCACAATCTTCTTTTATAGCTCATACTCACATGGCCTTAGATTTGGAAAAGACTGGCGTACTTCGCTTGAAATTCGCTGTAGATATAAACTATCCAAAAAAAGAAACGCATAGGCGTTTTGTATTTTTAAAAATCTATTTATTGCCTATTGTGTTAAATCAATCGTCAAAATATGTAACGAAAGTGTTGATAACATGATTTTATACAATTGCACAAGTAAAAAGTCGACTTTACCTGAAAATGTTGATTTTGATTTCTTACAAGGATTTAAAAGGCATCGCCACAACGCAACAGAAATCACCTTCCGGTTGAAATTGTGCAGCAAAGAGCATGCACTGTCTGGCTATAAAACTCCAGATTACTTTCGGAATTCGGCGTTCGTTTTGAAGGAGTTTGAACGTCAAATCACTACGTCACGTCTTGACGCTGCGACACGGAACATCGCCATTGCTAGAATGCACGCTGGAGATAACTAATTGTCTGTTGCCAGGCGTCTGAATGTTAGTCTGAGCACGATATCACGGCTTACAGCTCGTTACAACCTGACAGGTATAACAAATGGCCGTTCCCATACATGCAGACCTCGAGTCACCACTGCACCACAAGATCGGTACTTCAGGGTACTACATTTGCGTGATCGTACTGCAGCCCGGGTGCCTGGACTTCGGGGGATATCCGGTCAAACTGTACAGAACAGGTTGAGAGAGATTGGACTGAGAGCCAGGAGACCCGATGTCAGGACCATGCTACGTCGTGATCATCGCGCTCAATGTCTCCGTTATCTAAAGTTATTCACTTTGTTCCTTCCTTAAACTGATGTAAAAATTCATGAACTTAAGTATATTTGTGGACGAGTTATACATGTTTGAAAATACAACATTTTCACAACAGATTTAAGACTTAAGATGAAAAATGTACTTCCCAGTCGGGGAGTCGAATCCCGGCCTTGGCGATGAGAACGTCGAATTCTAACTACTACTCTACATGGGACACTGATCGTATATAGACATGGGGTTGGCGTGCTGGCATGTATGTGTAAAACATGAACACAAAACATCAATGAATATGACAAGAATCAATGCCTATTTATATTCAGTTTATAGAAGCACCTGCTACAAACTCGTCTATCAATAACATGATACACAGGCATAACAGTCACATCATCAGAGATAATTGTTTCCGAGAAACTACATTATTAGACTGGCATGTAATATCGTCATGTTATTGCCTTTTATGGTAGTAAGCAAACGCTCACGCGAAAAGTGAGTTCCACCTGCAGCAACTCCTCGTATTCTACGGAACGGTTGCCAAGACGTATGACACCGACATCTCCAGCTGCATAGCTTCCGACATAAAGGCTGCTGTTATAGTAAGCGAATGTGAACGGTACATACTCCAACTCATGCACCTGAGTAGGCTCGGTGGAACCAGGCAACATCTTCATCACGTTTTCGTTGTGGTTGAAGTACAGGGTATGGTCCACTGGATCGAAATTCACAGCATATACAGCCTCACCAGTAAACAATGTCTGCAAATGTTCACCGTCGTAGTTCACTGAGAGGAGCTTCGTCCGAAACGCCGTGAATACCGTCCTTGTCGCCGGATCAACAGTGACGCCAATAAATGTTCCGTCATACCGAGACTGTGTAAGTACGTACTGAAACTCCCCGCCCTGTGGTGTCATCCGACAGATGCTGTATAGCGGGTGGTACGCGGAAAGAAAGACGAGTTGTCTCCCCTGGTCCACGGCCATTGCGTTTGTACGGATGTGACGCCTTAGTGTAACCATGTCTTCCGGTGCGTCTAGTGTATATGATGTGATGGCATAAGGGTTGTCTATAGCAACTAACAACCTTCTCAGCTGTGAGACATACGCAAGAGAGCTGATCTGACTGGAGTTGAGGAATGGGTAATCCCGAACGGACCTGTCAGCAAGCCGTATTTCTTTTGGCGGTGTACCTCTGTAAGAGTATCGAGCAACGAGAAGGCGAGATGGTTCACTATCTGCTCCAACTGTCGGCGATGATGGAGGCATTTCTTCACAATCATGTCCAATACGCCCTGTGTTGATTTCAAGGATACCATGTGAGTCCCCTACCACAAACACAAAAAGTAACCAGAAAAATGTCAGTGCAAATATTCCCATTGTTGAAGGTATATGTTCTCCGCTTCCCGATGTGAGGGACACTGACGACACAGGAGCCTGCAATCCTTGTTTTACAATCAATGTCACATTTGAACTTAAACACGAACGTGGGAAAGGTCACGAGTATCATATTATACGGACGATGATTTCCGTGGATTGCTCTTGAATGTATTTTAATGTTTATAATTGACTTGTACTTGTGATCTCTGCATGGCTGAATTAAGCAAATGTTTAATATCCGGTACGTCATTTCCAGTAGCATTTAACTCCTATCCTTGGTTGTGTTTAATTTAAAAACTGCCTTCAGTATTTTCGAGCTAATCGACGACTGTCTGGGATTAATCCAGCCTGCGCCAATCAAGTGATGCGTGATATATCGGAGCAAGTGACACACACACGAACAAGTTACATATCCTGACTACTGGCCACCCGGTCAATCTTCAACAACATGATGTAATTCTGATGCGTCTCTCTCCCTGTTGGTAAATACAATTCCCTTAACGTCACAGTACAAGCAGTCAGCTGATAGTCAGTTAGTCCCGTCCCAGCTTACAGGTTTCTTTCTAGACCCATCTCTAATAAAACACAATGATAGTTATAAATCTTCAATCTTAAAGTGCTTTGGCGTTATCATAGTTCAAGGTGAAACATAACACATTTAGGTGGAGCAAAATTTACTTCCTGAACAATTGAGGTGGTATTCGTCTCTTCGTCCACTTCAAAACGTCCCAGTTACATCATCGTGGCTGAGAGGGATGCATCTCAAACTCAAAATGTGTTTTAATATGTTTATATACGAGGGGGTATCAAAAAGTTCCAATTATCACCAAGGAGTTACTGAGCAATCAGGATATAATTTTGACTGTACCATCGGTAATCCATATCTAGTTGATGGACCAAGAACTATCTACTTCATTATATTCAGTCTTGTGCTACTTGATCCTACACACCAGTAGCCCCCAGTATGGAGAAGATTGAGGCGCGCAGTGTCATTAAGTTCTTTCACTTGAAGGGCTGAACTGCACGACAAATTCACGAAGAGATGAAATCTGTTTATGGTGATGATAGCCCATTCTATGACACTGTTGTGTGACGGAAAAGGTATTTCCAAACCGGTCGAATGTCCCTCACAGATGAGCCAAGAAGTGGACGCCCCTCACTTACCGATGATATGGACACCGTGAACAATGTCGAGGCGCTGGTTCAGGAAGATCGCTGTTTAACAATACAAATGGTAATGCATGAGACCAACTGGAGTTATGGCAGTGCATGGAACATCATTCATAACCAACTGCACATGTCCAAAGTGTCAGCACGCTGGGTTCCTCGCTTACTGACTCCTCTTCAAAGACACACTCAACGGGACATGTCACGACAGGCACTGGAGCTTCTGGAGCAGGATGAAGAGAATTTCTTCAGACGTCTTGTAACCATTGACGCACCAAGTGACTTTTTCTTGTTCCCAGAGATGAAAAACCCACTTCGTGGACGTCGTTTTGACAACAAGAATGGGGTCATTCAAGAAGTGGAGGGTTGGTTTTCTATGAAATCAGGGGACTTCTATTCAGCAGGTGTGCGCAACGTCAAGAAACGGTGGGAGAAATATGTAACTCGGGATGGTGACTCTGTAGAGAAGTCCTAAGGACAAGAAAGCAAAATAAAGTTTGTACCCTGAATAAGTCTTGGTGATAATTAGAACTTTTTAATATCCCCTCGTATCATTAATATATTCTTCCCTGGAGGAATGACCAGACCAGACCAGAATCTGACTCAGTATGAACAAGATGTATTTCACTTTATGTTTGAAATTTGGTGACACTTACGGTCAGCGTTCTCGAAGGCGAGTCTCAGTCCTAAACATTGTAACAATCTGGGATTACATTTTCTCCCTGTACACACATTGTAGTACTTTTGGGGGTTGGGTCCCGTTCTGGATTCGAACACACATTCCCAGAGTTAGGCACCAAATCTCCAGCACACGCGATCTCAATGGCTACAATGGAATCGGGTGGTCAGGCTCGCTGACTTGGTTGACACATGTTATCATATCTCAATTGCGTAGATCGATGCTCATGCTGTTGATTACTGGATTGTGTGGTCCAGGCTGACTTATTATCAGACCGCCGCCATATAGCTGGAATATTGCTGAGTGCGGCGTAAAACTCGCTCACTTACTCCCTTCGTATGAAACAACGATCTGTTGAACGCCGCCGATGTGTCGAACATACACTTGTGGTGAGGTAAAAGCTAGGTCACGTATTGATGATGATCATTATGGAGAAGCATGTAAAATATTAATCACCCTCTCCCTAAAATTTATGTATAAAGTAAGTGATACCCCCCCTTGCATGTCATGTACAAAATCAATGACAACGCTGCATAATTTTTAAGCATGATTTTCAAATATTTACATGTACAACATTGCTATCTCCCTTAGTACATGTGTACACAAAATTGATTTACCCCCACACCTCCCCAGAACTATATGGATCACCCCCCTTAAAATCATCTTCACCCCGCCACCCACAGCCCCAGCCATAAATGATGAATGGCCCCTTAACTGAGCACAATGTTGATGTGTGACATTACTGAAATGACATGTATACACTGTTGTTGGTGTGCAAGTTAGCAGCTACCAATGTACAGTAAAAAATTAGATCTTTAACACAATCCTTTACACGTTCCCTGTGTCATAATCTTGACTTGCTGAGATCTAAACATGTTCACAATCTTCTTTAATAGCTCATACTCACATGGCCTTAGATTTGGAAAAGACTGGCGTACTTCGCTTGAAATTCGCTGAAGATATAAACTATCCAAAAAAAGAAACGCATAGGCGTTTTGTATTTTTAAAATCTATTTATTGCCTATTGTGTTTAAACAATCGTCAAAATATGTAACGAAAGTGTTGATAACATGATTTTATACAATTGCACAAGTAAAAATCGACTTTACCTGAAAAGGTTGATTTTGATTTCTTACAAGGATTTAAAAGGCATCGCCACAACGCAACAGAAATCACCTTCCGGTTGAAATTGTGCAGCAAAGAGCATGCACTGTCTGGCTATAAAACTCCAGATTACTTTCGGAATTCGGCGTTCGTTTTGAAGGAGTTTGAAGGTCAAATCACTACGTCACGTCTTGACGCTGCGACACGGAACATCGCCATTGCAAGAATGCACGCTGGAGATAACTAATTTTCTGTTGCCAGGCGTCTGAATGTTAGTCTGAGCAAGATATCACGGCTTACAGCTCGTTACAACCTGACAGGTATAACAAATGGCCGTTCCCGTACATGCAGACCTCGAGTCACCACTGCACCCCAAGATCGGTACTTCAGGGTACTACATTTGCGTGATCGTACCGCCACGAGTGAGAGCACAGCAGCCCGGGTGCCTGGACTTCGGAGGATATCCGGTCAAACTGTACGGAACAGGTTGAGAGAGATTGGACTGAGAGCCAGGAGACCCGACGTCAGGACCATGCTACGTCGTCATCATCGCGCTCAATGTCTCCGTTATCTAAAGTTATTCACTTGGTTGTATAGACATTTCCTTCTTCTAAACTGATGTGAAAATTCATGAACTAAAGTCTATTTGTGGACGAGTTATACATGTTTGAAAATACAACATTTTCACAACAGATTTAAGACTTAAGATGAAAAATGTACTTCCCAGACGGGGAGTCGAATCCCGGCCTTGGCGATGAGAACGTCGAATTCTAACTACAACACTACATGGGACACTGATCGTATATAGACATGGGGTTGGCATGCTGGCATGTATGTGTAAAACATGAACACAAAACATCAATGAATATAACAAGAATCAATGCCTATTTATATTCAGTTTATAGAAGCACCTGGTACAAACTCGTCTATCAATAACATAATACATGGGCATAACAGTCACATCTTCAGAGATAACAGTTTCCGAGAAACAACATTAATAGACTGACATGTAATATCGTCATGTTATTGCCCTTTATGGCAGTAAGCACATGCTTAAGCGTAAAGTGAGTTCCACCTGCAGCAACTCCTCGTATTCTACGGAACGGTTGCCAAGACGTATGGCACCGACATCTCCAGCTGTATACCCTCCGACATAAAGGCTGCTGTTATAGTAAGCGATACTGAATGGTGTATAGTCCAGCTCATGCACCAGAGCAGGCTCGGTGGAACCAGGCAACATCTTCATCACGTACTCGTTGTGGTTGAAGTACAGGGTATGGTCCACTGGATTGAAATTCACAGCATATACAGCCTCACCAGTAAACAATGTCTGCAAATGTTCACCGTCGTAGTTCACTGAGAGGAGCTTCGTCCGCAACGCCGTGAAGACCGTCCTTGTCGCCGGATCAACAGTGACGCCAACAGATGTTTCATACCGAGACTGTCTAAGTACGTACTGAAACTCCCCGCCCTGTGGTGTCATCCGACAGATGCTGTATAGTGGGACGTACGCGGCAACAAAGACGAGTTGTCTCCCCCTGGTTGTGATCTCATCAGGGTTGTCCGTAGCAACTAACAACCTTCTCAGCTGTGAGACATACGCAAGAGAGCTGATCTGCCTGGAGTTGAGGAATGGGTAATCCCGAACGGACCTGTCAGCAAGCCGTATTTCTTTTGGCGGTGTACCCCCTGTAAGAGTATCGAGCAACGAGAAGGCGAGATGGTTCACTATCTGCTCCAACTGTCGGCGATGACGGAGGCATTTCTTCACCATCATGTCCATCAGGGTATCCAATACGCCCTGTGTTGATTTCAAGGATACCATGTGAGTCCCCTACTCCAAACACAAAAAGTAACCAGAAAAATGTCAGTGCAAATACTCCCATTGTGAAAGGTATATTCTCCGCTTCCCGATGTGAGGGACACTGACGACACAGGAGCCTGCAATCCTTGTTTTACATTTGAACTTAAACACGACTGTGGAAAAGGTCACGAGAATCAAATTATCTTTTCCGTAGATTGCTTTTGGATGTGTTTTAATGCTTATGATTGACTTGGACTTATCTGAACTAGGTGTGTGGCTGAATTTCCGGTGCCTCATTTCCAGTAGCATTTAACCCGTAGCAAAGTTGTGTATATTTTGAAAACTCCCTTCAGTTTTTCAAGCTAATTGACGGCTGTCCGTAAATAATCCAGTCTGTGCCAATGAAGCGATATATCGCATGATATATCGGAGCAAGTGACACACGACACACGAACAAGCTACAAATAAAATATGATAAGAAGATATTTCACTTACGTGCCACGCGGTATAGATACAAACATATAGTCACAATATGTATGATATGACCTCAATAAAGTGATATGATATTACGAACATATCATGTCTTACCACACGTGTATTGATCTATAACGTCACCAAAGCGTGTGACATTGTTTTAAATCTTCATGCAGCATTTTGCAGTACTGTGTATTGTGCGACGTTGTCCATGGAACCATGAGTTTGTTTAATGTATGCTGAGTGTCTTATATTGTTGGTTATCTGTTGTTTACACATGGAGGTACAAAAGGGTAACGGTCTGGTAACTATGTGCATAGGATGAGCTGCTCGATATGACAGATATGTATATGTCTGTGTATGCATGTATATATTCGCAGGTGTGTGTGTGTGTGTGTGTGTGTGTGCGTGCGTGCGCGCGTGTGTGTATGTATGCGCGTATGTATGTATAGATGTGGGTATCTATGTGCATGTGTGCATATGTGTGTGTGCATGTATGTGTATGCATATGTATATCTGTGTGTATGTGTGTGTGCGCATGTATATGTGCGTGTGTATGTATGCGCAGGCAGTATGTGGAACACAAGTCCAACTTATGTTGAGTAAATGTTATAAATCTTTCCAAGGATTAATTTGTCATTCTGTATTCAATCCAGTTATACTACTTCTATGCGTAGCTGTCATAATTCATAAAGAGTAACTTACTTCAACAGTTGTTTGATAACCCTTGCATACTTATCTCATACCGCTATCTCTCTCTAAAAATATTTTGTCAGGTATTATCCGTCCTCCACAGTTGTCTTACGTAACAGACGCTCGTGCATCCTGAGCTGCATGCATAGCCGAGATTTAGACCGGTCACCATACAGGTTCAGTAAACAGATGTTCTTTTTTTCTATTTTCCACTGTTCCTTTTTCTGTTACAGATGAAAGATTCCACCTGTAACCTGATTTTATTTTTCGTTTATTTATATTTTCTTACCTTAGTCGGATTATCTTCTTGGATTTCTGTCAGAGAGATACATTGTTCAAGTTATCTACTCATTAGCAAACAGATATGTTTGCCTTTTTCTCTTAACAAATCAATAGCTTTAAATACACAATTAAACTGCTTTTCAGTTGTATGTCGGAAATTAGATCAGTTCTATTTTCTCACAAGAGAACCCACCCAAGCTATTATGATTAACTTATTCGACAATGATTGATATTGTACAGTACAGACAAGTGGTGGGTTCTTTTGTTTGTCATATTCAAACAAATCTGCCAACAAGCTTAAAAATATCTCCTATTCTTTACTACTTCTTTGCCTATCCAATGCCAAAGTCACCTTGGTAGCGTCTCTTATTCTCTTGATCTGCGGTGATATTCATCCTCACCCAGGTCCAATTAAAAATAATGAACTAAACATAATACCCTTAAATGTGCGTAGCCTTAAAGATAAATTGACATACTTGAGGCAGAGTTCGGAACCTACGACGTCATATGTCTTACTGAGACATGGTTACATGATGGTATAAGTAATAATGATATTTTAATTCCGGGTTTCCATTCACCTCTCAGAAATGATAGACAGAGCAGGGGCGGGGGTGTCGCAGTGTACGTTAAAAGTAAAATGAGTTTTGAATATATGGAGAATTTAACTTTAGCCGGGCTTGAGGCGATGTGGATAAAAGTAAGATGTAAAAAAACGGAATTACTTAATAGGAACGTTCTATCGGGCAGACAAAACAGAAGCTTACTGGGATTTAATCGAAGATTCTATCAATAACGCTGTTGATCTTAATATGGATACAATTGTAGTTGGTGACTTTAATATTAATTTACTTGCAGACACAAGATATAAAATTAATCAATTACAACTGCTATTTGGAATAACACAGCTTATAACTGAACCTACAAGGATTACACCCAGTTCCAGTACATTAATTGATCTTATTTTTGTTTCAAGTGTTAGCGCTGTACTATAATCGGGTGTTTTAGATCCTGTATGTAGCGATCATTGCCCTGTATATGTCACCATTAATGAGTCGATTGCAAAATCGATTAATTACAAGAGAAAAATATATACTAGTAATTATACTCTAGCTGATTTTGACGGTATTAAAAATGCCTTATATACTCTTGATTGGCATGCTATCTTTGCCTCTGAAAATATTAACCGAATCGCAAGCGACTTGACTGGTGCAATTCTTAAATTATGCGATAGTTATATTCCAAATAAGGTCGTTACGATAAGGCCCCGTGACGCCCCCTGGATGAATAGTGAGGTACGTAAATTGATTCGTAAACGCAATCGCCATCATAAAATCGCAAAAAGGCGTAACTCATCATCTGACTGGGCACTTTTTAGATTGAGTAGAAATAAAGTTATATCCGCGGTAAGAAATGCAAAGAAGATGTACATGAATAAAATTGATGAACAAATAAATAATGAACATGGTACCAAAACATGGTGGCGTTTAGTTAAGAATTATATAAAAAGTAAACACACCACCAATATTAATACTTTTCCTTCGATAATCCATAACGATAAACTATATGATGATAGTGCTGATATAGCAAACATTATGAATGATTTCTTTGCAGATCGGGCAAGAGTAGCTGCTCCTAATAGGGATATTCCTGAAATTCGTTTAGAGGTAGATAACCCATTATGTGACTTAACACTCAGTCCGCAAGAAATCCATGATATTCTCTCCTCTGTTGATATCATTAAACCAACAGGCCCAGATGGTATTGGCAATAGATTTCTGAAAATGAATGCAAGACAATTAGCAGTTCCCTTATCTGAAGTTTTTTAATCTATCATTAAAGAATACAGTGTTTCCTGATATCTGGAAGGAGGCATCAGTTGTTCCTATACACAAAAAGGCAGTACAAATGAATGCTCTAACTATCGACCTGTCGCACTAACAAGCTGTGTAGCAAAGATTTTCGAAAAATGCATTTTTAAACATGTATGTAATCATTTTAGGGATAATGAAATGCTTACAAACTTACAATCCGGTTTCATGCCAGGCGATTCAACGGTTAATCCACTAACGTACCTGTATGACTACATAGCGGGTGCATTAGATAGCGGTAAGGAAATTAGGGCTGTATTTTGTGACGTAAGTAAGGCTTTTGACAAGGTCTGGCATAAAGGTATTATACATAAGCTAAGACGTTATGGTATCGGGGGTAACTTGTTGAAATGGTTTGAGAGTTATCTAGACAATAGAGTTCAGCGAGTTGTTATTAATGGTTACGCGTCTGATCAAAGATCAATCTTAGCCGGGGTTCCCCAAGGCTCTGTCTTAGGACCATTATTGTTTATAGTTTATATCAACGACATCGTTGAAGGAATAAACAGCAATATCCGTCTCTTCGCAGATGACACATCACTTTATGCTATAATAAATGATCCTGATGAAACTGCTCTGTCTCTTAATAATGATCTACGTAAAATTTCTGATTGGGCTGACAAATGGCAAGTTACATTTAATCCTAATAAAACAGATTCTATACAATTCTCTCGTAAAGTTCAGCCCAGCCCAAAACGAAACTTAACAATGAAGGATGGTAATATTAATGACGTTAATAGCCATAAACATTTGGGACTTACTTTACAGCACGATTGTTCCTGGACTGACCATGTTAACTGTATCGTTAAAAAGGTTGCACCCATGGTAAACTGTCTTAGAGGTTTTAAATATCGTCTCTCACGTAGAACTTTACAAACAATGTACAAACAATATATCTTACCAATTTTCGACTATTGTTGTCACATCTGGGACAATTGTACCAAACAGCAAGCACTAACACTGGAAAAACATAATCTTGATGCACTTAGAACTATTTGCGGTGCTGTTCGCGGCTCGAGTCACAACAAAATTTATGATGAGACAAATTTCCAATCACTATGTACTCGAAGATACATCCAAAAACTAACGTTTTTCTATAAGATGGTTAATAATTTAACTCCAAAATATCTGAACGATCTCGTCCCTCCTAAGGTATCTGACACAACAAGCTACATTTTCCTAGACCGTTTGAAGCTCCAAACTATTGATAGTAAAAGTGCAAGTTATGCTAAGTCATTTCTCCCAGATACAGTAAGATTGTGGAATTGTTTGTCTACCGATTATAGAGAAACGGCTACTTTGGGTAGTTTTAAGAAACAGATTAATGGGTCAAATAATAATAATAGTCAAAATTACTTCAATTTAAGCTTTGGAACAAGATTCTGTCAGATTATCCATTCACGCCTCAGGCTCGGTTGCAGCGATTTAAACGCACATAAATATCAACGATTTATATCTTCAAATCCCTCTTGTTCTTGTGGCTACTGTTACGAAGATCCAATTCACTATTTCTTTTCGTGCGTTAATTACACTGACATAAGACATAAAATGCACTTCTATACTAAAGGATATGACATCAAATCAATACTATACGGCCACTCTCATGGATCTACTAAAGGTAATCTTGAATTATTAGAATCTATCCATTCTTTCATTGTACTGTCAGGCAGATTTGTGTTGTAATATAAAAACGAAATTGCACTTACTATTAAGTATTTTCCGACACTAATGGTTCTAACGTTAAAAGCGGCTATGTTACAGTTTATGATTGTTACATTTCCAGAAAGCTATTGTTTATCGTTTGTTAATATCATGTTTTTCTCCGTACGATTATTATATCTATAATATATCTGTATTCCGGAGCGGTATTCATATAAGCACCATACTGCTTGTTTACCAATCCGGTTCCTCTTTTGGAAATAAATATGTTTAAACCATGTATGATATACAATTATACACCACCTGGCCACTTGGCCTATGAGACACGAGGTATCTAAGGAATCGCAACAGTAGAATAAAAGTATAAAAGCACCAATCAGTTAGCCTAACTGCTACTTATGTAAAGAGTGAGTGAGTGAGTTGAGTTTTACGCCGCACTCAGCAATATTCCAGCTATATGGCGGCGGTCTGTAAATAATCGAGTCTGGACCAGACAATCCAGTGATCAACAGCATGAACATTGATCTGCGCAATTGGGAACCGATGATATAATTTAACCAAGTCAGCGAGCCTGACCACCCGATCCCGTTAGTCGCCTTTTACGACAAGCATAGTCGCCTTTTATAGCAAGCATGGGTTGCTGAAGGCCTATTCTACCCCGGACCTTCACGGGTCCCTTATGTAAAGAACAACAGCGTGTATGAAGCTATAAAATCTATGAGTGAGTAGATAAAGTAGATACTTATGGCTGCATTATCTGTATTATACAGGTTATTTATCATGGGGGAAATGTAATAGTGAGAATAGTGTGTTACATATCCTGACCACTGGCCAGCCGGTCAAGCTTCAACAACATGATGTAATTCTGATGCGTCTCTCTTTAAGTCAATCTTGCTATAAGCACTTTTGTATTATACTGCCTTCCAGTTAATACTGTCACTCCATTTGAACAACCTGGGAGGGATGGGTCGATAACGACTCTCTCCCTGTTGGTAAATATAATTCTATTGGGTTATAGCTGAAACGGCCCCATGGCAGAACGGCCCCAAGTCGAAACGGCCCCAAATTGGCTAAAACGGCCCAGAATGTTTTGGCTGTAATGGCCCCATGACTAAACGGCCCCAAGTGAAAACGGCCCCATATTTGCCAAAATGGCCCCAAAATAATCAGTTTTATTTCCATGTGTGTCCTAAGTCATAAATGATAGATCAAAACACATATTTTTCAATTACTTATTAAATTAATTAACTCTGACATTTTCATCATGATTTTATTCTGTTTAAATGGCCATGAGGCTTATAATACATGTGGAAGATATGAATCAAACAAACTGAATAATGTACAGATCGTCTAACAATATTCACTAGAAGTGTGACAAATAAGACATTAGATTTCGGAATCAGAATTCAAATTGTTAAAAACACATCCATACCATGAAGTCACACATACAGTCATTAAAACAACATTGAAGTAGCAGTTGCTCTGTCGAGTGAATCCTGACAGTCCTGGTGTTTCGACAAACATTAGCAATAGTACATAAATGAATATGATAAAATATAAGTCTATGAACTCAAGACCGTGGCATACTGTTCTCTGTGTCAATGATACACAGTATTTATTGTTCGGGATAGATGGTTACTGTACATTCACAATGACACAACGTTATGTGGTTTGCAATACGACCGTCCGGAAAAAACATGCTCTAAAATCCATGCAACTACAAGAACAGTTACTTCAACGTAAACATTCAAAGCAATGGACAGTTTCAACTCGACATGAAGACCTAAAACAAACGTTTGCTGATGAGGTTGTCATATTTCGTGTTGAAACGATCGTTTCGCGCGGTCTTGATTCGACACTCAGGAGAGTGCCCTCGTTTAACACACAATTGCAATAACTACAGAGGGTGTCAAGCAATTGCAGAAAGAACCATTGGAAGTTTGATGTCTGTGTCATTATTTTATTTAATACCCATTATGTAACTTCATATTAGACTAAAATGCAAAACAAATACATGGTCAAGCACGTTAATGGTACTGCTGTGTGTGCTGCAAGGAGTGTATTGTTAGGACTTTTTTCTGTTTTCAGTATATGTTACATGTCAATATAAATGCTCAAATATATTTCACGTCTTTTTTTGCAATTGTACGGGGGCATTTCAAGCAATCTCTGGCTGTTTTCACTTAGCAACATCGGGGCCGTTTTGCACAGGGGCCGTTTTAGCCAAGCAAAATTGGGGCCGTTTTGCAATGGGGCCGTTTTAGCCTGATCCCATTCTATTAACGTCACAGTACAAGCAAGCAGCTGATAGTCAGTTAGTCCCTTCCCAGCTTACAGGTTTCTTTCTAGACCCATCTCTAATAAAGCACAACGATAGTTATAAATGTTACATCTTTGGCGTTGAGTTCTTGGCGTTATCATAGTTCAAGGTAATACATAACTTTACTACACTACACATGGAGGTGGAGCAAACTTTACTTCCTGAACAATTGAGGTGGTATTCGTCTCTTCGTCTACTTCAACACGTCCCAGTATCATCATGTAGATAATGAAACAGCTGGATGTATTATGAAGTATTGTGATCTGTTACTTGTTATGCAATAACAGTGTTATATATTCACTCGCTTTTTCAACTGCCTAATGCTTTATGAATACATTCATGTGTTCACTATGCACGACTCTTTCCCGATTCTCGTAACACCAGCGAACGTTTCCATTATTCCATTTGAGACGTTCAGCTTTAGGGCTAAACCCCGAACACAAAGGTTTGCATCATTTGTCGTGTCAAAACAACCAACCGCCAACGAAATGTTTGAAGGTATGTATGTACATGTAATCCTTTAATGCTCCTCTTTTCCAGTCTCCTAATTAAGCAGCTTTCTGTAAGGACCAGTGATTAATGTGTTTTAATTTGTTTATATTATTAATATATTCTTCCCTGGAGGAAGGACCAGACATAGCGTTGGACGACATTGAATATGACTCCGTATGAACAAGATGTATTTCACTTTATGTTTGGAATTTGGTGACACTTACGGTCGGTGTTCTCGAAGGCGAGGTCTCAGTCGTAAACATTTTAACAATCTAGGATTACGTTTTCTCCCTAGGCACACGTTATAGTACTTTTGGGAGTTGAGCCCCGTTCTGAATTCGAAACCACATCCACAGAGTCAGGCACCAAATCTCTAGCCCACTAGGTCTCAATGGCTACAACTTCATAAATGCGTCATATGTCAATGTGATGTTGAGGATGATTCGATGACTTTGACAGAATATCACATTCTTCCGTATTCAGTGGAGAATCTCTAAGAGATAACCTTCGTCCCGATTCATAAAATGCTCGAAGCGTTCGCACCCTCTACACTGTATCAAAAGCTAACGAATGACATGAATCCCACATGGGATTCAAGGTGAGGTGAGGTGAGGTGAAATTGGGTTTTACGTCGTGCTTGAGAATATTTCGCTCATATGACGACGTGCATGCGTGTGTATGTGTATGTGCGGCTGCTTGTACTAGCCCAGACTTAAGCTGGTTTTATAGTGCTAGCCCACTGAGATACCATACCGCAGTGAAGCATGAATACCCCACCCAGACACATTATACTGACTCCGAGCCGACCAGTCCTTATTGTACCCATTAATGCCGAGCGCCAGGCAGGGACCAACAAGTACCATATTTTAACGTCTTTTGGTATGACGCGGTCGGGGATCGAACCCGCGACCTTCCGCTCTCCGGGCGGACGCTCTAACCAATACACCACGGAGGCGGTCACATGGGATTCAAACCCCTAAAATACCAGAAAATGTTCTTTACCGGGAAAGTGTAATTTGCATTTGACCACTTTCTAAAAGCCATTGTGCATTCAAAGCTTCGACAATGGGATGCGTGCAAATTTACACTTGTCAGATTGGTACACGAAGTACCAGATTTCATCTTTGTGGAAGCCGCAGTAGCTGAGTGAGTTAAATCGGTGAGTCAGTGTTCTGGCGATTAGGTGCCTTATTCTGGGAGTGTGGGTTCAAAACCGAGTTGGGACTGAAATATAAAATGAACTCGAAACTGTGCTTTACCTAGAAGGTATGATCCCAAATATTATGTTACAAAAGAAAACTCATTATATTACGAGTGCTTCAGTGAATTTGCTTTCTTTCACAACTATGTAATACCACAAAACAATTATCTTCGGTTGTATGCTGATTCCCAAATTGAAACCTTTGAGCTGGAGATCAATCCGTGAAAGAACTTTGGACAAAACCAGCAAACAATAAATGAATGTGATATAATTAATAATTGTATTCTAAAATTACAAATCAAAGTTTAGAAATCACTACAAAGAAAAAACTATGGCAGTGCAGAAGACTGACTGACTGAGTTTAGTTTTACGCCGCTTTTAGCAATATTCCAGCAACATCACGGCGGGGGACACCAGAAATGAGCTTCACACATTGTGCCCATGTGGGGATTCGAACCCGGGTCTTCGGCGTGACGAGCCAACGCTTTAACCATTAGGCTACCCAACCGCCCCGCAGTGCAGAAGAAAGTGGAAAGTTACAAATACAACAGCAATACATTTAAGCAGTGAATATATGAATAATGGCAGTGGAGGTAATATTCGTCTCGCTGCAACAGATGTTAAGCTTCCAAACTAGACCTTGACTAAACTCCCAGGGTTAACAAGGGTGTTTACCAAGCTGCTGGTTTTGTAACGTGAGATGTAATGAGAGAAGCTTGAAGCAAATCACCTTCCCTGTTCTTGCAGTTTCGGGCGGTGGGGTAGCCTAATGGTTAAAGCGTTGGCTCGTCACGCCGATGACCCGGGTTCGAATCCCCACATGGGCACAATGTGTGAAGCCCATTCTGGTGTCCCCCGCCGTGATGATGTTGGAATATTGCTAAAAGCGGCGTAAAAACCAAACTCAGTCAGTCAGTCAGTCAGTCAGTCAGTCAGTTCTTGCAGTTTCAATTACGTACTACGTACGATCTTCAACCAATATGATCATGAAATATGCGCAGCGTCGATGTGACACACAAACAGTCCCAACAGTGGAATCTATGAAACTGACCAGTCATTGTGCCGACAAATAGAACATGTGTTGCCTCTCTCACAAGGTACACATTGAATACGATGCATGCTAAACGATTCTTTTTGTTGCATCTCTATTATTAATAATTTTGTACTCCAAAGCAGATTTGCGTGAAGCATTCACAGCAAACATGGAGAACAGCGAGGAAGGAAACAGAATTGTCCAGTATTTGATGGGCGACGATGACATGAGCAACGAGGAGATCATTGAGAGGTTTTCTCTGTACAGTCAGCAGTATGAAAAGGCAGGTTTAATGTGACACTGATCCATGCATATGTTTATCCTCATGGAGATTTGACATTTTAAAAGTTAAAAGTATTTTATGAATCGCTGGATTTGAACCAAGGAAGATGTTTAAGGAAAATACCCTACAAACCTCAAGTGGTCAAGTGTTGCTTGTAAAACATGTTTCTTGCATGAAGTATCGTATATTCGAGAGAAACTGCTATATGAAATAGACAAATGAAAGGGAAGAGCTACACATTATACTTCATGTGTTGTGATCAGCTATTGGGTATACCAAGTCCTGCAAGATTCCCTTCACCGTTGAGTCATCTCTGAGATATCCTCTCGCAGAAAGTACAAAGATTTGAAATGACAAGCCTTCAATTAACTCTGCCTTTCAAACTCAATATGTAACACTCTATCTGGGAACTTAATCTGATAATGTAATGATAATGTAATCAGACTCAGTAACTTGTGTGACTGAGTGATTACAGCATTGAACCTTGCTCTGCTTTTTTTGCTTATCTGCCGAGAAAGCCGTTGTTTCGAGTGGGAATATTCATTACAGTCATTAAGTGGTAAAACGCATCCATTTGCAGATGATTCTGGTTTGACATCGTGGGTCTAGGATTCATAGAACAACCATGCATGTATTGTTTTCATAAAGGTTTTAGAAGGAGTCGCCTACAGAAGTCCACAGTTAACTGCCTTGAAAACTGCTGAGTTGTTTCCTAGCAACAGGAAAGACATATATATCCTGGATGTTGCTGCAGGAACTGGTCTTTGTGCAGATAAGGTTGGCAAACTTTATTAATGAAAGTTAATAATGACAGTTTAGTACTTAGTCCTTGAAAGTATGTACCTACCGTTTGGATATATGTGTTCAATACCTAATGAAGTATTGATAAAGTCTCATAGAGACATTTAGATAGATAGATAGATAGATAGATAGATCTTGCAGCGCTCCAAACTGTTCTAGAGGATTCCAATTTTGCAGGATGGAACTATCTAAGTCCACAAAGTCCTCAAATGAATACACAAAATTATTCAGAAATTGAATATGTTATATCATTACCTGACATAATATCTATCCATATGTTTGCCGTATACGAAGTAAACCTATACTTGAAATCAAGTTATCATTTTGTATATGTTTGGTGAAATGAAGGGTTCATATTTGTGATGCAAATATACCACATTGAGACTATGGTAGGACCCGTCCATTACTTTTTCACGTACTGTTTACAATTTTCATTTCATATTGTTGAACGTGTCCCTCTGAATGATCAAATGCCCTCCAGAGTATATAATTTAACCTATACCAGTGTTTCCCTGTACTGACTCTCCACATCTGCATTGCTATATATCTGGGATGTCAATTGTTATATGTGCACGAGAAACTTTTCATGTGATCTTTATTTCGATGAAGTGATATTTCAAGTGCAATTTACAGCTTTACTCTTATGGGTTTCGCAACATGGATGCCCTGGAGCCCTCACATAGAATGCTGGATGAGGCAAGGAAGAAGGGTCTATATGGTCGCTACTTCATTGACGGGTTAGGGGACAATGCCCTGGACATCGTTACTGGTTGGTAGTGTCTCTTTATTATGTGGATAATGTGCTTATGTATAAACTATAAGAGCATGAGATTTTTCCAAAAAGTAAAAGCTTGAAATATATGTTTTCTTCCGATTGTTAAGCAAAAAGAAATGACCGGCGAAAAAAAAACGTTTTTGAGAGATGATTTTTGTAAGAAAAAGATATTTAGGCTCTCAGTTTTCTATTTTATAAAAATTGCTTTTCCATATGTAACTTCAAGTTGTCATCTCATCTCCATACAAAATACAAAGATCTTTACTCCACGCGCACTTGCTCGGTTCGCTAAGATATGGGGAATAGAAATATTATTGTTTTTACGTGTGATGAGTATGTTTAAAAACTGCCATGTATCACAAAGGTAATGTTGTATGCGATCCTCGTTTTGATTATAACTATAATTAGGTATTCGGATTCAACCACGCAAACAGAGAGGGATGCACCCATTTCGGTGCAACCCTGTTCCTGAATATTAAACAAGCACGAAATACGCAATGGTGATAGACAGGCTTCATGGGCTAATTGGTGATATTATGGATCTTGTGTTCATTTATACACACTCCCAAAGTACCTTTCCTTTCTCTTTATTGAAACATACTGAATATCTAGATCTAAGGCTAAATTAAGCCTCAATTAATGTGACATAAAATTCTCGGGACAAGCATTTTGTATTCACACATGTATATGACGCCTAAGTTGTTTAAAATTTGTTTGGTTCATTTGTTTTATATAATTTTTTCTAACACATACTTCTGTTTTAATTCTTGATTGTATTGTGTCAAGTTTGGATTTATCAAATTTAAAATGCACATAAAGATGTGTTTATTCAGTATGACAAGTTGAGCATCCAATTAAATTATATTGTACACACGTAAATATGTTTCTTTTACCCATGACAGAGGAACTTTCATAAATGTTTAATCTACACGGCACCCACAGAAATAATGCCACAATGATCATTAGCTCTAGTCATATAGGGTCTACTATTTGCTGTAGTTCAATTTATGTTGAAACCTATGTCTCCAGTTTATCTACTGATAGAGATTGCAGTTTTATTGTCACATAATTCGAGACATATGCGAAATGCAATGTTTCAAATATATGTGATAGTTATTCAGGTAAATTCTCCCTTAAGAGTGAAGGAACGGTGAGGTAATCTTGTAGCTGAAGCGTTCGCCGAAGACCCGGGTTCGATTCCCCACATGAGTACAATTTGCGAAGCCCATTTCTGGTCTCCCCAGCCGTGATATTGTTGGAATATTGCTAAAACCGGCGTAAAACTAAAGTCGCTCATTCAGCCCTAAGAGTGAATCTAAGATGGGAAAAGGAGTCTAATTTGGTAATTTAATCACATAATTTGCCTTTTAGATACCTATGACGTTGTGACAGTATCGGCTTTGAGCACAGTGGTTTTGAAAAGGATGCCGCTAAATGCATTTGAAGAGATGGTTCGCATTGTCAAACCAGGCAAGTATCCTCTGTGAGTCATGTTTTAGAGAAAGTTTCCGTAGGTCAACGGCCCTGGAGATATGGGTCGCCTTGCAATTCAAGAATGCGTTAATGGCACCAAGTGATGAGATAGGTAAGCTCCAAAATGGTGCACCTCTGACTCACAGGATATTGAGTTAATGTGAGAGCATGGCGTGACCAGTCATCAGTACACCCCTAACAAAAAAAGAATATTAAGCAAAGGAATTCGATAAATGATCAATAACGGCATACCGCATGAGTTTATTGTTTGTTGTGTTAAGCCGCACTCCGCAATATTCCAGCTACATGTCGACAGTTTGTAATTAATCGCGACTGGACCAGACAATCCAGTAATCAATATCATAAGCAATTTTGATACGATGACACGATTCAACCAAGTCAGCGAGCCTGACCAGCCGATCATGTTAGTTGTCTCTTACGACAAGCATGGGCTGCTGAAGACTCTAACCATATGACAATGTGGACGGACACTTCCTCGAAACACATGGGGTTGGGGCAGTGGGTTTGGAGTTGGGAGTCAGCAGAAAATCATGTCATACCAAATGATTGACGTTCGAGTGTTTAGTGCGTTTGAGTGACTTTCTGCACAAGCTTTAAGCACAACCCAACGATTATCAACTCAGTTTTTCGTCACATTCAACTTTGTATTCACTGCCTTCTGTGTTTTCGTTACAGGTGGTTACATAATTATTTCTACTTTATACAACTTGTACCCCGATGATGGCGATGTCAGAGCAGTTATCTTTAGAGAAAACATGAAGACCTTGGAATATCAAGGGAAATGGCAACAAGTGGAACTCATGCATTACCCTGACGCGATATTTGAAGAATTTGGAGCTATTTCTGTTCACCAAGTCCTAAAATGAAAATATATATTCAGTAGGAGCAGTAATACTGACATAATAAACATTGTCAAATAATCTATCGGTGTGATTGTTTTAAACATGTCATTTTGTAAATGTTTGGTGAAATGAATACTTCATATTTGAGATATTTGAGATCACTCGGTTTGTAAAAGTTGTAGAACCGATACAAAATGTTGCTTAAAATTGTAATAAAGAAGTTGTTCAGCCAAATTTGGCTTCATATTTTCATATGTATTGAAACTACATATGGTCAAACACATTTAAGGAATTTATTATATATAAATTGTTAATAATGTAAGGGACTTACAACAATGTTACCTCAAATGCCAGAGCATTGTAAACAATATGTCCGATTCCCTTGTGACAGGGGCGTATTCAGGGAAAAATATTCTATTCTCACTATGAGATCTAGTTGTCTCCGCAGTATTGAGGAGAATCTCTCTCTGGGATTCCAGGTCGTCTACCTGGATGAGGCATGGGTAAATAAAAAACATTCCACTGACTACATATGGTTGCGCACGGGCGTCTCCAGAAGACTGCCCACTGTCCCATCCGGTAAGGAGAGATGACTCACTGTACTCCATGCCGGTACTCGTGAATTGGGGCTCGTTGATAGATGTGCACTTGTGTTTGAAGCCAAGTCCCTGACTGGTGATTATCACCAAGAAATGATTGGTGAGGTTTTTCTGGACTGGATGGAACATCAGCTTCTACCGTGTCTCGATAATCCGAGCCTCATTGTAATGGACAACGCCAGCTAGCACAACCCGCGCGAACCCGACAGTGTAACAATGAGAACCCTGAAAGTGGACATGTAGGAGTACTTGAGATCATGTGGAGTGCCCTTCAGGCCCACAGAGACAAAAGTCCAGTTGATGGAAAAGATACGAATTAACAAAAAAAAACAGTTGTTTTCACGACGGACAGTTTAGCCTTGCGTCAAGGATATCTTGTCCTGAGAACGACGATCCGCCATTGTAAACTCAACCCCATCGAGTTGATCTGGGTGAATTCCAAGGGGTTTGTGGCTAGGCATAACACTTCTTGCAAACTCTCAGACGTGAAGGAGTTGGTTCATGCTTCGTTTAGGAGGATAACTCCATAGATTTGGCGGTAAGCTGAGGATCACATCATTGCCATAGCGAGACAGTACCGACGTCGTGACGGTATTGGCATTGGTCAAGTTCAACCAATCGTCATCTCTCTTGCGACTCCGAGTCAGAATCCAGTGACTCCGACATTGATGACACCTGATTCAGCCTCATATAGTGATGAATCATACTTGAATCATCACGTAATATTCACATCTCCTGCTTATGACAATTGAGAAGAACTTGTAAAGCACAAAATATAAAATGTCACATTTCATTATACTAAAAATGATTTCATTTTTCAAAATTCTTAACAATAAATCACAAAAAAGAACCTGTTCACCGCTTGCTTCACATCTTCAAACAACCGAACATCATTGTTGGACAACGAAGCTTCCCATGATGTTTCTTATGTTCACATTGCATCTCTAAAGTACAAAAGAAAAATTGTTTGAATTTTTCTATAACAATATCTACCTATTCACATTTTGCTGCAAATGTTTCCAAAATTAATTGTGATATCTCCACTTTCAAGTTATTGTCTAGACGGACGGATGGACGTCCGGATGGACGGACGGATGAACATCACTCACTCTTGAAGCCACCTTCCACTTTGTGGCGGAGATAATCAGACACACATACGGGAATTTCTGCCCAATATACATGAAATGCTCAATATAACATTGAAATATCAGAATATTTACAAGTGCATTTTTTGTATTAGATCACAATAATATTAAGTCCGTTATATGCCTCGATAAAACAGAGTTAGATTTCATTCAGTCAGAAATATATATTTGTATTCAACGTTTTTTCTTTTATTAATAGATTTATTAGAAGCTGTTTTGATCATATAAACTTCATTTATCGATGTCAGCCATGCACTATCATTATTAATTATACATGTTTTATTATCTAAATTATATATAATTGTAAATTTCAAATAAATGTTATCAAATGAAATGAACACCAATGAAACCAAAACCAACCACGATTTGAGACAACCTCTAAATGACAATGCACATGCAAAAGAATCTTTCCGTCTCAACAGTGCTGCATGCAGTTGATGTCATGCATTTCTGATTGTGACGTCAGTTATGATCTGTTTCTTAAAATCAGTTAAATATGCAAATTTATTACATTTATATCTTTAAAACGACCTTTTCGAAGATGGTAGGATACATATAACGAAAGGCCTATTTTGGAATAACGAGGATATTTTGATATTGGTTTGAATTGAAAAACGTCCTTTTTATTTCTGTCTCCGTGCGAACGTGTTCATATGCAGCGTCAGGCGTAACAATGTTCCATTATCTCTCCATTGTGCAATACTGAACACACGTTACATTATTATTTTCAAGTAGCAATGCATGTAGGTTCTCTGATTTAACACAAACTGACAAAGCTAATACGTATTTGCCCGGATTATGGCTGCATCGTTACATTCTTGTGTTCAGGGTGTCTCGACCCATGCAGTAATCCATTACTACATAATTACGTGTACAGTTCCACGCATACATCCATCAATGCAGCCTGACTCAAGCTATTTAAAGTTTAATTTTTTCCACGGTAGGTAGATGAAGCTAGCGATATTAATGCTTAGCACTACATGCCTGAACGTGTCTGAACAAGCAGAGCAAGATGCAATTTCAAGAGTCAATAAAAAGTCAATTGCTTACTGTTACATCCCGAAAGGTGTGTAAACAATATAACTTAGATGCCAGAAAAGCAATTACCGGGCCCACTATGCAAGGCGCAGTCACAGTATAGGTGCTTGTAGGTGCTCAATAACTGACACTACTACAGTCTGTTTGGGTCAAAATGATACCAAATCGGTTTACGATCAAACATTCATTTCAACGCAGAATGTAATGAGAACATCAGACCAACTCTGGAAAAATGTTTCATATCGTGTGTCTCAAAGTAAAAGTTACTTAACAACTTATTATCACTTTGTTTTGATTTTCCGAGTGAAATTTTCAGACGGTAAAGTAACAGGAATACTGTTGCAGGAACGTTCTATAGTTAGAGCTAAACATAAAGGTTCATAGTCCAGTAAACTCGCACAAAGTGCAATTCAGTCACTGAATAATGTGTGTTGCACGGGTCTGTAGGCTTTGCAGACAATGACGTTTATAAAAAGCTTTAGTCTGTCACTATTTTTGCAGCTCTGTCAGCTCTCGGGTAAAACGTTTACTATCAAACTCGGTTAAGAATATATTCCTATTAGTTCAACGAAGCCTAATTTCTCAGACCAGGGTTTTTCCATCTAAGCTACAGAGACAAACACACCAACGAAATCTTTGAAGGTATGTTCGCCTTATTCAAACCATAATCACCTCTACTTTACTAACTAAACATAATCAGTTCCTTTATTCATCTGACTAAAGCTTTTAGCAATAACAATGTTACGGGATGAAAAACAGGGTTCACCACTTCATTTGAGCAGAGAAGAAGCATAATAGTAAAATATTTGACACAAGACGTAAAAGATAATCAGTCCGAAAGGCTACTGATTTCATGTTCTGGGATGCCTAAGATCACATGGTGTATTAACTTCTGAAAGGATAGGAATAACAAAACATACTGAGCTCTACTTTCGAGGCAATAATTGGCCGAAAGTAGGAATACAAGACGTTTGTAGCTTGGCTGCGTTGCTCAGTACTGTGAGGGTGTGATCTGGCATCAGGAAGTTGTACCAATGGTCACATCAGTTATTACAATGGATTCAATCCATCAGCAGCCACTTTATTCTCCAGATCTGACTCCAAACTTAGATCTGTTCTCAAGGTGTGATGTATCATGAGGACAATGCACCGATAATCACATCAGTCATAGCAATGGATTCAATCCATCAGTGTTGGTCTGAATTCCTTCACACACTTCATTCTCCAGATCTGACTCCGAACTTAGATCTGTTCTCAAAGCAGGAGGGAAGCTCTACCAAGAACCAACTTTAACCTTTTGACAGACAAAAGACCTTACATGATGAAAGAAGTATAATTATCATTGTGGAAGGGGATTAACGTATCATTTGAATGTCTCCAGGTCAAGTCTTGGGGTAGTGTGGATTGGAAGAAGCTCCCAAAACAATGCCAGGTTCAGGAAGATAACTGACCCTTCAGTAGCTTGTGAGACCATTTATGTTTTTCCAGGGCGTTTTTCAGCAGTCTTGTTTATCCCATTCTGTTACCTATTGAAACTGCGTGTTTCAATATAGGCTGTTAAACATAGATTGATTTTGTGTGGTTATCTACTGGTTTCTGGGTTTACTATAGAATTTAAGGTTGTGACATTTGTTTAGTGTCAAAGTGAGAAGAAGGTTTGGTTTTGATGCGCCCAATCAAAGTTAGCTATACTTTTGATGCTGAGTTGTCATAGGGTAAAGAGTGCGACTATGAAACTCGTTAAAACTTTCGTTTGAGGAAGAACATTTACTTGATTTAGCTTTAGCGTCAGCGACCGAGGAAGTTCAGAAAGTATTAAAATGGAAAGCGTGAAGATGATAGATATTGAGGTGACTGGAATTGGTGAAGAGGAATAGCAAAATGATTCCTTCAAATATACACTTAGTTCCGTCATTTACAAGAAACATAAGGTAATATATGCTTGGATGTTAAAAACGTGCAAATAGATTTGAAATAGCAAAAGACCATTGATGATCATTAACGGAAAGCTTGACTTCGGTTCAGCATTATCAGGTAAGTTCATAATATGTTGGGGTGAAAATGCTAATCTAAAGGCTTATGCAACTGGCCATGGGACAATGAAAGAAAATAGGATAAGTATCACTGTGTGGCGTTTGTTCATGTTCCGAATGCTGTTGATAAACATTTTGATAGGTTATGCCCGGTTATTTTGTTGGTAGATGTCAAACACTGTGCTCATGCTGAGAATACGACGTTGTGACTGGGCTTCAGTAGTTATATGCCTTGATATGCTGCTGGGTATCAATAACAAGCAATAATCTATGAATCTTTTGTTCTCAGGCAATATGAGTGATACATCTCCTCCGGGCGTTATTTCCTTCCTTATAGGAAACGATGACATGAACAGCGAGGATATTGTGCATACCTTTTCTCAATACAGCCATCAATATGAAGAGGTTCGTTTCAGTTGATGAATTTGATGAAATGATATTTCAATTAATGTTGTCTATGCAATTCCGAATGTAAGCTGTATGATAGTCTGATAGATCGTTAATAAAGTTTTGTTCTATGATTTGTACTAACCATTCAAGTATTGCAGATCTCTGAGGCAGTTGGGTTGCCCAATGGTGAAAGCGTTTTCTCGTGCAATGATAGTATTTGCAATTGAAATAATACTAATAATTTTTCTAAAAAGCATACTCATTTACTCACTCAGATCTGTGACCACATCACAAACGGTCAGCATCGTGCTTCTCGCGCACATAGAGTAGTAGGAGTAGCAGCAGAAGCAGCAGAAGCAACAGTAGTAGCCATATTATAAATATCATATAGCTCATATACCTAGGCCTCTGATATTTCAAGACTGGCCATTTTCGGGGCACTCTTGTTCATTTTATCACCGGAAGACTGGTTCAGTCTTTTTGGATTGGTTCAAACACTTCCGTTAGGTGTATCATTTTGCATCTGGTTGCAACTTCATGTTTGTACTTTGTTCATAGTAAACTAATTCCGATACAAGTGACTACACATGTATCACATTTCGGCAGTTCTGAAGAAAACTGGTCGTAGCGGCAATGACATGTTTTCCAGGAGACCACTCAAACCCATTGATGAAATAACATTGACTGGAACAAACATTAACGTTTCAGCATTGCTGGTTTCGTGGCACCTGAGATGATCAGGCCAGAGCGTATATTGAAAAGAATAGCACACACAAAAACAACAAAATACAAAGATCACAAGCATGGAACATTCACGTCGATCCCAATCGTTTTTAAGACAGTTTGTAAAAGTTGCAGCAGTTGATAGATCTTCATAACTCTTTAATAGAAGAAAGGCCCGTGATGATAGGGTTGACGATTGAATTGATCTTCAGCAAACAATGCTTGTTGTAAGATCAGGTGGTCAGACTCGCTGATTTAGTTGACACATGTTAACTGCGTAGACCGATGATCATACTGATGATGGCAAGATTGTTTGGTCCAAATTCGATTATTTACAGACCACCAGCAAATAGTTTGAATATTGCTGAGTCCGGTGTGAAATCTCAAAACACACAAATAATAGCAAACAAATGTTAAATATGATGTACACATTTGCATTTTGGTAGCCTTTTCCATCCGTGTCGTGATTAGTTCTTAATTGATATCGATATTGATCTAGTTCTACGTCAAAAATGTTCACAGATTTACTCTCAAAGCTATATCAGAATTGATGCCTTGGAACCGTCGAATGAAATTCTGGATGAAGCAAGGAATAAGGGAAGATATAGTCGTTACTTCGTTGACGCTTTAGGAGAAAATACCCTGACATCGCAAATGGTAAGTTGTTTTATTTGGACTGTTGGATAATATGAAATTTGTGTAGCTAGTCGGGCTGGCTATGCTTGAAAGTTACTAGCCCACAAAATAATTCACTACTCCGAAATATGAATGTAGAAACTAAGCATGAGATTAAAAAATAGCTTAAGTATTGTCGGGATGACACAGGTTTCATCATTAAGCTGCTCGTATGATGAACACTTTTACCAGGCCATAATCTTGCATTATTTTAAAGTGTATAATAACTTAACAAGTCGGAGATATATTTACAAAATGACCCCATGAAAATTCACTAGACAGTCGGGCCAGTTACTGTGGAGATTTACTGGCCCGACTGGATTTTTACTAGCAACGGGCTAGAGGGCCAGTGGCTATTTTGCACACTGCTTGTACACCATGGAATTGGGTTATCATATGGTTAAGATGAATGCTGTCTGGTGAAATGTAGCTAGTGGACGGAGACCTCTCCTCCATAGGTGAATAATTGCATAAGAATAGGCATTAGGTGTTGCTTTCAAACTGAATTCATTAACTCTCTCTCTCTCTCTCTCTCTCTCTCTCTCTCTCTCTCTCTCTCTCTCTCTCTCTCTCTCTCTCTCTCTCTCTCTCTCTCTCTCTCTCTCTCTGTCTCTCTCTCTCTCTCTCTCTCTCTCTCTGTCTCTCTCTCTCTCTCTCTCTGTCTCTCTCTCTGTCTCTCTCTCACTCACTCACTTTCCTCAAAAACAGATTCCATTAGGTGCAAAGGGCCAAACATCAGTTCACGTTATATGAATGGACCAATGGAAACCAGTGGTGACACCAGGTGTTCTCTAAAAGGTGTAAGCATGTCTTGCCCTTCCGTTAGCACTCATGATTCACACAATTTGCATAAAAAAGGAAACAATTACAACCCAACGCTGCACAGCCGTTCTACCATGGACGCATGTAACAGACAACCATTGTCTGTTCAGGATATGACTCTAGAACACTAGCCAGAAACGTGGAAATGTACACATGGAACTTAATTAAGCATCCCCGATTTTGTTAATATTTGCCATGAAACTAGGCAACCATTACCATTAGTATGTATACTGGAAAGCTGAAACGCCATTGTTTCCTGAAAGTTGACATTTTGGACTAAACAATAACAACAAAATCATGAAAATTTGCAATATTTTAATTTACAAAATTACATGAAAACGTCAACGATGTTTTGCCAACAAAATGTATCCCTGTACAACTGCAGAGTTCCAAAATGGGAGAGGTGAGTGTCTCTCAGTCTGAAAATGTTGTCATCTTCAGACAACAAATCACATGAAAAAGTGTAATAACGTGCACATCCACCTTGTGCATGGGACCCGTGAAGGTCCGGGTTAGAATGAACCAATCAGTATCCCATGGTTGTTGTAAGAGGCAACTTACGGGTTCGGTGTGGTCAGGCTCGCTGGCTTGGTTGACACATGTCATCGGTTCCCAATTGCGCAGATCGATGCTCATGTTGTTGATCATTGGGTTGTCTAGTCCAGACTCGATTATTTACAGACCGCCGCCATATAGCTGGGATATTGCTGAGTGCGACGTAAAACTAAACTCACTCACCCAGCTTGTGCACGGATAACTGCTTTGATCCTCCTCTTCATGCTTGTCGTGAGTCTCCGAATTCGCTCCAGGCTCAGCTGTTGAGATTTCCACAAACAGTTACCAAGTCCAGTTTACAATCATGAGAGAGACAACCCCCAGACCCTGACAGATCCACCACCGTACGGAACTGATGCTCTGGTGTTCTTAGACTCATAGGCGCTGTTCTTGGTCCTCCAGACTCGCTGCCGCCCGCCTGTGACGTGCAATAAAAAGTGACTTTCATCCGACCAATGCACCATGACTTCAAATTCCAATGACGGGGTAAACATCACTTCAAATGAGATGTCTAGTGAAGGTTGGTCAAGGTTGGTCGCTTGATCACCCTTCTTGCTCTCATCCCATGTGCCTTTATGCGGTTTCTTACAGTCCTATTGCACAGACGTCTGTTGGGGAGGTACTTCAGGACGCCATTTGTAGTGAAAGGCTAACGTCTCACAAGGCTTGCTAAATCCCAGTCCTCAACTTGAGACGTCTTTCGGGGTTGACCAGGCCTTGGTCTGTCCTTAACCTTGTTGGTTTGACGGTGATTTTGAAGTCGATTTGTAACGGTGTGGTGAATGTCAAGCTGTCGCCCAATAGCCCTGCATGACATCCCGGTGTCGTGCATCCCAATAATTTGCCATCTTCTTGCTTCTGGTTGTCTCCTTCGTGCCATTGTAACAGATACTGGTAAAATCATTTACTAAGTTTTGACGTTTTATACAGTTAGCCGCATTGAGTTAATAGTGCTTTTTGAGACAGTCGTGGGTAGTGTCTTCAACTGCATATTGGGATGTGTTTTGACGATTACTTTAGCAAAACCATTAAACAATATTGAAAGGGAATACAGTTCAAATGATAGTCATTGTTACAATTCAAGATTTATCATTAGGTAAGTCAGTAACTTAAAATATGTTAGGGGGTGCTTATGTAAGTTGCATGTGTATATGTTATTGTATCACCACAATGTTTGAAGTAATTGTTTAAATGAAGGATAAATACGTTAGTTTAGAAAAAAACATAAAAGATAAGATTTGGTATTTATGAATGATATATTCTGGACTTATACTCTTCATTTCAGATACGTATGATGTTGTGACCATGGCGACGTTTAGCGCGGTGGTTTTGAAAAAGCTGCCTTTAAATGCATTTTAGGAACTCATTCGTATTGTCAAACCAGGCAAGTACACCATCCCCTTGAATTATCGATGTTCGTATAGTAATGACAAATATGGAAGTGAAAATAAAGAGTCAACTGAGCCTTAAGAAGAGACCTGGGTCATTGGTACACTGGTCGCTTTATGAATTCAGACAAAATGCTTGAATGTGAAATAAATACACAAACTCTGCCTGCATTAATTCAGACACTGTTTGTTACTCTGTATGCTCAAGATGAAGCACTTGCAGCAAGGAAAGATACTGTAGAAAAACATATGCAGTACCTTTCGAACTCAAGCTTGATAATGATCTCAGATATGTTGAAACGTATGGAACAGGGGCAATAAGTGTAAAAAACATTTTAATACACCAAATTTTGAAACTCATTTTTACTAGGAGTTTTACTTAAAATCTCTGATTTAATAATAATAATAATAATGTGTCCATTTAGATAGCGCCAAACTCCACACTAGGTATGCTCATAGCGCTAACAATCAAGGCACAGCACATTATTACCCCGGATAACCCAAGCTGCCTGTTAGGCGCTAGAAGGTTATAGTCATATGACTTTTTTCCACCGGGTACCCATTTCCTGCTGGGTGAACAGAGACAATTTTGAACAAACTCACTTGCCTAAGGTGAGACCACATGTGTCACATGTGCTTCGTTGTGGGGCAGGACTCAAGTACTAGAAACTCTTAGGCGTCAAGTTGCCAAACACGGCCATCCAAGGACTCTCCGAGCTCGACGCTGCTTAACTTCACCGACTCAGGTTTTTCACAAACGCTATCATTTATGGACAAAGATAAGTAACATGTTCAGCTTAGGCGTTTCTTTATTCCAACACAATTGGATTCCAGCCATGTCACAATTGTCTTAAAATAATCGATTCGTTGACATAAGCCATTTAGTAACAGGCGATCAATACATATTCATGATCTCGGCTTTCGTTTTAGGTGGTTACATTATCAATGCTACTCTACACAGACTCTTCCCAACCGACGGGGATGCAACAGCAGCGCTTTTTCGAGAAAATATCAAGACACTGGAATCTGAAGGGAAATGGAAGCAAGTGGAATTTAGACGTCTTTCTCGGGCCGTTCTTGGAGAAGATGGGGCACTCTCAGTTCACAAAGTCCTTTAATGAAATAATAACTCATTTGCTTCCTTAAATTCGTGAATACACTCTTATTATCACTTCAAATATGGTGCGCTGTCGTTGCTGAGTTTCCCACAATATACTCATGCCAATAATGGTTATCACCCTCTTCAATATTTTTAATTGAGAGGGATGTGGGGTGGGGTGTGAGGTGTGTGGGGGTTGGGTGGGAGGGGGGTGACAACCATTATTGGCATGAGTATATGTAGACAATAAGTATAATCTAATAATGATTAATTTTATGTCCACCACAATCATGTAAACGTGCTATAATTTAGCTGTCAAAATATCTAGTGCATGCTGTGAGTCATCGAGACATCTAAAAGGTTATGTTGTATTCTATATATTGATATTATTGTTTCTTCCTATATATTTGTAGCTATATAATCTATGTGTGAACTCTTATGCAATATTTTGTGGTTCGGGGCTTAAGGCCATGAAACTCTGAATAAACTTATACAAAGTCTGTATGTGATTATGTGGCGACTAACATTTCATGCAATGCGTCCATTAATACTTGTTTTCATTGTTAACTCATTCAGGAGGTAATGGCGTGCATGTGAAGAAAAACGTTATAATGTAACAAAGAGAGATTACTTGCAATATATAGGACACGCATCACTGTGTCCTCAGCAATGAATGTATATTCATTCAATTGATTTGAAATGTCTCCTGTCATCCGATCTACACTAAACAATGAATATATTTAACATCGAAATTGTTTTGCAATTTGGTCAAATACAAGACAATGAATTTTACAACAGAAATTATTGTAAGTAATTGCGTTTATTTTAGCGCTAGATGGACGGTACATTAAAGGGCAGAGGGATGACGTGATCATACAAAACCTTCCAACACTGTTGATATCTCTTGAAAACAAGACAATGAACCTATAAAACAGATATCATTGTAAGTAATTGCGTTTAGTGCTGAACGAACGGTACATTAAAGGACAGAGTGATGACGTGATCATACAAAACTTTCCAACACTGTTGATATCTCTTGAAAACAAGACAATGAACCTATAAAACAGATATCATTGTAAGTAATTGCGTTTATTTTAGTGCTAGATGGACGGTACATTAAAGGACAGAGGGATGACGTGATCACACAAAACTTTCCAACACTGATGATATCTCTTGAAAACAAGACAATGAACCTATAAAACAGATATCATTGTAAGTAGATGCGTTTTGTGCTAGATGGACGGTACATTGAAGAACAGAGGGATGACATGATCATACAAAGCTTTCCAACACTGTTGATATCTCTTAAAACCGTAACCACTACTATGCTTCCTCATCGGTACTGTGCACATTTTCCAATTTCTTTTAGGTAGTTCCTTTTTTGTTGTATCGTAAAATCTATATTGATAATGTTGTTTTGTTGCTTGTTTATTTGTTAATATCGATACAATATGATGATGTCGAGTGAGTGAGTGAGTTTAGTTTCCGCCCACCCTTCAGTTTTAAGTCTTGAAAACCACATGTGCAGAACCTGAAGAAAGTAGATTTAGATTAGACATCGTTATAGTAGACTACATCTACGTTGGTAAAAGAGCATTGACAAACGCTGCGCAGATCTCGGAGAGCTAGGAAATTCACCATTATGTGTATATTATAATAGTCGCTGTGTTATGCATTGGTGTAAATTGAGATTAAATAAAAAAACATCATTTTGTTATCATATGCTCAAGACTTTCCATAATGATGATGCATATTCCTACCCGTGAAAATCCGGGTTAGAATTGGTCTTCAGTAAACCATGTTTATAGTAAGAGGCGACGAACGCGGTCGGGTAATCAGGCTCGCTGACTTGGTTGACACATGTCATCGTATCCCAATTGCGTAGAACGATGCTCTTGATGTTGATCACAGAATTGTCTGGTCCAGATACGATTATTTACATATCGCCGCCATGTAGCTGGAATATTGCTGCGTGCGGCGTTAACCAATAACCAAATAACCAAATCATTTAGTGTTGATGGGTGAAAGTATCATCTGAATCTCTAAACTGCTGATGTGGCTATGTTGTGGGAAATCTGTTAATTGTGTGGTTCCATTTCTTGTTTATGAAACATATTCCTGTCGTAATGAGAGAACGACATCTTTCCTGTTTGCCCCTTTTCGGGAAAAACTATTGGAGATATTTTACGTGCGCATCATCGAGTACAGTAGAACGGTTTGGTCTGGTTGTTGTTTTAAAGCCGCACTCACCTATATTCCAACTGTATGGCGGCACAGAGTGAGTGAGTGAATTTAATTTTACGCCACTTTTAGCAATATTCTAGCAATATCACGGCGCGGGACACCAGATATGGGCTTCAGATATCGTACCCATGTCGGGAATCGAACCCAGGTCTTCGCCGTGACGAGCGAACGTTTTAACCACCTGGTTACCCCAACGCCCCCGTGACACAGAAGACAGAATACAGGTTAGCCTTTTTGAACTTGTAAATTCCAGAAAAAACACCGTACAGAATATATGAAGTATCAGATATCAGGATAGCATCCTTCATCAATATATCTGCATGTGTGAGTTAGTTTTGTATTACGCCACACTCAGCGATATTCCAGCTATATGTCGACGCTTTGTAAGAAATCGAGTCTTAACCAGTTATCAACAGCATGAGCATCTATCTACGCAATTGGGATACGATAACAGGTGTCAACCAAGTCAGCGAATCTGACCACCCGATCCCGTTAGTCGCCTCCTACTACCAGCATGGGTTACTGAAGATCATGGGTACAATGTGTGAAGCCCATTTCTGGTGTCCCCCGCCGTGATATAGCTGGAATATTGTTAAAAGTGGCGTAAAACTGAACTCACTCACTCACTCACTGAAGATGAATTCTAACCCGGATCTTCACGGGTTCATGAAATATACATGTTAATACCGAGTACTAACACAAAGATAAGAGTTGATGACGATGAAAACTCTATGCAAGAACGTTTGTGGTTGTAAAAATGACCAGTCGGTTGGTTTGTTCTTTTACGCCGCACTCATCAATCCAGTGATCAACATATGAGCATCGTAAAGCTGAACAGGAAAACAAATCAGATAGCTTAAAGGTGCCGCACGACGTTACGCTTCATACGTGGATAACGTGGCACTCTTGGTTTTGACACTTTCAGAGGAGGTCAGTTAATCCATGCGGACGATTTTTTGGGTCAGTCTAATAAATTCTGCAATCGTAATCATAAAGTAACGATGTACTTAAATGTCATTGATTGTCTCTGTGTAAACAAACCACGCATAAAATGACTTTGGAAAACAATCCCATTGAACCATCTTAATACGTCATATCCAAGCAAATGTGGCGTATACGATTTAGTTATTAAGCAATAGAGTAATAAAGGCCTCCGGCCCAAAGTACATGTGTTGATATGTCATGAAACATAAAACACCACCATTTACAGATTGATTATATACACATATACACAAATATGTCTACATTCATTCAACAACCTCGATAAATATCAGTATGAATCCATTCCTCATGACCAATCTGACACATGGTATATACGCACACACGGCATCAGTGCCTTTCAGTACCCAACATTTGACAGAGGTTCACCAATATTGTACGTGCGCTTCATAGAATTAGTTCTCTCCCTTGTTAAGCATCATTTAAAAAAATTGTTGTGCAAAGCTGTCTGTGAGTCTCTTCTTCACAACTGTCAAAATCATGTTGTTATCACCCATACCCTGCTGTAACCATGAGTAACTAAGACCCAGCCTGTCTAGTAATGTTCTCACATGTGTGGCCTAAGTAATTCTCCCTACACGGTCCAGCCGTAATGACCTAGAGTGACATGCTTTTGGGTATCTGTAGCTGGGCATTGTGAGGATTGTGAGCCAATATTGTATACATTTTGTCATGAATCTCATGCAGAGGATATCTTCCTAACTCTCCATAATTGACTGTATTATTAGAGGTTGAATTAAGGCACAATATTTTTCTACAAAACTCGAGGTGAATCTGCTCCACACTGTACACCGGTTGAAATCCCCATATATCTGATGCATAGGTGAGAATGGGAACTATCATTCTGTCAAATAAAACAGTGCATCTTTGATGTTTATCTTTGTTTTATAGACAAATCCCAGTAGCATATTCATGACTTTCTCTGCTTGTTGAGATAAGAAAGACCTTGCTTGGCTCCATGAGAGTTTACTTGACAAGAATACTTCACCACTTGTAATTGTTCACCCTTGTAATACCATTTCTCATTAGATCTAAGCTTCCCTCCTCCTCACAGAAAGCTTCTAAAGTGTCAATGTGTTGCTGAAGTGTCCCCACTGAGTAGCGTACACCAGAGATGTCATCACCACACATTAGGGAGGTAAAATTAACAAATATTTCTTTACAGGCATATGCTTCATACATTGAGGATAGCTCTTTTTGAGAAACAGGGTAAATAAAACTGGACTGAGAATGCATCCCTGCCTGGTACCCACTTTACAATCAAAGTATTCAGACAAACTCAGTTTATCTACCAGTACACATGCCTTCAGCTGGTCATACATGGATAAAATAATACTGAAGCACTTCCCACTCCATTTTCCAGAAACACATATTTAAGAAGATGGTGTTGGACACTGTCAAAAGCTTTTGAGAAGTCTATAAATAGACAGTACATTCTTCCTCTAGATTTAGAGAGATGCTTTTGTATTAAAGAGAATAATACAAATATATTGTCTCGTGTGCTATATCCCTTTCTGAATCCAGCTTGGTCCACCTTTCGCAGGTCATTAGCTTCACACCATTTCACAATCTTGTTATTTAAGATTTTAGTGAAGAGTTTACCAAGAACAGGTAGTACTGAGATTCCCCTGTAATTGTTCAGATCACTCTTGTCTCCCTTTTTGTGTAGAGGGTATATCACAGCTTCTGACCATGCACAAGGGAATTGCCCAGAGTCAAGGATAGCATTAAACAGAACCTTGATTGGCCTGAGCAAACTGTTTACTCCTGCTTTAATGTGCTCATTCAGTATCCAATCACGGCCTGGTGCTTTCTTGTTAGGCAGATCTCTGAGTGCAGCCATTATCTCACTGTCTGTGATTTCTGTATCTAGGATGTCATTTTTTGACAGGGGCTGATATGAGTTTTCCCTCAGACTTGTTGTCACTGTTTGGTTGAACACCTCATCAGTCTCATGCTTAGTATCATTTAGTAACTGTTTAAAATGGTTCTTCCAGTCACAAGCTGGTATACTGTTACCTCTGGTAGTTCCATTTCCTTAATAATTCTTAATACTTTTCCATAGGTCTTGGTCAGAGGTTTCCTTTGCATCAGTTTTCAGTAGGTTTTGCACATCCTGTTTATGTTGAAGCTGCTCTCTCTGTCTTGTCTGTAGATGTCTTTTAGTTTATTTCTTAACCTTCTATACTGTTGGAAATCACTATCCATGTTGGTTGCTCTGAACTTGTCCAGGAGTTTGTACTTCTCCGATTTATTGTTCTCACATTCCTTGTCCCACCATCCTCGCTTATAGAGCTGGACAGTATATGTGCAGCTTCATCAACATTCCCTCTACCACAAGAGTGTCAAACTCATTACAACGCTGAGTCCATATGGTCTTCACAGAATCCACATACTCCTCCACTTTAATCTTTCCAGGGATGCACATCAGCTTCGTCTGTCATAACACTGCGTTTATTATCAATATTCAGTGAACATGATAATAGAAAGTGGTCAGAGTCGTCCCTTGGTTGAAAGTTGAATGCTGCAACAACTCTGTACAGTTCAGTGCATACAAATGATGTAATCTATAGTGCTTTTCCCTAAGTGTGAAACATATGTAACATCCCCAGTTGTTAAAATCGATATATTTTGATGATGTCGAGTGAGTGAGTGAGTTTTAAACATAATCCTACATGTAAAGCCACATTATCATTTTGTAAATATTTGGTAAAACGAATACTTCATATTTGACATATTTGAGATCACTGGGTTTTTCAAAGTTGTAGAACTGATACGAAATGTTGCTCAGAATTGTAATAAAATACGTTGTTCCGCCATATATCTGATCCAAATTTGGCTTAATATTTTCATGTAGAACAAAACTGTTCTACATATGATCAGAAGCATTAAGAATTTCATTAAATATATCGTTTACAAGGTAAGGGATTACCAACAATGTTACCTCAAATGTCCAAGCGTTGTAAACACTATGACCGCTAACTTTGTCCATATATTTAGCTGTAGGTAACCATTATCGGAGCATTGCAACAGGAGGCGGGTCTCCATTTTCAAAAGCTCGTGCATTGTGTTACAAAAAAACAAGTCTTTCTGTGTAATTACCAGATTCATCAAATTGTTTTCAAATGTGATTGGTCATTCACACGTAGCTAACATGTGTTGATATGCAGCATGAACCGTGACAATAAACATTTACCTCTCCTTTATGAAATACTGAACATATGTTACAATATTATAATTAACCAGCAATGTAAGTACGTTTGCCCTTTGAACATGAAATGACAAAGATAATATGCATTTGTCCGGCTTATGGCTATATCGTTTCATTCATGTGTTCAGGGCCATTCTGCATGCAGCCTCACGACCCTTGCAGTAATCCATTACTAGATACACTCTTCAAAAAGAAGAAACGCATAAGCCATTTCTAGAAACATTTATTGCTATAGTTTAAAAGCAATTATTTCATGTAATTTCAATGGTAAAAAGGTGACTATTCATACGTCTATAGACAAAGAGCCTTATTGTTAGGTTTCTGTTTACATGAGTCCACAAAATGGCGTGAAAGTCAGTACTTTGTACGGCCACCTATGTCAACAATTACTTCTCGGCACCGTCTCTGGCACAGACTGGATAAGTCGACGAAGTCGCTTTTTGCGGAATTCTTCCCCACTCATCCTGCAATGCGATGGCCAATTGTGGAAGTGTCTGAGTCGTATTTGATGTACACGTCAATCGAGTTCATCCCATAGGTGTTCTATCGGGTTTATATCTGGTGATCGTGAAGGCAATGGCAAGACATTGACATTAGAATTGGCAAGGTAGCGGATCGTGACGCGTGCTGTATGTGAAGTAGCGTTGTCACGATGGAACAACCCCCTCTCGGTCCATAATCGGAAGCACATGAGCACATCGGAAGCAAGAATTTCTTTGATGTACCGATTTGCTGTCAAACGATGAACGTTGAAATGTCGGGCAACTGCAGTCTGCGACTCCTCAGCTTCAAGGTGGTCTATGGCGATGTTTCCTCTTTTCCGGGCAAAAACGAATGACAAAATTATACACAACGTTTGCCTGTCCTTTCATCACCTATGCGTTTCTTTTTTGAAGAGTGTAATTACGTGTACAGTTCGACGATGTATGAAATACATGTATGAAGCTCGCCTTCAAGGTTTTGAGTCAGACTACAAATCTTGTGACAATCTCGCAAGGTACGAGTTGTACGCGACTTACAAGCCACTACACGTCGCACCGTGAACACGCACCTTAAAGATTAAGAACACGTAAAACACCATGACCGATGAAAGGTACAAAGTTCAACATTTCCGTATCCGAATTACATAGATCGATGCTGATGTAAACAGGCAATGGATTATCTGATCTTGACCGGATACTTTACAGACCTTCGTTATAAAGTTGGGACATTATGTGGAGTTCTGCGTAAAACAACAAACAAATAAACAATCGTGAATAACACAGTGAATGTGCCATCTATCTCTGAACACCAACCCGTCGTGCATGCTACATGGAACTGGCTACTGACATTAGGCCAGGTGTTATTTGTTTTATGATATGTTTGACTCGAGACTACAACGGATGTTCTTAAATGTCGGAAAACCAATAACACAAGGATACTGGTTGACTTCATCAGCTCGCTCGCTATGGATAGACATACATCATACATAAATGTTCACACTCCTGTAATAACCTGTTTTACTCCAAACATCCAAACATCTATCAACTCGGCGCGATGCAATGCAATACTGTACCTGCAGTAAAAACACGTGTGAAGATCTGGGTTAGAATTGATCTTCAGACAATGCTTGTCGTAAGAGGCGACTAACAGGATCGGGTGGTGCGACTCGCTGACATATGTCATCGTATTCCAGTTGCGAAGATCGAAGCTCATACTGATGATCAGTGGACTGTCTGTTTCAGACTAAACTAAGCCTCTGTCTCCTCTTGTGCGTCACACTGATTATTTCCCTGTAGGAATGATTACTAACTGTGGATCACACCACTTCTACACAACCCATTTACAACAGGTATTGAAATCCCACAAATGTTGTCGAAGTAAACATATTCAACACAAACCAACAGGTTTAGGTACATTAGAAATAATGTTTTGTTATTCATAGAGTTTTAAGATGAATTTTCAACGCACCAAAAGAACCTAAACATACTATCAAATAGATACTAAATACCTTTGAGCATACGCCATTCGATGTGCATGTACAATACATGGACGGTAAATATATATAGACATTGACATCAATCGGTGCATGAGTGTTTTCGAGTTAGGGCTATACATAAAGGTTCATAGTTCAATAAACTCGTACAAAGTGCAATTCAGTTGCTAAATAAGGTGTGTTGCTCGGGTCTGTAGGCTTTACATACGTATATAAAATAGCTCCAGTTCGTCCACTACGTTTGCAGTGTCTGTCAGCTCTAGGGTAAAACGTTTGCTTCCAAACTCGTTTTAAAATATATTCCTATCAACGAAGCCTAATTTATCAGAGCGTTGTTTCTCCATCATAACCTGCAGAGGCTAACACAACAACGATATTGTTTAAAGGTATGTTCGACTTATTCATTCCATAACCACTTTTCCTGTACTAACTAAATTATATTTAATTGACTAAAAGCTTTTTGCAAAAAAGTGTTACGGAATGAAAACCAGGCTTTACCATATCATTCGAGAAAAGAACAGGCAAAATAATAAATCATTTGACAGAAGACCTACACGACAATCAGTTCAAAATGGTACTGATCCCATGTTCAAAATTTTGTTAATTTTTTCTCAAAAATGACACTAAAGAAATTACCAATTCATCAAACTTGTTATCAAAAGTATCAGGCCTTAAAAGAAACATAAACTGAAACTAGTTACAGCCATCTTGTATTAATATTTTTGTATGTATATATATACTATATATTATTATTTATCTTTCCATTTGTTTTTGTATATAAAATATTTGTATTCGCTCTTGTACCACCAACCGTGGTTATTTGAGAATAAATGATTGATTCGGATGCCTTGGATCTTTACATGGTGGATTGACTTCTGAAAGGCGAGACAATAAACAAATCATACTGAGGCAATAATAGGCAAAAGTAGGAATACAAGACGTTTGAAGATAGGATACGTCGCTCATTACTATGAAGGTGTGATGTATCATGAGGACAATGCACCGATAATCACATCAGTCATAGCAATGGATTCAATCCATCAGTGTTGGTGTGAACTCCAAACTCCAAATCTGACTCCAAACTTAGATCTGTTCTCAAAGCAGGGGGGGGGGGAAGCTCTACAAAGAACTTTACTCTTTTGACAGACAAAAGAAGGTCTTCAACAAAACTCATAAAGACCTTACATGATGAAAAAAGTATAATTATCATTGTGGAAGGGGATTAACATATCATTTGAATGTCTCCAAGTCAAGTCTTTCAATGTGTGAGACTCAGAGGTTGTCATGCGGCCCTCGTAGTGTGGATCGGAAGAAGCTCCCAAAACAATGCCAGGTTCGGGAAGATAACTGACCCTTCAGTAGCTTTGTGAGACCATTTATGTTTTTCCAGTGCGTTTTTCAGCAGTCTCGTTTATCCCATTCTGTTACCTATTGAAACTGCGTGTTTCAGTATAAGCTGTTAAATATAGATTGATTTTGTGTGGTTATCTACTGGTTTCTATGTTTACTGTAGAGTTTAAGGTTGTGACATTTGTTTAGTGTCAAAGTAAGCAGAAGGTTTGTATTTGATGTGCCCAATCAAATTTAGCTATAATATTGATGCTGAGTCGCCATAGGGTAAAACGTGATATTTTGAAACTCGTTAAAACTTTCGTTTTAGGAGGAACATTTACGGGATTTAGCTTTAACGTCAGCGACTGAGGAGAGTTCAGAAAGTGTTAAAATGGCAAGCCTGAAAATGAGAGATATTGAGGTCACTGGAACTGGTAAATTGCAGTAGAGAAATTAGCCTTAAATTCAAATACATGTATACACTTAGTTCCGTCCTTTACAAGAAATATGTAAGGTAATATATGCTTGGATGTTAAAAAAAATGTGCAAAAGAGCATCGATGATCAGTAACAGAAAGCTTGACCTTTTTCAGAATTATCAATTGAGGTAAGTTCAAAATATAATGAGGTGAAAATGCTTATCTAAAAGCTTATGAAATTGGCCATGGGACAAAATAGGGTGAATATCATTATTGTATGTGGCGTTTGTTTAATAGAAAATTCATGTTCCGAATGCTGTTGATAAACATTTTGATATGTTATGCCCGGTTATTTTGTTGGAAGATGTCAAGCACTGTGCTCATGCTGAGATTAAGACATTGCGACTGTGCTTCAATAGTCATATGGCTTGATATGCTGTTGGGTATTAATAACTAGGAATAATCTATGAATATTTGTATTTTCAGGCAATATGAGTGATACATCTCCTTCAGGCATTATTTCCTTCCTTATGGGAAACGATGACATGAACAGCGAGGACATTGTGCATACTTTTTCTCAATACAGCCATCAATATGAAGAGGTTCGTTTCCATTAATGTTGAAATATTAATATTTGAATTGATGTTGTCTATCCAATCTCCCAATGTATGTCGTACAAACCATTCCAGTATTGCAGATCTCTGGATGCGGTTGGATTGCCCAGTGATGAAAGTGTTCGCTCATTCAGTGATAGTATTTGCAGTTGAAGTAATACTGATAGATGTCCGTGAAATTGCTGGAATGTTCTAAAAGCACATTCTTGTATTTCATAAAGGCTATGCTGGCCAGCGGCTACACGGGTCCAGCAGAAATTGCCGGGACAATTGCAAAGTTGTTTCCAAGCAACAGAAATGAGGTCTATATTCTGGATGTGTCTGCTGGAACAGGACTTTGTGCAGACAAGGTTGGCAGACATAGATATATAAATCTGCGATACTGACACTGGCAATGACAACCGAAGAAAGGGTCAGCCTTGAAAGGTCAGAGGCTTAGGTATATCAGTCTGGTTTCCGGGGTCTGCGACATCATACCACCTGTTCTTGGATTTTTCTATAGGCTGACCCTTTCTACGGGGCACTCCTTTTCATTTAATCACCGGGATTATCTTGTTGTCTTGTTTTCTTTGTTATACTTAGTATAAATTTATATGCTTTGCCACCACTGCATGTTACATTCCTGCTTGACAACGGTACAAGAATCTGTATCGAAACGTCGCACTCTCGCAATAAAGAAGTTGTTATCCATAAACGTTTGTCAATTTTGTAATCATCGGGAGACTGTTCCAATCCTGTTTGGTCTATATTTTTGTTTAATTTATTTTTTTATTTAAATTTTGCCTTTTTTTTCTGGTGGGGGCCTTTTTATATAACTGGCTCAAACACTTCAGTTAGGTTTATCAGTTTGCGTCTGGTTTCAGCTTTATATTTGTACCATATTTATACTAAAACCTCGATACAACTGGCGACAAATATCTAAATTGTGTAGGTCGATGCTCATGCTGTTGATCACTGGATTGTCTCGATTCGATTATTTACAGACCGATTTAGCTGGAATATTGCTGTGTTCGGCGTGAAATATCAACCAAACAAACAATAGCAAAAATGTGCATTTTGGAAACTTTTCCAATCATTTCCATCCGTCTCGTGATGTGGTTCCTAGTTGATAAACTCAAAATCATTACTTGATGATATCGATATTGATCTTGTTCTATGTCAAATATATTCACAGGTCTACTCTCAAGGTTTTCTCAAAATTGACGCCTTGGAACCGTCGAATGAAATGCTGGATGAAGCAAGAAAGAAGGGCATATATAGTCGCTACTTCGTTGACGGTTTAGGAGAAAATACCCTGGACATCGCAAATGGTAGGTTGTTTCATTTGGACTGTTGGATATTATGTAATTTGTGTATTCAGGTCCATGTTCATAAGCTGTGTTACAATGAATAATTGTATTTTATTCGTGATTTATTTATTGTTTTATTTATTTCGGGAATGCTCATCACCATGGAAGGTTTCAGAAACCTCTGTGCCACCTTGGTGAAGTCCAATGGATGGAAGACCGCCTCCATGGTGTAGTGGTTAGAGCGTCCGCCCGGAGAGCGGAAGGTCGCAGGTTCGATCCCCGACGTCATACCAAAAGACGTTAAAATATGGTACTTGTTGGTCCCTGCCTGGCGCTCGGCATTAATGGGTACAACAAGGACTGGTCGGCTCGGAGTCAGTATAATGTGTCTGAGTGGGGTATCCATGCTTCACTGGGGCATGGTATCTCAGTGGGCTAGCACTATAACACCAGCTTAAGTCTGGGCTAGTACAAGCAGCCGCACATACACATACACACGCATGCACGTAGTCATATGAGCGAAATATTCTCAAGCACGACGTAAAACCCAATTTCACCTCACCTCACCTCCAATGGATGGATGCTTTAAATTGTTTTAATTGCCTTTTCTTTGTTTTGTTTATCATGGCACCATCATACTTAACATTAAGATGGGGATTTGAGTAAATTCAACATACTGTTTTCATGGATGTACACCAATGAAGAATCATATTTCAGCTTATTATAACAACTTTTCTTTGAGTAAAGATATTTCCCCATAGTGAGAATATTTTCATTAGCTCAAAACTCACTTTTTGGTGGTATTCCAATTACATACAAGCAAGTACCACGACATATTATACAACTTATTGTATTTATACAACTTATTGTATTTATACAACTTATTGTATTTATACAACTTATTGATTTAGCGGTTTACAGCCTTATTGAAAGATTCTGTCAAACAGGTTTCACCCACGTGCGAAAACAAAATGGGAGAAATATTTTCGTTTGTTCAAGATAAAGCTGATGATTCTCTATTTTGCAAATATATGCATGTACATCAACACATAGTTTAATTTGCTTTTATTTCGTTCAACTTCTTGATGATGTAAATGAGGGTAAAACATTTTGACCCTTGTGCGAACAAAATTGACCTTTCCTCCAATCTCTTGGTTATGCCAAAACACATCAAAAGGTGCAGCAGAAAGTCTACATTTCAATATTTTTGCGTTGTTAAAATTAATAGACATAATACACGTAATTTGCATGAAATGACCCTCATGGTGACTTCGCACAAAAACACATGCAAATTATGAATAAGTTAAGTTATGATGTGATTGTTTATCACATGATCATATACACTTGTATAACCCTGTGATTTCTATATCCCAATGACATGAAACGGAACACACAACTCATTTCGAAATCTTCTTACTATGTTTCCCTTTCCATTTACATATTGGTACTAGCACCATGCAGCAAACATATCTTATTCCACTTCGGATTCGGGTACGCTTGGATTATGCAGGATATTGGACATATTGATATTTTCATGTCTTGTATTCAAGTGTAGAGTGTCTGACAATAAATAACATTCAACGATGGCAGGCTTCAATATCAAATAACTTATTCAAAACAGTTCTGCATATAATATGCTGTGTCGTCTTAAAACTTAGTAATTGTTTAAAAAGAAGGGTAAACACTTCAGTTCAGAAAAATCCTAAAAGATAAGATCAGGTATTTGTACATGATATATTCTGGACTTATAATCGAAGGGGTTAGAATAACAACAGGGTTAACTACATTTTTAGCATTTCTTCATAAATGGAGGTTTTTTAAACATTTTTTTAATTATTATTGATGTGAAACGCACATAAAATACTTTTAATATTTTGCTTGTGTTTGATATTTCAAAGACTGTTTGGCAAACATTTACATACATTGTTTTGCCCTCATTTAAATACTAAAAAAATAAATAATAATAATAATTTGGATTTAACCTCCTATTTATTTTAGCCCCTTCATTATCTACATTACAGATACGTATGACGTTGTGACCATGGCGGCGTTTAGCACGGTGGTTTTGAAAAAGCTGCCTTTAAATTCAATTAAAGAACTCATTCGCATTGTCAAACCAGGCAAGTATACCATCCTTTTAAATAATGGATGTTCGTATCGTAATGAATAATATGGAAGTAAAAAAAGATATTCGCATTGAGCCTTAAGAAGAGACCTGTGTCATGGGCACAATAGCCGCTTCATATATTCAGTCAAAATACTTAAAAATAAATATCCACAATCTGCCTCTATTCAGACGCTTTATATCTGTTACTGTGTAAGTTGAGGAATTAGAACTTGCAGCAAGTTAACTCAAACTTACTGATCATCTCAGATATGTCAAAATGTACAGGACAGCGGCAATAACTGTAAAAACATGTCAATACACCAACGCTATCAGTTTTGGAGAAGGCTAATGAACAGGTTCAGCTTAGAAGTTCCTTTATTCCAATACAGTTGGATTTCAGCTATGTGACAGTTGTCTGAGAATAATCGAGTCGTTGACATAAGTCATTTAGTAACAGGCGATCAATACATATTCATGATCTCGGTTTTCGTTTTAGGTGGTTACATTATCAATGCTACTCTACACAGTCTCTTCCCAGCCGATGGGGATGCAACAGCAGCGCTTTTTCGAGAAAATATCAAGACACTGGAATCTGAAGGGAAATGGAACCAAGTGGAATTTAGACGTCTTTCTCAGGCCGTTCTTGGAGAGGATGGGGCACTCTCAGTTCACAAGGTCCTTTAATGAAATAATAACTGATTTGCTTCCTTAAATTCGTGAATACACTCTTATTATCACTTCAAATATGGTGCGCTGTCGTTGCTGAATTTCCCCAAATATGTAGACAATAAGTATAATCTAATAATGATTAATTTTATGTCCACCACAATCATGTAAACGTGCTATAATTTAGTTCGGAATGTTCGTGGAGATGAAGGGGCACTTTCAGTTCACAAAGTCTTTTAATGAAATCACGGGTAACTGATTTGCTCCCTTAAATTTGTGAATACATCCTTCAAATATGGTGCGTGATAGTGACAAGATCGTTGACAAGATCAAAACACAAAGGCATACCTGTGAAAATTTAAAACAAAACCCGACTATTTTATTACTGTAACACATGTTGCCGAGTTGGACCCCAGATATGTGGAAAATTAGTATAATCTTACAATGATTTGTAAGGCATGATCTTTACCAAGAAACACATATTTATAGCACTATTATTATAATAACCCTATATTTGACAAGTCTATTAATCTAATGTCCACCACAATCATGTAAGCATACCATAATTTAGCTGTCAAAATATCTATTGCATGCTGTGAGACATCGAGTGTCAATCTAAAAGGTTATGTTGTTTTCTATATTTTGATATTATTGTTTCTTCCTATATATTTGTAGCTGTATAATATATGTGAACTCTAATGCGATATTTTGTGGTGTGGGGCTTGTTGACATGAAACTCCGAATAAACTTCTACAAAGTCTGTTTGAGATTATATGGCGACTAACATGTCATGCAATGCGTTCATTTATATTTGTTTTCATTGTTAACTCTTGCAGGAGGCAATGGCGTTCATGTGAAGAAAAACGTTACAATGTAACAAAGAGAGATTACTTGCAATGTATGTGCCACATATCTCTGTACATGTATGTTCGGTTCGAGTGATCTGAAATGTCTCCCCGTCATCTAATTTAAACTAAACAATGCATATATTTAACATCAAAATTGTTTTGCAATTTGGACAAATACAAGACAATGGACTTTTACAACAGAAATCATTGTAAGTAATTGCGTTTAGTGCTAGATGGACGGTGCATTAAAGGACAGAGTGATGACGTGATCATACAAAGCTTTCCAACAATGCTGATATCTCTTGAACTACTACCTCATCGATATTATGCCCATTTTCCATAGTCCTTTGAGGTATTCTTCTATGTTGTATTGTACATGTATACTGATAATGTAGTTATGTTGGGTTTTTTATTTGTTTAAATCGATCAAATATGACGATGTCGAATGGGTAAGTGAGTTTACTTTTTTGCAATATTCCAGCAATATCACGGACACCATGGGGACCCCAGAAATGGGTTCCACACATTGTACCCATGTGGGCAATGGACCCCGGGCCTTCGGCGTGACGAGCGAACGCTTTAACCACTAGACTACCCCATCACCCTGATCATGTTGAGGAAGACCACGTCTTCTTGATATCAAATGGGTGTCAGCTTGCAATCTCAATGGGATTCGATGAAGCGAGCGATGCGACTCCTCTTGTCTTCAAGTTGAGAGAGTGGGATGTTTTATGCCGCTTTGGACACTATTTCAGTGTCACAGTCTGTCAGATGGAGGTGGAGGTGGAGCATGTGGTATACATAAATAGGTGATTATGAGGATGATGCGTTGTATACATAAATGGGGGATTATCGATGATGAGGATCTTTAATGAGCTGGTAGTACGCAGGAGGTATGCAGTAACCTTGGTCTCGGTTGATTGATGGCTGGAGTCTTTTGATGTAGATGGCATCTTGGAGTTTCCTGAGTTTATAGTCTTTGAGGTTGGTTGTTAGGGTTTGGGGTTTGTTCCACTGGATGTTGTGGTCGGATTGTCTTTGATGTGATCTGAAAGGGCTGATTTTGAGTCTAGTTTGGATACTGAGGTCTGATCTTCTTTGATTCGGATTTTGAGGGGTCTTGATGTTTCACCTACGTAGGTCTGTCCACAGTCGCAGGAGACGTGGTAAACTGTTCCCTGTGGGTGTCACGGCACCGAAACGTCGCTCTCACAGCAATAAAGAAGTTGTTCATCCATATATTGTTATCCTTCCTTACTGCTCCAACTTCTAAATGCCTCTCAAAGAAGTTAAGACTATTATTATTCCAAACGGTACATCCAATGATTATGATGGTATGAAATGATTGTATGGTATAAGTGTGGTCCACACTCGATTATTTACAGAGCGGCGTTAACAAACAAACAAACCGCCAAAACATATACTAAGCAGAAAAAGAAACGTCACTTTGGAATTTGCTTCTCAGAAACGGATAACTGTAAACTCATTTAATGTTTTGATTGTATATTTTTGACAACATCTCCAACTTTACTTGAGCCAAGACATTCCTTCCCAAACTCAGAACTGAACCCAGGAAATGGTCTCAAAAACACAACCTGATCTCGGAGATGGTACGGCGTTCTCCATGTTTTTCATGCAACTCATGATGCACGTGCTGTTCACAACGACCAGCCCTATAAAATGCACCCCCAAACCTGGTTGAAACATTCACATTACAACGTCAGCAGGATGCCGCGACTCACGGCAGCTCAGAGGAACCAGGCGCTAAGAAGACTTGAAGCTGGCCACACTGCACAAGCCGTTGCCAGTCACATCCAGGTCAACGTTCGGACCATGTACAGGCTGCAACAACGTTTCCGGGTCACCAGTACCACAAATGATCGCCCCCGTACTGGCAGACCAAGGGTGACCACAAGACGACAAGACCGCCATGTTGTGCGACAGCATGAACAGAATCACTTCATGCAGGCATCCGAAACAGCACGCCAGACAGTGGGAACACACGGAAGACCAATCAGTACTGATACAGTACGCCGACGTCTTAACAGCGGGAACCTCCATTGCCGTAGACCTTACCGTAGACCTATCGTCACCCTCGTCATCGGCGTGAACGTCTACAGTTTACCCTACAACACCAAAACTGGTGATACTATTCACAGATGAGAGTCGGTACTGCGTATCAACTGCAGATGGCAGAACAAGAATATGGCGACGACGTGGCCAGCGTTACTTAGACCAATGTGTTATGGAAAGAGATTCATGGGGAGGTGCAAGCATCATGGTATGGGTTGGAATAGGCCTGAACCAGAGAGTGGGTCCTGTGGGGTTCCAGAACCTTGGTCCAGTGAGAGGAGGCGGCATCACAGCGGTGTGCTACATCGACCAAGCTCTCACAACCCACGTCATACCACATTTCGCACGTCACCGAAACAACATTTTCCCGCATGATAACGCCCGGGGCCATACTGCCAGAGCTACACGGCACTTTCTACAGCAGAACGGTGTCAACATTATGCTATGGCCAGCCCTTATTCCTGATTTAAAACCAATTGAACATCTTTTGGATGAAATTCAGAGGAGACTAAATAATGTCATACAAGGCCGAACACAGCCGATTTTATTGCGCCAGTCCTTTCTCAGAGTGTGGTTCCAGGTGCCAATGGCCTTCATCAATCGATTGGTTCCCTCCATTCATAGACGCCGTGCTGCAGTTATTGCTGCTCGTGGTGGTCACACTAGATACTGAAGTCAAGGGTCTGAATGGACTGCAAACGTTCACGTAATGTCTTGAAATTGTGCTGAGTTATTCATTGATGTGTCAAGATATTGTACACAAAAAATGTTTTGATCCGCTTATTATGTCCATTTCCGTAATGATTTGATTACAGTGCATGAATTCGTACTGACGGGTTTTTGCTGCTGAGTATATTTAGTGTAGCTGGTTGAAAGTATCATCTTAATCTCTACGCTGCTGATGTGGCTAGGATGTGGGAAATGTGTTAGTTGTCTGGTTCCATTTCTTGTTTATGAAACATAAACCTGCCGTAATAAGACATCGCCTGAAAACCAGAGTGTTCCAAGTACACGTTTTGAAAAACAAATAGTTATCGCTATGATACTAATTCGGACGTGTTATTCTATCTTCTGGTAAAGTTTCAGATAAAAATATGCACTGGAAGTGTAATTTTCAGATATTTTAAAATTGTTTTATCTCCACAAAGATTTTCAATTCAGTGTTGTCCTTTTATTTGCTAGTTATTATCAAGATGTTAGTAGGAAAGGAGATTAATTCTCAATGATTGTTACTGCATTGAGAACATTGTTGTTATAACTGATTTCAGATGAATATGGTAAAAACACTACACCATAAAAGGATCCTCTATTCATCTCCATAAGCAGACAGGTGTATTAAGCATAGAGTCAATGCAGTTGATGTCTTTGTAATTTTTTGAAAAGTTACAAAATCCTTCAAATGACTTGTTTCACTTCAGTTCAGTTGATACTTTACATGTTTAGTTGTAATATTGCTTTCATTCTGCAAGGAGTTATGGCACAGTGTATATTAGCCATACGTCCTCCAGTAAATGCTGTTAAAAGACCCTTCTATTAAAATGTCATCCTTTGCCGCTAATCTTTGTTAAAAAAAACTCAGGGAAAGTCAAATAATCATTGCTCACTTTTATGACGTGTTCACGGAGAAACCTCTGCAGCTTCTGTTTACTTTCAGTTTGTTACTGTGACATTAACATTCAATCTAGTGTTATCTTTTTACTTGTTAGTTGTTTTCAAGATGTTAGTAGGAAAGGAGATAAATTCTCAATGATGTTACTGCATTGAGAACAGTGTTGTTATAACTGATTTCAGATATGGTAAAACACTATACCATAAAAGGATCCTCTATCTCCATAAGCGGGCAGAAGTATTAAGCATTGAGTCAATGCTGTGGATGTCTTGAAATGTGCTTTTCTTAAACTGTTGCAGATTTATTGTTCCTTGTTCCAGGCATTTTAAAAATATTTTAGGAATATCTATGTTAAAGACACATTCATAGACCTACCATGCACTCTTTGAAATGTTAAATCCTTGTAAAAGTTACAAATCCTGCAAATGACTTGTTTGTCTTCAGTTCAGTTTTAGTTGTTGTAATATTGCTTTCATTCTGCAAGGAGTTATGACACAGTGTATATTAACTATACGTCCTCCAGTGAATGGACCGCCTCCGTGGTGTAGTGGTTAGAGCGTCCGCCCGGAGAGCGGAAGGTCGCGGGTTCGATCCCCGTCCACGTCATACCAAAAGACGTTAAAATATGGTACTTGTTGGTCCCTGCCTGGCGCTCGGCATTAATGGGTACAACAAGGACTGGTCGGCTCGGAGTCAGTATAATGTGTCTGAGGTGGGTATCCATGCTTCACTGCGGCATGGTATCTCAGTGGGCTAGCACTATAACACCAGCTTAAGTCTGGGCTAGTACAAGCAGCCGCACATACACATACACACGCATGCACGTCGTCATATGAGCGAAATATTCTCAAGCACGACGTTAAACACAATTTCACCTCACCTCACCTCCAGTGAATGCTGTTTAAAGGCACTTCTATTAAAATGTCATCCTTCAGTGCTAATCTTTGTACAATGTACTCAGGGAAAGTCAAATAATCATTGTTCATTTTTATGACGTGTTCAGGAAGAAAACCTCTGAAGCTTCTGTCTTAATGTTGATACTTCGACAACTAAATAATGTCATGTAAAGATGCTCTTGGGTTTTTTTTAAAAAGTGGTTTCTTTAAAACAGAAGGCCTACTACTACAATGTACTTGATCGGCGGAACGGATTCCATGGAATACAGAGACCCTATTTTTAGACTCCGCGAGGAATGTTCATAATTTTTCATCGTCAATTTGATGCATGTAAGTTGAAAGACATCTCCAAGAAATAGTTATGGTTCAATTATATCAGTATAAAGGGCACTTTGCTCTTAGAATCTGCACTTGGAACACTTTGGTTTTATCAAGAGACCACTTTCATCTGACGTGAATGTTCCATCTCCACACACAAAATGCCAAATAGTCAATTATGGCTATGCAATCAGGGCAAATTAAGGTTTAGAATGCTTAAGATCACTGTTTTCCTCCTTATGAGTAAATTTGATCGGACAATTTTCAATAAATGATAAGAAAATGCGATTTGAATGTTTGGAGTTCATTAGGGCGTAGTGGGCGAGTGATTTAAGGCGCCAGGCTAGTGATCCAGCGAGTTTGAGATACCGGGATCGAGCCCACCTGTGACCGGGTGTAAAATCCACGGAGTCAACTTTGTGTACAGACTCTTTCAGTGTTGACACAACCTCTAGTGTACAGTATATAACCCTGTGCACTTAAAAGAACCCACGAATTCGTTGGTAAATGACCAGATGGTGACCACATGAATACGTGCAAACCCCTAGTTGCAGGCGCAGCAACGTGCAGTAAACTTGGACAAAGTACTGTGACTATGTGTCCCAGTCCACCCAGCTGTGAATGGGTACCTCGCAAGGGTGGGAAAGCCACACTAACTTGGTGCGCCTAAATGGCTGCAAGAGTTGCATTCTCTCCAGTGAGTTGAGATTGGAAAATACGATATGCCGTTGAGATTGACATCCTGTGATCGAGGAAAAACAGAGCGCCTTTGGGCAGCTGAGCTGAGCTGAGCTGGATATTGGCGCTATACAAGTATCATTTAATATATATAATGTATCTCCAAATTAGGTTTAAGTGACATAGAAAACTCTGGTTTTCAGCCAACGAGATATTTTAAGTGCGCCTCGTGGAGTACAGTAGACATATTCCAGCTATATGGCGGCACAGAGTAAGTGAGTGAGTTTAGTTTTACGCCACTTTCAGCAATATTCCAACAATATCACGGCGCGGGACACCAGGAATGGGCTTCACATATCATACCCATGTGGGGAAATCGAATCCAGGTCTTCGGCGTGACGTGCGAAAGCTTCAACCGCCTGGCTACTCCACCTTCCCCGCGGCACAGAAGAAAGAATACAGGTTAGCCTCTTTGAACTTGTAAATTCCAGAAAAACCTCCGTACAGAATATATCAAGTATCAGGATAGTATCCTTCATCAGTAGATCCGCATGTGTGAGTGAGTCTAGTTTTACGCCACACTCAGCAATATTCCAGCTATATGTCGAGACCAGACAATCCAGACAATCCAGGTATCAATAGCATGAGCATCGATCTACGCAACTGGGATACGATGACAGGTGTCAACCAAGTCAGCAAGTCTGACCACACGATCCCGTTAGTCGCCTCCTACGACCAGCATGGGTTACTGAAGATCAATTATAACCCGGATCTTCACGGGTTCATGAAATATAAATGTTAACACCGAGTATTAACACAAAGATAAGTGTTGACGACGACGAAAACCTTATGCAAGAAGGTTTGTGGCTGTGAAAAAGACCAGGAAAACAGATCAGATCGCTTGCATGTGCCGCACGCCGTTTCACTTCATACGTGGGTAACGTGGCACTCTTGGTTTTGACACTTTCAATGGAGGTCAGTTAATCCATGCTGACGTTTATTTTGGTCAATCTAATAAGTTGCAAAGTACTTATTGTTATTGCCTCTGTGTAAACAAGCCACGCATAAAATGACTTTGGGAAACAATCGTATTGAACCACCTTTGTCCGCCATATGCAAGCAACTGTGTCATAAACAGTTGAAATATACAAAGTATTTTCTTTGCATCTCGCCAACTGTTCTGACACTATAAGATACGTTACTAGAATGGTCACCGCTCCTCTGGTATTGGTAAAAGGTGTCGTGAGAAGAATCAGACAGACAGCTATTTTCAAATGGCACTCAGATTGTTATTGAAGGAAGCGCAAGAGAAATCACAATAAGAACAATAAGAGCATGTCGGACCAACAGAAGCTGGTCCATAACACAATACAGATTGATGAATTCTGTTAACTGTTGTAAATAACGGATAACGAAAAGCTAACCATAGCCTTACATGTTTGGCAATATGCCATTTGGAATCTAACCAGGTATACCATTTATATAACATTCTTCTAGGAGATTGATGAGTCACATTTATTGGATCAGAAGCACAATGAGTGACTCTTCGACATTATATAAAGACATGATACCAATGGCCGTATTTGGTGGAATAACGACATTTCAAGTGAGTATGGTTTTACGCCACTTTTAGCAATATTCTAGCAATATCACGGTCGGGGACACCACAAATGGGCTTCACACATTGTTCCCGCGTTGGGAATCGAACCCGGGTCTACAACGAGCGGACACTTTAACCACTAGGCTAAACCATCCCACCCCACCCCACCCCCGATAATTTCCTAATAACACTTCTGACGCAAATTGATCTAATGTAACCGAAATGTTCAATATTGATTGTCAATGATTTTCAACGTCCGTTTTAATTCTTAACTTCGTTGTTATAGCGTGAGGTCTCGATAGCAGAAAATTGTTGATCACTAGATTGTCGTTTGGAAAGAAATGGCTCGTTGATCATAACAAAAAAGAGCGGTGAAGTCGTAACTAGACGCCACATCAGCGTAGATCGATGCTTGATGTTGATCACTGGATTGAATCGGGTGGTAGGCTCTTGTTGATGACTGCTTGACGCATGTCGTAGACGCCGTATAGCGTAGATCGATGCTCATGATGTTGATCACTGGATTGTCGGGTGGTTAGGCTCGTTGATCACTTAGCTGACGCATGTCGTAGACGCCGTATAGCGTAGATCGATGCTCATGATGTCAAGGTCATGATTGTATGGTCCAGACTCGATTATTTACAGACCGCCGTCATATAAGTGGAAGCTCGCTGCGTGAGGCGTTAAGGACCCAAGCAAAATTATATAAACATTTTTATTATACTTTTTAGCGAAACATGGAAAATAATACCCGACAACCTGTCAATTCCCACTGATAACACAATGGTTAATCCATCCCAGACTCAAACGTTATGCAGGCGGTAAGGTACGTAAGCTGCAGCGTTGTGGAATGCGAGCTGACGCCTTTAAGTCGTCGCTTCATTACAACCACAAGAAATGCTTAACCCGTGCCGTCAGCAGATCACTTAAGCAAATACGTCCGTGCCAAGATGACCAGTTTGGCGAAGCTCTCACTGAACCCTCGCTTGCATGATTGAGGTATTTAAGCGTATTTGCGACATGCCTCGGACCATGTTACCTTATTCCACTTCCGACATCTCCTTGTAGACCCCGTCAAGGATAATGCCAATCGATCAGCAATACTCCAGCAATTAAACCGTCTGATCATGTCCTCACCCTTTGCCAGGCTAATACATCACTCTCGGACCTCCTCCAAATGTTTGCCGATAGTTACGTCTGTGAGGTCTCGCGAGAACTCAGCGGTAGTTTAGAGTTTGGAATCACCATGAAGAGCCTCGTTTTCAACCAGGCCAAATTTACCGACCACGATCAAATAAATATGGCATTTACAGATAAATATCGCCTATATTATTTTCTGTACTGCAGCATATAAGGATATATTTCAAAATGTCCTCGCAAGAGAAATGGACTTTGTAAAATGAATCCACAATCATATCGCTCTGGTTTAAAAGGGGAATTCACAGTGTTTTTACAAATATGTCGGAAATGTGTAAATCATGCATCGACCCCTTGGGAAATCTGCTGATAGATACTGAACTGTCAGTTTCAGGATGCCAAGGCATTTTATTGCTGACTCGATGGAAATCTCCACGCAGACATTGATTTGCCTATGTCGCTTCTCGACCACGCTGAATATGCTGATGCTTCCGTTGAATCCGTTCTCTATCTTGCATTGAAATCTCATTAATTTAAGATATTCAATCATTTCTAAATGTCCATCAGCGCTTTGGTGGCTATATATTTGAAACCATGATTGAAATGTTCTCCCACACGAATAGCAAGAGGATCCATTCTACTTTGCTTTTCATCTTGTCTGAAGTTGACCTTTTCATAACCATTATATGTCAAGAGTGTAGTTGAATTAAAGGTAATAAATAAAGTCTAATTACATCGAACTTCAAGTCCGAGTCTCATTTTGGCGAGTGGACGGCTCTCTGTGTGAGGAATTAGGATTGCCCTCTCGATTTCAATATATAAGGCTGCACCTTCTAAGACAATAACACATAATTCTAGCTTTGATGTCAATATTTATGTCAGCCAGTCAAGAGCTTAATAAATTTATGAATTTGGTACCGTGTACTCTTTGAGTATAACCTAGTATTCAAGCTGGTTCTGTGTGGATCAGAGTTACTCCCCTTGCGTATCAGGATCCGATGGCGTATAACAGTTGTAAATTCTTCACGAGGCGATTACTTAATGGGCAAGGCAAACGCTCACAAGATGATAGTGGGCACCGTATAACAGTATGACCGGATGCGTGTAAATTCTTCACAGGTCTGGATCTAATGTGACTGAGATACCATGAGTTATGAATTCAGACAAGTTGAACAACAAACAAACGCTCACAAGTACCATAAACTTTGGGACGCGGCATCGTCATTGAATATCAGGCGGTATACACAATGTAGTTCAATACGAATACGATTACTGATCAGTGAATCTACTCATAAAATGGATGCATAAAATATAAAATAAAACCATAATGAAAATGTTTAATGTTTGGAAACCTTATGTGACCACGCTTTGTCATGGTTCAACAATGTCAAAACTTCGGATATAAATCAATTCCAAGGCAATATAAATAATTGTCCTAGGACTGAAACTAAATAACCACACGATGATAAGATTTCATTCAAAGGATAATTCAAAGGATATGAATTCAAAGGGAAATTAAGAGGATATAAATTGGTTTAGTGCTCGTTCTTTTACCGCGAAAAATTCCGTGCTGCACGCGCGAACTTGACGAGAGGCCAGCCGTGCCTCCTCCATGAAAAGTCACGTTTAACTTTTGCTCGATATTTGGAATACATTCACCCACGCGTTTGGAGCTTGTGGGATTTTATTGAACATGCTCTCACCCTCCGACCGTCTCACCTTTCTGAGGTAGGTAGTTTAACATTGTTGACATCAGTCACAAAGACGCACACCCATAATCAACACTCCATTTCATCTTTGATGGGGCGCGGATGGCCCAAATGTCTTCGTCATTACGTAGACTTGCGTTCCATGTCCAGGAAAGATTTCCACCCTGTAACACCCGTTTTTTTTATCATTCTTTGCCTAAGAATAGATGTGAAACTACCCTAACATCACAACCCTCGAAATGATTACAGACTACATTTCAAGCGGGGTTACGGGTGGAACTCTTACCCATGTCCACACTAAACTGACTCGAATCCCTGTTCTTCCCGATTATATTTCTCTGCTGAAGGTTTTTGACAGAGGTACACACTCCACAAGCATTACTTTTGGGTCACTCACCCCGGAATAGTAACTGAAAATCAACGCTGTGAAACAAACATCACAACGCTAACAGGGATATTCTAAAACTCGAAAAGTAAATGAAATACTGCACCAAACGAAAAAAAACAACCTCACTCACTCACTCGCGAAAACAACATGCTTAACATGCCGAGATTTAGTTAATGGCACAATTTGAATCAATACAAAAGTCCATTTGCACAAAGATAATTATCGCCTGGCTTTGTGTATCCATCTATTAATGCATCCTTCTGTTTGTGGGCAAGTTGGTTTTACGCCGCTTTCAGCATCACGGCGGGGGGCATGTGGGGAATTGAACCCGGGTCTTTGACGTGACAAGCGAACGCTTTAACCACTGGGCTACCCCACCGCTCCCTTCTGTTTGTGTGTATTGATTCAATAGTACTCGTATTCCAGATTGTATTGAATCATATCAACCACTTTCATAATTCCATCATACGTTGTCATGCTCCAGAGCGTCTTCCAGGTTCAGTGCGATCGACCCCGGCATGTTGTTATACAAACTCATATATTATAGAGAAATCCACTCCCGTTTCATGGATATCAGTTCCTGCATCATTGTCCCGGCTTTATATCCTCATCAGTACAATATGATGTGGTAGACACAATGCCTCGTCAACCGCTTCCATATCGCCACCTGGCTAAGACACAAGTGATTGCTTTTGCGGAAAATTACATCACTTGTGACACAGTGTTGCGCGATAACGTCTCCAGATCGTACAGTCAGTGGTAAATTTTCCCTATCGATTAACACTGTATACGTTTCTTAGGGGATGTTCATCGCCAAGTGATAGGACCCTTGCGTAACGAAAAATCGACACGGCAGACCTTTTCTCCCAACAGCTTGGCAACGTTGGCCTCGGTGCCACGGAGGCTCTGATTTACTGAGCGGCTCGAATCAACTTGTAATAGAGTTTCTTCCCAAAAGTTTAAATTTCTACTTTCCGGTGATGATTGGTACAACGCATGCGCAGACACGAGGGACTGACTTAACCTTCTTTTTCTAGTGTGCCTTGATCAATGATGACTTTGTGAGCATTCTGACCTTTGATGACTCGGATATTCTTACTCGTTGCTTCTTCATCCAGTGCAGGTAAGTGCTTTGTCGACTTATGATGTAATATTTGCCTTTATTCAGTATATGTTTCAACCAGTGAGTCCAATTTGACTCTTGTTCAAATTTCATAGGAGCCTTCCAATCCTTTGAAAAATATTGACATGTGCATGGATATCATGAATATGGTGTTTTTCAGAAAGTGTTTGAATATCACATTAGTAGCCTGTATAATATGCCTGTGGCAGAACGCTCTCAGTGTTAGTCATGCATCCGTTAGCCTGTAAATCTGAAGCTATGCCATATTCTGAAAATTGTCTTTAGTGATTTTGGTTGGACTTTTTCGCCATCCTGTTTTTGACGTTATCTGCGATTAACTGGACCAATTTTTCGGCTCGGCGATTTGGTTTATGACGTGGCATCGTCCTCTGATAGTTTGGATTGTGTGGTCCAGACTCGAATATAAACTGGTTGGAATGTTGCTGAAAAAACCGTGGTAACAGCAAATACAAGGCAGGTAAAATAGAATATCACTGTGAAAATGAATGATTTCAGAGACTGATTTCATCATGTGTCATCGTGTTCTGAACATATTCCTTAGTCATTGTTTCTGAGACTGATTTCATCATGTGTCATCGTGTTCTGAACATATTCCTGAGTCATTGTTTCTGAGACTGATTTCATCATGTGTCATCGTGTTCTGAACATATTCCGGAGCCATTGTTTCTGAGACTGATTTCATCATGTGTCATCGTGTTCTGAACATATTCCTGAGTCATTGTTTCTGAGACTGATTTCATCATGTGTCATCGTGTTCTGAACATATTCCGGAGCCATTGTTTCTGAGACTGATTTCATCATGTGTCATCGTGTTCTGAACATATTCCTGAGTCATTGTTTCTGAGACTGATTTCATCATGTGTCATCGTGTTCTGAACATATTCGGGCGGTGGGGTAGCCTAGTGGTTAAAGCGTTGGCTCGTCACGCCGAAGACCCGGGTTCGAATCCCCACATGGGTACAATGTGTGAAGCCCATTTCTGGTGTCCCCCGCCGTGATGTTGCTGGAATATTGCTAAAAGCGGCGTAAACCCAAACTCACTCAGTCAGTCAGTCAGTCTGAACATATTCCTGAGTCATTGTTTCTGAGACTGATTTCATCATGTGTCATCGTGTTCTGAACATATTCCTGAGTCATTGTTTCTGAAAAAGGAATACTGGAGTAAAGTGGTTAAATTGTTGGTTCGTCACACCGAAAACACTGTTTTGATTTACAATATTGATGCAATACATGAGAAAAGTAGCGTAAACCCATATCCATTCACAAATATTGGTTTCGTTAATGTCACGTTTTGTCAACCGATCTCCCATCACGAGTATGAGACTATCCTCGACAATGATATCAGGCAGATGATGTAGTTAAAAGCATGATGCTTGTCAAAAAGAATCGGAAAATCGATCCCTACATTACTCAAATGTCATAACGGTAATAGGCACGTATGCATCGCACGTCGTCGTTCACTAATCATGTAGATAATAACAATAAGTTACAATTACAGCATCATCGATGACGTAAGGGAAACGTTTCTGCTGATTCAGCTTTCCCGGCTGTCGTCAGCCTATTGTAGCTGTCAGATTAGAGAAGTGCAGGTGTACATAGTGATGATTTATTAAATGTTTATATAGAATAGAATACAATACAATAATACTTTAATGCCTTTTCAGGAATTTGTGTTACATCAGCAGAGCTACTGACACATTAGAGAGATACCAAACATATTTACATAAATTCTTTGATTTAGGTATCTTCACATTTGTTTAAGAGAGATATGGTACTTGGAATAAAGGATGTACGGGCTCTCTTAGTTTTCACAATTGGAACTTTGTAGCGGCGGCCTGAAGGGGGGAGGTTGTATTCCGAATTTAAGTAGTGAGTACGGTCAGATATGATTTTGACAGCTTGATTAACGATTTGCAGCTCATATATTGATGATAAACATTCAAATCTGACACCTGCGATTTTATTTGCAGTGTTAACAATTTTGTCTATTTTAGATTTGAGATGAACTGAGAGAGACCCGTACCAACAATGGAAGGAAAATGTTAAAATACTCTGAATAAATGCTACTAAGAAAGAAAGGTATGCAGTATTCATGATCGTCATGTCGGAATATGAACAATAGCATATTGATCCCAAGGACAAGCCGGCATGTGGCTTGTCTTTCAGTTTCAGTTTGCTGTTTAAAGCTGCACTCAGCAATATTCCAGCTATATGGTGGCGGTGTGTAAATAATCCCAGCTAACAATGTTACGTTCTCACAACGTTATGCTTTCGTTGTTACAACGTTATTCTGTGGACTCTCATTTACGTTGTCACAACGTTGTGGCCAGACGTTTTGATACGTCATTTTCACGTCGCCACACGTTTCAAGTTATTTGATGCTAACGTTGTCTTAATGTTCAAAATCCATTAAACGTTTACAGTTGAATAGTTTTCCCAGTAGTGAAAAGTACATAAGAACCAAAGCAGAAATTTGCTTCAATGTTTATTCGTCAATTTGCATGTTGTTTTGGTCGGGTGTTTCCTGAAGCTGTAGCTGAATAGTGAAGAAAGAATCTCAAAGAGAAAAGGTTTACAGAAAACTCTATCGTGACACCAAGTTACAAGAAACGTTGTTACAACGTTCAACGTTGTGACATAACGTTATAACATGACGTATCGTTGTGACAACATTGCGTCATGACGTTATCAATCTACAAGCTTCCCACAACGTTGCGAAAACGTTGTGTGTTAGCTGGGAATCGTGCCTGGACCAGATAATCCAGTGATCAACAGCACGAGCATTGATCTACGAAATCGGGGGATACGATGACGTGTCAACCAAATCAGCGAGCCTGACCACCTGATCCTGTTAGTCGCCTCTCATGGCAAGCATTTGCTGCTGAAGACCAATTCTAACCATGATTTTCTCGGGTCTCAGGTTCAGTGCTCTTTAGAAAGTGCACAAAGAAACTGATTCATAGAGAATTCTAAACGATGTCCCGTGTAATGCCATGTTTAGTATTTTATTTATTACTCACCCAACGTTAGCAAAATAATATCGAGCAAAGTACTTCTTTCCTAAGAATTCAACGAGTTTGATGACTCTCAGCTTTCCGCAAGTCAAGCTTGGTCTAATAAGATTGTGACAGAGGTATAAATTAGCATTGTGACGTCATAACTGTAAACTACTTTGACGTCATACGCTCGGCATCACGCGATGTTATTGCACAATGTGTAATAACATTGTAAAATTATTAAACAGTGATATCTTCAACGGGTGAGTAATAAATGCACATAGTCTCTGGAGGTGAAGGTCATCAGTGGCCAATCGATAAGGCTCCGCTATTTGCTGTGCAAAGTTGCGCCCCCTGAGCGTGGCAAAATCTGGTTCGAGTCCCAGGTTCGACGTGTTTGTTATTCCAACAAAATGACTGGTGTTTCACACATTACATCCATTTGCTTGTGTCCATCTTCGGAGTGACGAACGAAAACCTTAAACATAAGGCAAAAGCATCGCTCTCCATCCAGTGATATAACCTTTCCTCCGTCCCTCATTTCCTCCAACGTCCCTTCTATAAGACAAGGTAACATACATGCAAAAGGAACAGTATGTCATCATGCCATAAGATACTGGGGGAACAAATATGGGAACACCACTTCATGGCACGTTATTTATTCTCAGATTTCCTCCCGCAGCGCTGATGATGAAAATATTAAAGGAACGCTTGAATTTGTCTGTTCCTTTATTTGTTTCCTTCAGTATGTGTAATTTGTTAGATGACAAGTCAAAACATTGATTACACAACAGTCTCGTTTCCTGCTGACTGGGTTCCGTCCTATTGCGCAACTTAGTACAATAACCAGTCCATAATTTTGAGACCAATTCATTCAACTGGATACATATATATTAATCAGTATTATTTGATACATTTAACCACTTGTATATTGCAACACTACGCTCCTTCTAATCCTTGCAACCACGTCGTCCAGCGCGCTCTGTCGTACAGCGAGCTCTGACATACGGAAATCTGGAAATCGTGGAAATCTCAAAACGCGGTTCTGCAGCTAGAAAAGTTTGGCGGTCTGGTACGGAATTGATATTATATCAATCACATTGTACGTCACAGAACTACACTGAATAAGCGCAAAAACACATAACAGGTGTAACCAGTGAGCCAGATGCATTGTGAATCCTTTTACGACCTCATCAAACAGGGGCAGTCTGTGACGTCTTAGTTAAGGTCATGCTGCCGACACCTCGCCATAAAATATAGAAATACGATGTAATTAAAGTTTAAAATTAAAATTAATTTGTAAATACCATTTTCTTATGAAACAAGAAATTGGAATTCAGTGTAACCATACTTATTTGTGGTGTCTCTTTTCTCTTTCACACGAGAACATTTGGATCGACTGAAAAGTAGGTCATTGTCTGATTAGGTTAATGAGACTCATGTTTCGGTTTGCACAAAAAGTTAAGGAACACCTGAATGTTTTTCATACCCATAGTTAATACCGCCTTCCAATTGCGGGTGTTCCTAACTTATTGTGAGTAGTATATATTAATTAAGGCAATTTGTCTACACTTATCACACACAACGTGCGGGGACTGTCGAGGATGGGTGAAGGAGGGACTTGATTAGATGAGGCCACTATGTCAGGGGGATGATGATAATGCGTCTGGGACGGAATCATACATCCTCAGACGGATGAACCTGACCATAATATTTACTCAGGCTTCGTCGCCATTCATATCCTGAGTGATGTTTGTCCTTATCAATAGCCCGTCTCAATCAGCGTCGGCGAGAGAAGGGTCAGGTAGCCTTCTGAACTGCACACAGTGTGTGTATGTAACACATCGATGTATTTAAAGTGTCGTGTTTTCAACACGCTGGACGGCATTGTCAAGTATCGGTTACCTGTGGGCGTCATCGTTGACATTAGTAGAAGGCTGCATTGAACAATCGATGTTTGATACAACTATGTTGTCTTTCCTGGTCACATACTGGGTTTATCATGACTACCCAATAATATAATGTTTTCAAAGCAACGAACTCCAAACGAGCGTATTCCGTTGCAGCGTTTAAGTACAGTCCTATTGTTATGCTTAGTTATACTTTGGGATGGGATTTGTTCTGAAAAAGTCATTTTTACCATATTTTGATATTGTCCTAAAATCCTTCTTGTGACCTAATAGAAGATTCGGATGTGTTTTCTTTACTCGATAGTGTCAACATGTAATTGTACTGGTTTGTAGTGAATTTTGAATGTTTTCCAGCAAAACTTTGCATTTCCTTGTGATCTATACATGATATAATAAACATGGGTGACAATTATCGGACCCGTGAAGATCCGGGTTAGAATTGGTCTTCAGTAACCCATGCTTGTCGTAAGAGGCGACTAACGGGTGGTCAGGCTCGCTGACTTTGCTGACACATGTAATCGAATCCCAATTGCGTAGATCGATGCTCATGGTGTTGATCACTGTATCCAGGCTCGATTATTTACAGACCGCCGCCATATATCTGGAATGTTGCTGAGTGCGGCGTTAAAAAACAAGCAAACCAAATTTAAGACAATTGCAATGAATGTTTGATACAAACATTGCATTCCTTTTCAGTGGTTACCTCTAGTATTAATATATACAGAAGGTAGTTGTTCTTGGTTGTAGTGAATGTTTGATGTTTGACACAAACTTTCTATTCTTACCCTTTCCTTGGTACCTGTTGCTGTTAACAAAGAGGATACCTGTGCTTAGTTGTGGTGAATGACTGATATTTGACTCAAACATTGTATTCCTTGTCACTTGTTACCTGTACATGTTTGTGTTCACATTGAACACAACTGCGTTAGTTGCAGTGAATGACTGATGTTTGACAAAAACCGTGTATTTATTTTAACCCTGGTTCATCACTGATTTTCAGTAATCCATTCTGTTTCTGAGATTAGTTAAGACTGGGTACTATTTTGCGCTTACGTTTTATATTTTCACTGGTTGTACCAGTACAAGTTGGTGTAAACTAGGGCTGTAACGATGCATCGAACTATCGATGGATTGCAATTGTTGAGTCTCCGATAGCAATTAATCGATGGTAGAAACGAAAAACTATCAATTCATCGATATTATGTGTGACTACCGATAGTTAAGTAATTGACTTCCGTTGACAAATGCGCAGTGCAAAATACAGGAAGTACCAGATTCGTTCACTTTGCTTTAGAGTTATCTGCCCCTGTTAACTCTTAAACAAACTTGATCTGGGTCCCAAGTTTCTTGTCAGTTATTAAAAGAGACTCAAACTACTTCAGCTTGTTTTGTTTCATATGAACTATACATGCATTTGGGAAATGACTTCAAATGAGACAATTCAAGGAGAAAAACGCTATTGCAACAGTATTGCAATAGTTGGTCGCAATAGACTATCGCAATCACAATAGTTGTTTCCCCTTCAATAGTCACCCCTAGTGTTAACACAGAATACAATTGTACCTGGATGCAAAGGTGCAGTGAATGGTTGGTGTTTGATTAAAAAATTGTATTCATTTCGACTGGTTGCCTGTTGGTCTTAACATAGAAGACAACTGTATTTGCAGTGAATGTTTGATGTTGGAAACAAAGTTTGGATTACTTTTCATTGGTTGCCTGCTGTTAACATGGTCGACATCGGAGGTAGGTTGCAGGGAATGTTTCATTTATCAGCTACCTGTTGGCGTTACTGCTCAGACAGTATTCCACTAGGTTGGTGACTTGAACGATGCATGCTGCATCCAAATTATGTCGATGAATGCTCATGATATCAATCACTGCATACTTAGAAGAGGTACATCTTTTCGCTTCGAAATGCATCAATTACCTTTTTCCTTACCCACAAAACTCATTTAGTGAAAATGCTTTGTTTTGCAAAGTTTTTGTAGAGGTACAATCAGTTTGTTTTGGAAAATAAATATCATATTCTACCTCAGAATGTCCAATGGTCGGGCTCGTCACTTCGTCTCTTAGAAACATTGGTTTTGCAGTTTTGTTTTTATTTAAATGTCAAAGCCACGGAATGATTAGTCTCGGATATCCACCAAAGCATACTTTGGGGGGCGCAAAAAGCAATTTAAAAGAAATTTATTTGAATGGGACACTGAAAACCAGCGATGGCACCAGGTGTCCGCAAACGTGTAAGCATGTCCTGCTGTAACGGTTTCACCCGCCACTTTCACAATTTGCCTTAACGGTAAGAGTCTATTGGCCAGTGACTCACCTAGTAATGCTGCCTTACTTAACAAAATAACAGTAATCTTGAAATTTCAGTATTTCTGGCAACAAGACGCATACTTCTATGACAGTAACTGAAATGCCTCTGTTTAAGTGACTACAAGTTTGAAGTACACCAACATACATTGTGTGTACAGCTAAGCACCACCACACTCAGGTGATTTGTTTATTCGATGCCATTTCGGCTAAAAGGATTTTGCTGACTATGGCATGAATATTTTCACCGATCCTCACACTCAATAAGGAAACTATTGGTAATGATGCCAAGTAGAAAATGTATTCGAAAATATGAAACTCATTTGTTTTATTCACGTTTAAGTTTGTTCTGGCAGTCTGTGTGATGGGTCTCTGGCGTGAAGAGATGTGGACATGACTTCTTTGGTATCAGTATTATGTTTTGATGACAGGTTTCTCAAGTCTTTTAAGAACCTGGAAGTTTAGATGCGTAGAAACTTTTCGTTTTAGATCATGCATCCTGTTTATAGTTTCCATCATCGGATATATTTAAGATCCAAGTTTATAGCTATTTCAAGAATAATTTAACTCCTCTTTCCGTCGCATTTCATAGGCCGGGTTCGTTGGTATCAAAAACTTCTAACGTGACTACTTTTTTACTCAACCCAGCATCTTATGATGAGTGTGGGATGAAACTGTCCTCAGTAACCTGAATGTATTCTGTGCGGTGGGTTGGCCCGGTAGTTAAAACGTTCGCTTGTCACATTCGATTACCCACAAAGGGTACAATGTGCGAAGCCCATTTCTGGTGTCAACCGTTGTGATATTATGGAATGTTACTAAAACCATAGTCACTGATATGTATGCTTGTCGTAAGAGGGGGCTCGTGCGATCAAACACGTGTCATTGTATCCCGGTGGAGCGGAACAATGCTCAAAATATCCACCTCTGTTTTTTCTGAACCAACTAAAGCTGGCGTTCTCTTTACTACAGCATTAAACTACAGTCACTTATCCAGTAACTTACTCATGACATTAATGAGTGAGTGAGTGAGTTTAGTTTTACGCAGCACTCAGCAATATTCCAGCTATATGGCGGCGGTCTGTAAATAATCGAGTCTGGACCAGACAAACGAGTGATCAACAGCATGAGCATCGATCATTGGGAACCGATGACATGTGTCAACCAAGTTAGCGAGCCTGACAACCCGATCCCATTAGTCGCCTCTTACGACAAGCATGGGTTACTGAAGGCCAATATTCTAACCCGGATCTTCACGGGTTCATGGCATTAATGAAGAATGGTATCCATTGATACCTCTTATTTTAACTTATAATAATTATATTTTGGGATTGACTCTCAGTACGTTTCAGAACACAGATTAACTCCTACATTGTAAGTAACAAAGTTAAGCAATCGCCACTGGGAGTTCGAATCCTCGCAACGAGTAAAATATGTTTGTAGTTTGTCTGCGACATAATCAGAAGACTTTGAAGTTGATTCACCCAAAATGACGTCAATATATAACATTAGAAAATTTGTAACCGGAATTATACACATTCATAAAACAAATTTTCAAAATCAAATCAATTAACATCCTTTAAACAATAACCGCAAAGACGTATCCATATATGTTTTACATGCACAAGCAATCGTGTTGCAAGAAGCATAACGCCAGCCCCAGGCCATCTGTAAACCGCAGCACCACAAACAGTCCATTTCCAGTGTGCGGACACCTATATCATTACCTCGGGAAAGAATTACAGTCTTTTGATGTCGGGAATATTGATTTGGCAGCGTAGTCGATGGTCTTTGGAGATAACCCGGACCGGCGACGTCTTATATACCGCTATACTCTGTCTGTCTCTGCCCGCTCTACTGACACATGTAACGATTACCGCTAACAGATAATTGTGATTTGAATATAATTAATGATGTATATTTAAGAGGCTTCGGCTAGGATCACTGACAAAAAAACGCCATTAGCATAGAAACGGCTGTCATTTAAGGAATAAACAGCGAAGGCCAAATGATATTGGATGCCTTGATGATGAATCCTGACATTTACAGAACGTCATGTTATAGGAATGGAGATAATATAAGTGCTAAAAGTGTTCTCAGAAATATTCATAGAATCAAAATAAGGTAACGATTAGTTTCTGAAAACCTTTAATGTGGATGTACCATGTGGAAAACGTGAAAGTTTTCCGTCCCAATATCTTCTGTATTAAGCACCATCTGTCTACACCTTGTCATAATGGAACTCTACAAGCCAGCAGTTAATGACACATGGTGTTCGTTACAAAGTTGTTCTTGGGTTACAAGCAAGAATGTATTTCAAACCATGAAAGGACAGACACTACACTTTGACTCTGCAAGGATTTGATCTTTGATTGCCATTCCCAAAGACCCGCTTCTCCTTGAATTGTTTGCCCTCCATCAGTTGACACGCTTCCTGTTCTACTGTTTTCGTTAATTATAAAGTGTTGGTAGATGGATACATTTTGCCTACTCTGAACAAGCAGCAACAAACACGCCCTGTACCCATTATAAGCCTCTCGTGTCCAATGGTTATTATAAGAGTCTTCACAAATCAGGATTTTGGGGTTACAGTATGTTCGTTGGCATTGGCCTTGTGCAGCTAGACTTGTGACAAAGACAAAGAAAGACAGACACATTTCTCCACTGTTAAAGAAACTTCATTGGTTGAAGGTGGCGGACAGAATCACTTATAAAGTGCTCAGTTAAGCTTCAAAGCAAGGACAGGCCTAGCCCCTGTGTATGTCCAGGAACTCCAGGAGTACAAGCCCGCGAGATCTCTTAGATCCATGGGACAACGCATGCTGTGTGTTCCACACGCAAGGACCACCACCTATGGAGATCAATCCTTCGCCAGAGCAGCTTCACGACTCTGGAATAATCTGCCATTAAAACTGAGACTTGTAAATAACTTGGCCACTTTTAAAACCAATCTCAAACCCAACCTTTTCTCAAAGACTTACGCCTAGACCGAGTGGACATTGTTTTTGACACATGTGACAATGACATGCATCCTCTCAAAGCGCTTTAGAGCAGTTATACTGACTGGATTCTTGCGCTATATAAGTTCATAGTTGATGGTGATAATGCTGTCAGACAATGCTCTAACACCATAGTGACGCACCTGGAATACTGTGGACTGTATCGATCAGCATGTCACAAAGGTATTAACACCACACACCCGGCTCTCCAAAACTTACATCGTTTATTCAATTGCATACATTATAGTTACATAGTTAAGTGTATACTCGTGAAGATCCGGGTTACAAATGGTCTTCAGTAACCCTTGCTTGTCGTAAGAGGCAACTAACAGGATCGGGTTGTCAGGCTCGCTGACTTGGTTGACACGTGTCATCGTAAACCAGTTGCATAGATCGAAAACAAGTGAATCTTCTTTCTTTCTAAAACGGATTACGATGACATGATTCTGGTGGGCCAGATGACGACACACGAGACACATTTGTTTTGTTAATTATTTCTTGTTTGTCTTTCAATGAATATTTCTCTTGAGCAAATCCCAAAGGCAGCAATATGAAATGTCCCTTCCTCGAACAAGATCCACGATATCCTTTGGCTTTCGTTCCCAGTTTTATCGGTAATACTGACATGATTTTATAAACCGCCTCTATCTTAAACACTGGTCACAAAACCGGATTACCTTCATCTCATGCCGACCAACGACTTTCCCCGTACTAACGGAAGCGAATGAAACAGAGGCGTTTTGTCAACTATTTTTGTAAGAGTAAAATCGATACACGTCGAACTGTTTCTTCTCCAACGCTGCATCAAAGGCCCTCCAGGGAACTCTGGGGAAATTCCATACATCCTGAATAGCCAAAAAAGAACCAGTTCCAGGAAGTACAGTATATTCCCAATAGCTTGTAAAAAGCGACTGTTCTAAACGTGGCTAACGTATGGATGTGTGATAGCAGAAGAAAGGGGGTTGCAATATATCGCCTTGACACTTCCCCATGGCGTGTGTATGTATCATTCATGGTCTGTCATGGGAACAACGCTGTCCGTTACCTGTCATACACGTATGTTTGTTTTACAAACATTCCCAATAACTGAGGCAGAAATTCTGCAGCTATTTCTTTCAGTACAAAGTGAGCATTGGAAACATAATCAATGTCTGCATGTAGCAAGCACTCTTGGTTGGCAAAAGTTTCTCAGAAAGTTTTAAAAGTTTTGAACTCTGTTTAGATGATGAATTCGAAGTATTATCATTTTTATAAGGTTCTATCAGCCGAAGGGGTGATTTTTAGTGAGGTTAGGGTGAGAAGGCGCCATTGACTCCCTGACCACAAAGCCATATGAATCTCCGACTATCCTAAACTATCGCTGTGATCAACGAGTAGGATGTTTCCGTGATTCGTGACTTTGATCAACATTCACCAACTGATCTTGTCATTACCAGTAAGAACAACGCTGTCACAACTGTGGGATAATAGCCTTAAATTGTCTGTCTTATGAGTTTGATTTTAAGTTTGAGTCTAATTGGAGTCTCTCTCTCTCTCATCCATGCTTCCCTTTGTTAGGAATGCCCTGACCGTACCGTGTTCTCTGATTACATCTGCTTCCATGCACAGTACGTTTAGGTATCCCTAATTTCCTATGGCCATTTACTTGTCCGTCCACTGGTCATGCCACGCCGTGTACTGTACATGGGGATATCCCGATTGTGTCATGTTTCCTTGAATTGGATGTCCAAAGCAAACATCCGACTATGGTCAGTGACGATTAGCAGAACACGATGCTTATCAACGTCATCAGTTTGTTGCTAAGGTGGCTTGGGTATGACGTATTTGAAGATTTGCTGCCGAGACATTTCAAGATGTCTTCGTGAAATAAGATGGAAACGTTTAAATGAAAAGTTGAGCGTCTTGTGCTGTTTTACAGACAGACAGAGTTTAGTCAGTAATAATATCTAACAGGCCCGTGTTACAATTTTTGTTACAACAATTTTGTTGTCACGTAGAGAAACATTCTTGGAAAATACACACTTTAGACATCTGGCTATTGCTTTAACGATACATCTGTTTTGTGAATTCAATAAATTTATCATTTGGGATTTACATACATATTTGCCATCGAGTGATCTTAAATATTTTATTCTCAAATCATTATATTGTTCGTTTGCAAGGTCGTAACTTATGGACATATTCTTCGTAGGAAGGTCAGTGTGATGAATGTGTGATGAATGTTTGATCCACATCATTAAGTCCTGATCCATCCATCCATCCATCCATCCATCCATCCATCCCTGCAACGCTTACCCCTCTCTTATCATATAAATGGGTAACAGTTGTGTCCTGTTCTGGAAATCTATATGGTAGGCAGCTTTCACGTTACATGTTACTTTATCAAAGCAGACACTAGATCAGTACTGACTCTGGCATATTAACATTACATCTACATATCATTTCCAAAGCCTGACTCCCATTTAGTTTATAACAGATCGGTGGTTTGAGGTTCCGGAGTACATGATATTTTGGAATGAAATGGAATTATATCGGAACACTTTATTAATCAAATATACAGTAAATTTATGAAACAACATCGTTTTGCACTTCATTTGGTAACCTTATACCACTGTGACTAACATCAGAATCTACCTTATAGATTGGCTGCAGTGTCATAAAGTGGGTGAAGCAATGATTTTATTTTCAGTCCGTTTCCGTGAAATGAAATGACATTCAGGTTATGAGAAAACTTCACGTTAATGTCCCCAACGCCCAGTTTAATCTATTTCCTCTTTCAAAAAACGTAACTCGTCACTGCATGGTAGTATTTGTATCAATGTTTCATGTCACGTGTAACTGTTTATCTATACTGGCGTTATTGGGATTGTTTAGTAATAGCTAATATTTATGAATCCGAAGGGACGAAATGTCTAATTAATGATACCTTCTTCCGAGGAGATTCTATAATCCTGTAAGTGAGACGAAGGTAGGTTTGTCAACGCTAAAATAATTTATCTTGGACTGTCTTCGACTGTGTGTTATGCTTTCGGAACCACTGCTGATCTAAGCACACTGGTTCAAACACTGGCAGAAGAACTGACACAAACACCTGCACAAGCACTGATAAGAGCACTGGAACAAGCACTGCCTCGAGCACTGATCCAAGCACTGCCTCAAGCACTGATCCAAGCAATGCAGACTTAGTCCCTGAATATATATAATTTTAGAAAGAAGCCCCAGTGAGTTGGGAGATTCCTGAACCTTGGAAAATCTGGAATCTGCTTCATTTAGGGATTTAGCATTGCATGGATGGCTAGACATTAGGCAAAAATAAAGTGGTCCAGGGACTGTGAGACCGTCACACACTCTGGTACAAACGTCGATCAGACCACTCATGCAAGTGCAAGTACTGATACATGCACTGCCCAGAGCACTGATCCAAACCACGATGTTTGGTAACATTTGACATGCACTGACTTTAAAGTTGACATCTGATGATTAAAATCCTTTCTTCCACCATCTGCAAACGCATCGATGAACGCCAGGATGCTTCACTTTAAAGTGTTAATTTTAATGTGCTTGGATTGATTTTACAATCATGAATATTCTTTAATATTGCACGCTTAAACAAAAATAAAACCTCAAACGTGAACATCGACTCACAGAGTACAGAGTAGATATTTACGGAAGTTGGATGTTGACTGGATTTAAGTATTCAAATTACATTTTGATTGCAAAATCGATGCTACATTTTTTAGAGATTCATGCAGATCCCTGCTCATTTGAATAGTTCAAGCAACACGTTGCGCATGAATTACTGTTTCTTGGAACAGATAATGCTGTAACCCGTATTCTTTTTTGGAAGAAGTGCACTCTTCAACCGCCCCTTTAAATACCCTTTGGTATTTCGGGTTGAGAATTTTGGCCTCCATCAACCTATGTTTGTTGTGAGACTGAATGGATCAGGCTGTCAAGCTTGCTGACATGGTAGCATGTTATTGCAGCTCGGTTGCATACATCGATGCTCATGGGGGCGGTGGGGTAGCCTAATGGTTAAAGCGTTGGCTCGTCACGCCGAAGACCCGGGTTTGAATCCCCACATGGGTACAATGTGTGAAGTCCATTTCTGGTGTCCCCCGCCGTGATGTTGCTGGAATATTGCTAAAAGCGGCGTAAAACCAAACTCAGTCAGTCAGTCAGTCAGTCGATGCTCATGACTTCAACCTCTTGTTTGTCTTCTGTCACTGGACTGTTGCTGAATTCGGCAGTATGTAACGGGCAAAGATAACAGAAAATTTTAAAGACTTGACGAATACACATGCGTATATATTCCTGTGATGACCCGCGAAGGTCCGGGTTAGAATATTGGCCTTCAGCAACCCATGCTTGTCGTAAGTTGCGACTAACGGGATCGGGTGGTTAGGCTCGCTGACTTGGTTGACACATGTCATCGGTTCCCAATTGCACAGATCGATGCTCATGCTGTTGATCACTGGATTGTCTGGTCCAGACTCGATTATTTACAGACCGCCGCCATATAGCAGGAATATTGCTGAGTGCGGCGTAAAATTAAACTCACTCAACTCACTCACTGTGATGACCCTGCGGCAGAAATGGACCCGAAACTTTCATGTCTGAATAAATATCGGTCACATTCATAAATATGCATGTCCTTTCAGATTGATGTGAGGAATATGTCCGACAAATTCAGAGTTTCCACCAGGTACAAAGATTTACAGCTCAACCTTCTTTCATGTTCGACAATGGTAAGAAAGTTCTGGACATCAACTTTGTTTCTGTTCGAGCCATTTTTTAGACAGGCGGGGTAACTCTGATAACAGGGTTGACACCAACACATGAAGTGATTCACACCAGACCATGAATTGATAAATACGAATAATCTCGTAACATCCTTGACCAACAGTTCTGGTCACTGTGCAATTCTTGTCTGTACGTCGGACTTGATCGGTCTTTACAACCTTGCTCTGTAGGCAGACGCTACTTGATTAGACACGACCTTCGTGGCGCTTCACAACGTCTCCATGTCGGCTCATCTCCCTCGGTGCAGACAACAAAGAGTTTTCATCCCGGCCGAAACACTCGGTAGAGTGATTAAAGCACGAATGTCTCCTTTGGCCAACCCGCCATTCGCTCTTCTATGAAATCCAAGAAGGGACATTGTCACGTTGTCGCCTTGCCGTTTTGCATCGTTGATGCGTTAACACCCTCATAATGTACAACAAAACAAGCAAAAAGTGTTAAATTTAACGCACGACAATGCAACATTTTGGTAATTTGCTGTACGGTCGCTTTTTTGACACTTTTTGCGTGTTCTCGTAAGGCTACAAGCGACCATGCCCTTTTTAGGGTTCCATACTTCTTTCACTGACGACTTATGACAAACTCTACATGAATATATGTGACTGTGTCCCTTAGTGGTGCCAAAATCCTCTGTTCGTGGCTTAGAGTCCAAGATACAAGTCCGTACTCGTGTGATTAACGGAAGTGACCTATTTCTGCTTCCATACGTGCGATTCCTCCCATAGGTGAAATACATGGCGTCCTTTTTTATGATCAGAAATCTTGACATTGCAGGACTTTTGTTAATTGCGGCGTAAAACAAAACTCACTCTCCTAAATCACTCAAATCCATCCAGCCCGCTTTGTTGTCCGCCCCCAATGCAATGTGTTCAATTTCTGTTCAACCAAACGCAGAATTATTAATAATAACTGCGTAAGAAACGTTTCAAATTAGTCTGGCAAAAGTCAGAAATTGTCACGTTGGATCCCAATAACACACTCCATTCCATCACAGTAGCATTTCTATAAAATGAAACATCACACGAAGACTTCATAATCACATTTGCTATCGGCTATCTAGTGACAATCTTATCTCCATGTCTTCGTGTAGACCTTCCTTATCGATTACAACCAAGATTCAGCAAGAGTGAATCCAATTCCTTCACATCGTCCCCCCACAAAGTCCAAGAGGTCACATGCTGGCGTCCGTTATTAAGGATCAGGATCCAGGGGATGTCGGTCCAAATCAAATTACGTAAATGTCTCTGCAAGATTATCCAAGCGCGTTTGTCTGAGAATATTTGATACTGGTATGTGTGCATTTCCATTGATTACTCAAGGATAGGTATCATCAATCTGTTCGGCTTTGGTTTCGGTTAGGATCGCAGAACCAAAGGGTAAGAACCAGGCCAGTAAAACCAAGGTTGACAGGGGCACAGCTAAGCTATGGTAAGTGAAAACAAAATTGGCAAAATAATTTGATGATTATGTGTATAGATTGTTTAATGTCAGGTTTTCATTTATGATGGTTGGCTTCGGTCATTGTTTAATTAGTTCTGGACTATTCCCGTTCTGGCATTATAACTGAAGGAATTTTTCAATCCATGTTAATAACTGGATCTTACGACCATGGATCGTGAGTAGATTCCACTCTGTGGACACGGAATACTCTAGCTGAGGACGTGTGAATATCCCCAAATTACCTCACCATACAAGGCGAGAAGAAGTTACGTGAAATACGTTGAAGTTGTCACGAAGAGGATCCTAATCTGGTACTGACGAGAAATATGTCCGTGAGACAATTGGAGCTTTAAAAAAACCAAGATAATCAATCAAGATGTCACATCCTATGGTAGGGACTCGGAAATCTTTAGTAATTCAATATAATCCCCAACTGAAATTTTTGGTGGGAATAGATCTCCAGCAACCAAAGTGGTCAACGCGGTCCTGACAATCGTCAGTTCGGGTTTTCACCAAAATAAGGCTAACACGCCGTCATATGAGTGGAGGATGTTGCAAGGGGGTCTAAATCCAAACTCTCTCACTCGCTCACGGATACGAATTGCACAATAAACGTTTCCACAATTTCGACAGCCCATATCAAAATCCATCTTCCAAACGGCGTATATCAAATATGTACAAACTCTCATTTTAATTATCTAATTCCCACTGACAAACGCGTCTGAAGCGGAATTATCCTTTAAATCTTGGATCCTGCCGTTGCTTTTGAGAGTCAGACGGTGCTGTCAATAAAGTAACCTTACCATTTATATACTTGCTTTACAGTACCGATAACAAGCAACAGGAAAGTGTAAAAATGGCATTATCGACTCTGACGTAATGTAATAATAATAATTCATTAATAGTTCATTAACTTTGGTTGCAAGTATTTTCACTTCTTTTTAAAATAAAATATACTATACACGTGGTTTGGAAATATATCGGTATCATTTTTACAGGTTTACAGTGGTCTTTATTGTTGAACATATTCCAGAAAGATTTTGTATACTTTTATGGTCATTTAAATTGTTACAGGAATTATACAGGAATGTTTTCATTTAATAGAATATACAGTAATATTACTATATTTTAATATCGTCTTGTGATCATACTTACTGGCAATATACTCGTCGCTCACTGACTGATTGTATTGTAAGACGAAGACGCTTTTAGCGAACTGACTGATATAACGAACTTATATAACAAACAAGTCGTCACGGCCAATTGCTGTATATGTAGTCGAAATGTGTAATACGAACTAAAACTAATGGTCTTTTGAGTTCGACATAACACCTTGCGAATGTTCAAACAACGATAGTAATTGTATCTTCAGTACTGAACACAGAACTAATATTCGTTGGCGGAGTCCAGTATACCTTTAGCATCATAATGTCAGTATGTTCTTGGTCTTGGGTGCTTTTAAATGTCTGAGAATAGGACCGCATACATTATTTATTCTACAGGTTCTATTTGTGAAAGCTACAAGTGAAAATCTGACCTCTGAGTGCATGAGGTCACAGTCTAACGCAAAGAAATAACCCAGGAGTTTGTTCCTCGGAGGACAAAATGGCATAACTCGCTAAGCTCGTTCCTGTGAAGTGACCATGCCTGGCATTCATGTCTCCTGTTTACCGTTGCGTATGCAGTTCCTTTGAAGGTCATGATAACAAAAGATAGGGTTACTAATATCTGGAATAAAGCAGCCTTATGTTATACCACCAGTTGTCCTCGTTGTCACGTCATTGAAAGTGCCACCTTATGGAATCCAGTTGTTCCGCTACGTGAATAGTAATACGATATGACCATAATCAGTAATCATTATGCCTTTGCTGTTAGAATAAGTGAAACACGACTATGACAAGATAATATTCGTATATTTCCTGTTTGAATGGAGTGGTTCTTCCGTGTAATGGAGCAAACCACTCTACGGTAGTTCCTAAAATTACACACATTACAGTTACTTCATGTTTGTTTCTTTTTGTTTAACGCTGCACTCAGCAATATTCTAGCTTCATGCGGCAGTCTGTAAATAATCGAGTATGGACCAGACAATCTAGTGATCAACATAAACATCGATCTATGCAATTCGAATACGATGACATGTGTCAACCAAGTCAGCGAGCCTGACCACCCGATCCTGTTAGTCGCTTCTTACGACATGCATGAGAAGCTGAAGACCCATTCTAACCCGGATTTTCACGGGTTGTTACACTGTTTATGTGGGTGTGGCAAGTCTAAATATACAGCACTATTTTGCATTCATTTTAAGGAACTGCCGTGTATTCGCCGCCACTTCAGCCATACGTTTAAATGATCTACGAATTTGATATCATGCGTGATTTCTACTAAAATAGGTTATGAAATGTTGAAGTAATGACTAAACAGAATTCTGTATCTTGCTTTTAAGTACATCAACAGTTGTATAACATATCCCGAGTTTATCAATGTTATTCAATACTGCGGTCATTGTAATTCTTCTTTTCGTGCACGGCATACCCATTCAATACCCCTTGATGTCGACTACACAGCTTCGACATCCCCACACAATCCACCCTTTACGACTCCAGCCCGTTATCGTTGGGTTGGAGATTGTGTTATATGATTGGTAACAATTTGGCGGCACCGGCACGTCAAGATCTCTTGTTCCTCTGCTGTTATTAGTTACTGTGGCTTCACGTTCTGGCATGTTCTCACTCCGGTGATAAAGAGCAGGTCCACTACACACCGACATGCAGGTTTAACTTCTTCTGGGAGTGGGAGTTATTCCGTTTCTTCTGCTACTCCCCTTCGGGAGTGATCATTTATTCCGTAATCGATGTCTGAACCTGAAGGCCATTTCTTGTAACGATGTACATTTCTTCCACTTGGGAATATACACTGTACAAATCATTAGCACCCGTGGTGGTTTATTTACTTCTTGACAGTTCCACAAGTTCTCTGCTCTTTGTCGGTCCTGTGTGAGAACATCAAAGTGAGAATTGCTGTCAGAGTGTTAACTCATTGTGAACACACGATTGGTGAAGTTTTCTTCTTTTGATTCCTTCATTCCACACAATGTAATCTAAATCTCACATCACAGCACATCAATTCCCTCTAGATGCGCAGAGCAGTATTCCTTTGTCAAATATAGGAATGTTCTTCCCCTTATTCTGAAACCGGGTTTCCACCACTGTCTGTATTTCATACCTGCCCTTTATAAGTTACCTTGATGTTTCATTAAAAGTTTGTTTGCTCGTTTGTCTTTTCAAAAGCCGATGTCAGACTTACTCAGTTTCAAGTTACTGTCAAGTATTTACTTGAGTTGTTCGGTACCATGACAGAACGCCATCGATTCGCCACAAAATACCACTGTTGTCCCCATAACCTCTTTTAAAGGCATGTTGTTAAGAACTTTCTGTGTCATGTTGACATGTCAGAAGAGCTTACTTAACACATTAAGTTTGAAGTGCATCGTATTGATTGTTCCTTCGATGACGCTACTGGATAATTTCCAAGACAATGCAGTGTACTTTCACATGTCTCCTGCACCAGAGTCAACCATTATCGGTTTCAAACTCCAATGAGAGCATGTATCTACGCTATAGTGACCAACAATCAAAACATTGATTTTCCATGACTTTGACTAACACGGTCATTGCTTCTTAATGGTATCCTGTTTGTAACATTTAGATGATGACATGCACTATGTACTTACGTTTCGTTTCGCTACACATGGGACTCCGGGACATAACAGGTCTTCAGTATCATAGGATATTTATATAGCGCACATATCCAGGCAACTAGTGCATGCTCAAGGCGCTGATAATATTTCCCTCGAGCATTGGATGCCAATCTCAATGGCACATCGTATTATCAATCACAACTCCCTGGGGAGTATACAACTCTTGCAGCCACTAGGAGCACCAAGTTATTGTGGCTTCCCCATCCTTACGAGGTACCCATTCACAGCTGAGTGGACTGGGATACATAGTCACAGTACTTTGTCCAAGTTCACTGCACGTTGCCGTACCCGCAACTAGGTGTTTGCACGTATTCATGTGGCCACCATCTGGTCATATACCAACGGATTCATGGGTTCTTTTAAGTGCACAGGGTTGTGTACTGTACACTAGGGGTTGTGACAACACTGTACTGAAACCCTGTTTGCAGTGAGAGCCGTTCTAGGGGTATTGGTTACAATGGTAGATCTGGTAGATCGTTTTTTGAGGACTGCTGCACAACTGGTAAACCGCAGAGTACACAGTTGAAGGTGTCCTTCAATATTTTCAATATTCGGTTATGTCCAATTCAAAGTTGGAGAGAAGGGTAACTCTTGGCCCTGATGGAATATCCTTGAATTCTTTTTAGTCTTTTTAGCCATAGCTGAAACCAAGATCTCATTTGATGGGATTGCTCGCCATGTTCTGACAACTGGACTTATTCCCACTTTGTCGCATGGGTAAAATCCTGTTATTACTTTATACTGAACCTGAATACATCCTTTCCAAGAACCAGGAAGTGAGTCTCATGGGAAATTGACAAATGGTTAAACTTTCAACTGAAACCTCGATGGCGTATTTGATTTGAGAATTCATATTTCTGTTGGACTTTCTATATATTAATGATAATTGAAAACCTTTATTAAAATTACATGTTCTATATAAAATGCATGTTTTACACTGAACGGACATTAGTCCTTGGTCATTACAAGCCAAAGCGCACCGTTCAATGTGTCAATATCCACCAAAGGAAATATTAATGTTTTATGATGATAGAAACGCATACTATTTCGAACTCAATTCTTATGCCGTTAAAGAAGCATCTTTATTGGATTATGTGTCTTCATATGGCATTTTTATCGTCCATATTGAGAAACATGATATCAGTCAATGACAATTCATGCATATCTGAATGCTAACGTCAAAGTATTGATTGGTTTTAGAGGAGAGTTGTATGCATATCGAATAGTTGGCTGGAATTTATGTTTTCTTAGAAACGTTGCTTCTGTACACTTAATTCTCATATCTATGAACGAATGATTGTGTTCGATTCTGTTTTGCTTTTAGGAAATTACTGTTATTCTTCATGGTACAATAAAGTTTCTTTGGGTTCTCTTCTGAACCTTCTGATAACGACTTCTTTAGTGTATACTAAAATGATCACATTACAATGATCTTAGAATTCTGTTCTTAAATAATGCGTTAAAAGCCCTACCTACAGTTGTGGTGGGGTATGGTTATAGTGTTTGCATGTTAATGCTACAGAGGGATATGCTGCTGTATGTATCTACTGTTTTTTATGCATGTGAGTGAGTGAGTATAATTTCGCTCCTCTTTAAGCAACATTCCCTCAAAGTCACGGTGGGGGCACCAAATATTTTCTTCACTTTGTATCCTTGTGGGGAACAGAACCCGGACCTTATGCATAACGAGTGAACGCTTTAACCCAACCGCCAGTGATGGTGGATGTATGGTACCATACTTGCTCATGTACATTGTTAACGCAAATACCACTACCGTAAGTAGACTACCCTGATATTCGTTTAAATCTGTGCGAAGACGAATGAATCCTGCAGCAGTTCACCAGAACACATTCTCTTTAATGTGACTGTACATTCTTCCTCAGAGTCTACAGGATTGTTGGACACAGACATTAACATACGTAACAAAACTGAAATTATTTACGCAAAGAAGTTTGGGATAGCTTAACGGTTAAGGTGTTTGCTACAAAGTCAGAAAAGACGTGTTCGACTTCCAACAAGTAAACAACATCAGACCATTTTCCTGATGTCACGTGAGCACAGTAGAGAAAGGGATTTTTCTGCTTTATTCATTAGTTTTACAGATTGTACCTTCTTTATTTCATGCTCTGTCAAACCTTCAGCTCACTGCACACAAATATTTTATATGTTAATACTTAATTCGGTTCAACAAAACACAAGGAAAACCTTTCACCTGGAAATGACAACCCTGCTAATATGACGTGACGTGTATGTGCTATCTCACACAAAGTAAAACAGTGACTGTAAAAGCATTTCCGAATTGTCACATGCATCATATTTGGACTCAGTGCCAATTGTTTGAAAATCCCTGTCAATATGTTAGTTAGGTTCGACCTGATACCTTCTCGTGATCAGGTGCAACCAAGCGAGAACCCTGTAATGGTAAGGTATTGTCAGTGTTCAAATATGCATTGCACATGGATGCAGGAACATCCGCTGTGTATATTGATGACTTTGATGGTGGAACATTATTCAGTCATAGTTCAAAGTATTCCATCAAGTTCCCAACTGCATTCGGCTATCAAGTTACATGTTTTCGCAATAAATTCCAGTCCAGATCAAATATGGATGCCAGAGTTTTGTACCCAGAAATGGTAATGGAAGAGGACGTCACTTTGCTGAATAGTCCCCGCTTTGTTGAAATTCTTTATTGATTTCTACTCTGAAGGTTTACCAGTATCTCCGGAACCAAGCTTCTGAAATCTAAGACAAGCCAAAACACTTCCACATCAAGAGAACAGATGGAAACTGTGAAAAAAGTGAATGCTGCTAGCAGAATTGCAGTCTTTAACTGTGTTTAGGGATGAGTGATGGATTGTAGAACATATCTATACAGGCACATGCATATGGACATGATAGTAATAGCATCGCATGTTCCTAATGGTGGAAATGAGGAACATCATTCTATAAGAAAGCTACAACAATTATATCACTACCGCTAGTGGCCATATCAAGTCATCGATAGTTCCACACAAGGCAAATGGAATGTGTCTTACATGTACAAGTGTCGCAGTTTCAGACCCATGAACAATTCTGGACAGTTCCTTTCTCTCAAACATTTGGAAACTTCAAATAATACAGTCAATAATTGCTGTTAGAAAAAAACAGTATCTTTGTGTTTATGTCATCATAGAAATTTCGACAATAAGTCTTTAGTTGCCATCACAAACAAGGCTCCTTTGCCTTTTGTGTATGGGAATTTCAACTGTGAAGTCAATGCTGGCTGTCACAAACAAAGTTAAATTGCAGTTAACCGACCACGAAGGTCTCAGCCTCATATCAAACGTACAAAAGTTTACATGTCTTTCATCTTGACTGTGTTTATTCAACTGTATCAACTCAATCAATTGACTTTAACAATTTCAAAAAATGTTGCCCATGATAATCAGCCACATGGCACTCAGACCATCTTTATCAAACTCAAGTTAATTGGAACATGATAAGTAATGTGTACCTGTTTCAAAACGGTCAAAATAATTAGTTGAACAGTATACTGATAATCACATCGTGCCAGTGAGGGCATAGTCAACCTAGAAGTCTGAAGCAGAAAATTCACTATGTTTGGTGATTCTGGGCTCGAATCCAATTTTCACCTAATTATGGTCCTGGACTGGTCTTCAAGAACCCATCCCTGGCTTGACAAAAGAGGCGACTAATTGGATCGGATGATCAGGCTTGCTGATTTTGTTGATGTGTGTCACCATATCCATGTTGTGCAGATCGATGCTCATGATGTCGATCTCTTGATCTTGATTACTCGCAGGCTAGTCTCATATGGCTGGGACATTGCTGACAGATACTTTGAGCATCAAACACGCAAATGGTATCCGTGGTATTGGTTTCTCCACATATACAGTGGAAATTAATACACGTCTTTGGGGTGATCAATTTTGTGACTGAGATTCAAAAGAATTGTCCCATAAATCATTACATTTTTATTGTTTGTTACCAGTACTTTGACAGTTTGGTTAGATTGATAATTTACAGCAAGCCATAGTTGCGATGTTAAACACATATATATGCCCTCCCATGATCCTTTAACGTCAGAACAAGATTGATCAATGAGGAGTGATTGTCACTAGAATCGTACAATTCATGAAAAACGAGTATGATGCCGGTTTAATCGTACTGCTGGTATGCGTGCTGTTTCAAACAAATTATAAATTTGCAGCTTTCTTCTAGATAAAGGATTGTTTCTCACAATGTCACCTACGCGAATTCCCCCAAATTTAAGCTCCAATAACTATCATCTGTGAGATTTCTATCACAGTGATCATCCGTCGTTGTACTTAGTTTGAATATTACAGTGCGGCGTTAAACAAGAAAGCACATTTTGTAGCAAAGGAAGCAACTTTAATTCAGACAGACAGACATACAGACAGATATTTATTCAGTATAAAGGCAACTGGCCCAAAATACAATCATATTGACATATAAATTCTGCGCATTGTACAAAATACATTATAAGACCATGGCAACTTTAATTCATACCCACGCAATCAAGCAGTCACGCAATGGATCACTCTTTGGTAGTCGTTTATGTTCCTCTTGTTTGGTGGGATTTTTTACAACTTCACCTGTTCAGAGATTTCATGATAATAAGATTGAATATGAATCGATGATGCGTTTGAATGATGACGAAATTAGATTAAATACATAATACCCGTGTAACAAAAGTGCACTTAAACATGTCAGTATTGACATTGTAGCTTAGCGACTGGCACGTTTCGTGAACAGCTCTGGAATCCGTCATAATTAAATTGTACAGACTATATACAAGAAGGAAATGACACGCAGTCAAGTCATTCTCTCCCATAATGTCAGTTTATCTGTCAACACACGTCTCGCACCAGATGATGTTCCAGCTTCATCAAACACGACAAATTACAATATGCTTTTTCCGTCTCCAGTTGTTTGATTGGTGATTTGAATTTCATCATTTTGGCAACATAACATAAAACATAGAAGACATGAAAACGTCAACTTGTACTCTCTAAACAAATATTTATATACATCGGATTTCACTTTAATTCTCTAATCCAATTTGCCGTGAGCAATTTTTAACACTGAAAAAAGCCTTGAGTAAACTCAAAATAAAGAAAAACAAACCGTTAACTAAGGACGAAAGTTTGATTTATGTATAGTCATTACCACTGTTGACTCACGTCCCAACCACGTATTTATTATTTATACATCAAATCGACGTACTGTCATTTTGACGTACTCTTACTGACATACAGAAGACCATGTCGATAATATCATTTTTTTGTTTCAATGGTAATAGTTGTTTGACTACATTTGTAATAACAGTAAGACAGTTCTGGTGTCGATCATATCAATGTAGTATGTGTATCAAATACCAATACATACTTATGATACATGGCAGCTCATGAAAACAGTAAGAAGGGATGGGTCTTAGTCAGTTTCGAGGTGTATGTTTTAGTTGTTGGTACATTTGGGGACATTTTATATATTCACTTCAATTGGAGTAAAGGTTTCTACAACAAAAGTCTCAAAACAATCTATGAACATATATATTGTTGATGCAGGTCGCTCAACTTGAATACAAAAGAAAAATCTAATCAATGACTCCTTATAAATGGTACATGCGTGCAGGTTCAGGGAACATGCTCCTCTGTAGACGTAATGCGACTGAAATGCAGAATTCTTCATGAATGTGACCCTTTTTAAAAAAACTTCAACCAGACTGTGCATTAAAACATTAAACACCGCCTCAACTTTGCTGTAGGTGTTAGCCTTGTATATCCGTTTCACTGACACTGACAACGTCTGATACTGTCGACACAAGACCCTTTACTACTATTACTACTGAGAGCGGAAGGTCGCGGGTTCGATCCCCGACCGCGTCATACCAAAAGACGTTAAAATATGGTACTTGTTGGTCCCTGCCTGGCCCTCGGCATTAATGGGTACAACAAGGACTGGTCGGCTCGGAGTCAGTATAATGTGTCTGAGTGGGGTATTCATGCTTCACTGCGGCATGGTATCTCAGTGGGCTAGCACTATAAAACCAGCTTAAGTCTGGGCTAGTACAAGCAGCCGCACATACACATACACACGCATGCACGTCGTCATATGAGCGAAATATTCTCAAGCACGACGTTAAACCCAGTTTCACCTCACCTCACCTCACTATTACTACTGTCCTTTAGTAGTCGTAATAGTAGTACACCAGTACCATAACCGGAGTAAACTCTGATTACATCATCAGTATCAATTCTTCCAGAAATGGAATAAGAGGGACACAGTATTCAACGCCGTTAATACTCCTAATGAAATTATTATTATATATAGATATGAATAGTTGCATGAAAACGTTCATCTATGTTCCAGAAAGGCTTCTCAAAATATTGGGCCCTATTTAATAAAATAACTTTTGCAAACACAACGTTTGGAACACTTATAGTAATGGAATCAATTTAAACTATCAAGTACCTGGTTTTTAACACGAAGCTAAAAAACGTTCCCTTGTCCATTCCTCAGTCTGTAATTACTAATACTTCCGATAAAGGTCCCTTTAAAACTGCCCGCGGTGCTAGGTCAATTACCTGCGTATGAGAATACAGAGCCACGCTAGGCGTTTAAATTCAAGCATATTCTGGTGGCCGAACAACTGAAAATACACAGCTCAATTACTGAGCTCAATAGATCACTTGTCAAAACACTCTCGGAGGAGTCAAGCAAGAAGGTAATGGCTCAGTGTTGACACCGATGGAACCGAAAAAGGAACATCATTATCCTCTTATGGGGCCTCCCGCTACGTTTTTGTGGATATGGACATAGGGTTGTGTTCATGATATAGGGTTTTGGGTCGGTAATTATTTTTTGGGTCTTCAGAATTTAGATAGCATCTGAAAACCTGGAGAACATGGTTACACTCGGTGCGGATATTCCTCCAACGTTGTGGGAGAATAAGTAGCTGCACAGTGTAATGTGATCCGTATGCTGCACTGACCTCGGCACTGGAGATCAAATAAAATTGTTTGATTATGTTACGGTTCAGCATGCAGCCAGATTAAAAGCAAATATCGGTTGTTTGGTGACATCAGCCTTCAGCAAATTATGGAGTACCAGGGAGGTCAAACAAATCCACTTTTTCTATATCTCAGTCTTCCATATACCATTCTGAAGTGTGTACAAATTATACTGATTCCACTTTTCCATAAACGTCTCAATAAAGAATCGAATCTGGACCAGACAATCATATGATTGTCATCCTGAGTAGATTTCCATAACCTTCATTTATACAAGTATATGCCCCCGTGAGGCTTATGACAGAATCCAATACATGTTCAGCAAGTCACCGGCAAAAGAGGTGCACTGCCATATGGCACTGGTGATTTTTGTATATAATTTTATTGGCGTTGATAACAGTAACTGCCCTTGTCTCTGATCATGATCCTGTTTATCTGGTCATCTGGTTTAAGCGTTGATAAAACGGATATCTTAGTAGCTGCGACGTCAAACTTCAGAACCTTATGTTTCTTGGGGAGGAATGTCCGAAATCATGAGCAATGACATGGTGTTGTAAATGGATCCTAGTTCGTTAAAGGGACACAACTCCGCGTAACATCTTATGGTAAAGCAACATATCACTTGGCCACTCTTGCACCTAATGTGCTGTAGGGTACCGCCAGTTTCAAATAAATTCAACTGCTTTGTCCACCTTAAATGCTATTATATAACCCTGGCCTAAACAAGAACAAAACCTCAAATCGTGAACATCGGCTCATTGATTTCAGTGTCGATATTTTTGGAACTTGGATGTTGCCTGGATTTAAGCATCTAAAAATTATATCTTGATTTGCAAAATCGATGCCACAGTTTGTTGACATTTTGACATGATACCCCGCTAATAGTTCAAGCAACACCATGTGCATGAATTACTGTTTCTTCGATAGAAATAGTCTAGTCGCCGAACTATTTTCAAGGACGTGTAGCTCTTGTTTACCTGGAAAACACACATCGCATCCACGCCAAGGAAATTACACAACCAAAGGGTATGTTTAACATGATTAAATACTTTCCTACGCCATAATGTTAATATATCCTGGTTATAAAAATTCAGGAAACCCAGGAGGACTATGTAATAATTTGAATATACTTGAAGTGTCTGAGAAAAAAATATGCAAGCCCAAATGAAAAATATTTCAAAGACCTATTTTAACACAATTTCTTCTCTACATACGCGCATTCTGATTGGGTATATTTTCCCCGGACAAGGCTGCGAGAGGGTAAGAGTCTACTTTCAGGTTACGGAAAGGGACGAGTAGTTACGAATGTGTTCAAGCCATTTCCAGACAGGCGGGGTAACTCTTATTAGATGGTTGACACCAAACCATGAATTGATAAATGCGAATAATCTCGTAACAACCTTGACCAACAGTTCTGGTCACTGCGCAGCTCTTGTCTGTACATCGGACTTGATCGGTCTTTACAACCTTGCTCTGTAGGCAGACGCTACTTGATTAGACACGACCTTCGTGGCGCTTCACAACGTCTCCATGTCGGCTCATCTCCCTCGGTGCAGAGAACAAAGAGTTTTCATCCCTGCCGAAACAATCGGTAGAGTGATTAAAGCACGAATGTCTCCTTTGGCCAACACGCCATTCGCTCTTCTATGGAATCCAAGAAGGGACATTGTCAAGTTGTCGCCTTGCCGTTTTGCATCGTTGATGCGACAACACCCTTATAATGTACAACAGCAACAAAAACAAGCAAAAAGTGTTACAATTAACGCACGACAAGGCGACAACCCGACATTTTGGAAATTTGCCGCATGGACGCTACGTCACATTTTGGTTAATTTTGACACTTTTTGCGTGTTTTTGTGAGGGCTTCAGCTCGACAATGTCCCTTTCAGAATTTCATACATCTTTCATTGACGACTCATGACAAACTCTACATGATTATATGTGATTGCGTTCCTAAGCAGATACATGCTCGTATTCGTGTGGTTTACGGAAGTGAGAAACGAGTATGGCTTGAGTTTTCTTCCATACATTCGATCCCTCCAATCGATGAAATGCGTGGCGTCCTTTTTTATGATCAGAAATCTTGACATTGCAGGCATATTGTTAATGGCGGCGTAAAACAATACTCATTCTCCCAAATCACTCAAATCCATGCATCCCTTTTCGTTGTCCGCCCACACTGCAACTGATTTTAATTTCTTTTCAACCACACACCAAATTATTAATAATAACTGCGTAAGAAACGTTTCAAATTAGTCTGGCAAAAGTCAGAAATTGTCACGTTGGATCCCAATAACACACTCCATTCCATCACAGTAGCATTTCAATAAAATGAAACATCACACGAAGACTTCATAATCACATTTGCTGGGAACTCGATATCGGCTATCTAGTGACGATCTTATCTCCATGTCTTCGTGTAGACCTTCTTTATCGATCACAACCAAGAATCGGCAAGAGTGAATCCAATTCCTTCACATCGTCCCCCACAAAGGCCAAGAGGTCACATGCTGGCGTCCGTTATTAAGGATCAGGATCCAGGGGATGTCGGCCCAAATCACATTACGTAAATGTCTCTGCAAGATTATCCAAGCGCATTTGTCTGAGAATATTTGATACTGGTATGTACGCATTTCCATTGATTACTCAAGGATAGGTATCTGTGTGTTTGGCTTTGGTTTTGGTTGGGATCGCAGAACCAAAGGGTAAGAACCAGGCTGGTAAAACCAAGGGTGACAGGGGCACAACTAAGCCATTTAAGTGCAAGTACAACTGACAAGATGATTTGATGATTATGTATAGATTTGTTTGTGTGACATTCTAGAAGTTGGTGGTATCGAGATGACGAAACTTTATGGATGATCAACTTCTTTATTTTCACAATGGCGACGTTTCGGTACAGATTCTTATACCGTTTTCAAGCATCATGAATGCTTTAGGACATTGTTTAATTAGTTCTGGATTATTCCCGTTCTGGCATTATAAGTGCAGGAATGTTTCAAGCCATGTTGATAACTGGGCCTTATGGCCATGGATCGTGAGAGGACTCCATTGAGGGGACAAAGAATACTCCAGTTGAGATTTTCACCCAAATGAGGCGAACACCCCGTCATGTGAGTTTAACGATGTTGTAAAGGGCTCTAAATCCCAATTCAATCAATAACTCATAAATACGAATTGCTATCTTTCAACACTTCTGTTAGCCAATATCAAAATACATCTTTCGAAACAGCGTATTTCAAATATGGACAAAATCATATTTTAATGAACCAGTGACACGATTTGCTGGAGTTGGTCCCAGAAATTACACAAGTAACTATGACAAACGTGAAAGTGAAATCTATATGTAGATAGTACAGTCTGCTTTTGTTGATTGATGGGAACATTTGATCTGTGGCGGATTTATTCTGTAAGTCTTCAATCTTGCCATTGCCTTTGAGAGTCAGCCGACATGCAGTCAATACCGAACAAAGCGACTTTAACATTTATATACTTGTGTTACAGTGCCGGTAACATGAACCAGGAGAGATTCCAGTGTAAAAAAGGCATAATTTTAATAATAATTCATTAATGTTTCATTAACTTAGGCAGCATTCATTTTCATTGCTGTTGAAAATAGATTATACTCAGTAAATATATCAGTGTATCATTTTTACAGGTTCACAGTTGTCTTTATTGTTGAACAAATTCCAGAATGATTTTGCAATCAAACTTTTATGGTCATTTAAATTGTTTAGAATTTCAAATATTACAGCAATTGTTTTCTATATACTGAGCATACAGTGATGTTACTATATTTTAAATTAGTCGTGTGATCATACTTCCTGGCAATATACTAATCATTCACTGACTGTTTCCATAGTAAGACGCTTATAGCGAACTGACTGACGTAATGAATATATATAACAAACAAGCTGTCCAGGCCACTTGGTGTATATCGAGTCGAAATGCGTATTACGAACTAAAACCAATGGTCCTTTGAGTTTGATATAACCCCTTGTTAATGTTCAAGCAACAATAGTAATTGTATCTTCAGTACTGAATTCAGAACGAACATTCGTTGGCGCAGTCCAGATTAGCTTTTCATCATAATGTCATTGAAGTCAGTATGTTCTTTTGGTTTTGGGTGCGTTCCAGTGTCTGAGAATAGGACCGCATACATTATTTATTCTACTGGTTCTATTTATGAAAGCCTACAAGCGAAAGTCTGACATCTGAGTGCAGGTGGTCACAGTCTAACCCAAGTAAATAACCCAGGAATATATCAGAGGACAAAATGACATAGCCCGCTGTGCTCGTTCCTCTGCGGTGACCATGCCTGGCATTCATGTCTCCCGTTTACAGTTGAGTATGCAGTTCCTTGGAAGGTTATGATAATAAAAGATAGGGTTATTAATATCTGGAATAAAGCAGCCTTATGTTACACCACCAGTTGTCCTCGTCGTCACGTCACTCAAAGTGCTACCTTTATGGTAGAGATCGAGTTATTGTGCAAACAACGTGAAGGCAGAATCCGAGTTATTCATACCGAGTCGGATCTGGACAAATACAGTCGCTAAAATGTGTTGTGACTTGAGATATAATATGTGTCCTTATTAATCGTTTGGATTTATTTACACGATTCAGTGAGTATATAAGCTTGATATTGTTATACGTATCTTATTATGTGCCACATATACAGTAATATCATATGACCATAATCCGTAATGATTATGTCTTTGCTGTTAGAACTTAATAAGTGAAACACGACTATGACTATGTAGTGTTTGTTTATTTCCTGCTCAAATGGAGTGGATCTTCCGAGTAAGGGAGCAAACCACTCGACGGTATTTCCTCAAATTACACACAGATCACAGTTACTGCATGTTTTGTTTCTTTGTTGTTTAACGCCGCAATATTACAGCTATATGGCAACAGTGTGTAAACAATCGAGCCTGGACCAGACGATCCAGTGATCAACAGCCTGATCTAAGCAGTTAGGACATGTGTCAACCAAGTGAGAGAACCTGACATCCTGATCCCGTTAGTCGCTTCTTATGATAAGCATGAGTTGCTGTTGACCAATTTTAACATGGATTTTCAAAGGGTTTTTACTGCATGTAGGCATGGCAAGTTGATGCATTGGCGCCTCAATATACAGCACTATTTGTATTCATTTTCAGAAACAGATATACCGCTATGTAATTTGCCGCCACTTCAGCTATACCTTTAAATGATCTACGAATTTGACCTCATGTGTGGTTTATACTTATTTTAGTTATGAAATATTGATATTATTATCTAAAACAGTATCTTGTTTTTTAGTACATGAACATTTGTATAACATATCGTGAGTTTATCAATGTGTTTCAATGCTGCGATCATTCTATTTCTTCTTTCTGTGCACAGTATACACATTCAATAGCCCCTGCTGTCGACAACACCGCTTTGACAACCCCACACAATCAACCCTTTATGACTACAGACCGTTATCGTGGGGATGGAGATTGTGTTGTATCATCGGTAACAATTTGGCGGTAACGTCACGTCAAGATCTTGTTCCTCTGTTGTTATTAGTTACTTTGGCTTCATCTTCTGGCATGTTCTCACTCCGGTGATAAAGAGCAGGTGCACTAAACACCGACATGCAGGTTTAACTTCTTGTGAGAGTGGGAGTAATTCCGTTTCTTCTGCTACTGCCCTGCGGGAGTGATCATTTATTCCGTAACCGATGTCTGAACCTGAAGGCTATTTCTTTCAACGATGTACAATCGTGAAACCGTTGATCAATTTCATGGAATTCTGAAACGGTTTTCTAACAATGTTTGTATTTCATACCTGCCCTCTCATCAATTGTATTGATGTTTCATTAAACATTTGTTTTCTTGTTTGTCTTTTCTAAAGCCGATTTCAGACTTACTCGGTTCCAAGTTACTGTCAAGTATTTACTTGAGTTGTTCGGCACCAGGACGCCATCGATTCGACACAAATTATCTCCGTTGTCCCCATAACCTCTTTTAAAGGCATGTGGTCTAGAACTTTCTGTGTCATGTTGACATGTCAGAAGAGCTTACTTAACACATTAAGTTATTTTCCTTTGAAGTGCATCGTATTGATTGTTTCTTCCGTGACGCTACTGGATAATTTCCCAAGACAATGCAGTGTACTTTCCCGAGTCTCCTGCGCCAGACTCAACCATTATCTGTTTCAAACTCCAATGAGACCATGTATCTACGCTATAGTGAACACCAATCAAAACATTGATTTTCCATGAGTTTGACTAACACGGTCATTGCTTCTTAATGGTATCCTGTTTGTAACATTTAGATGATGACATGTACTCCGGGACTCCGGGACTCCGGGACATAACAGGTCTTCAGTATCCCTGTTTGCTGTGAGAACCGTTCTATGAGTATTGGTTACAATGGTAGATCTGGTAGATCGTCTTTCGAGGATTTGCACAACTGGTAAACCGCAGAGTACACAGTTGAAGGTGAAATTCCGTTGCTGCGTATGACAGTCGACAGGTGCCTTTAAATGGATCATTATATTTCCCGTCGTATATAATGTGTGTACAATGTGCCTTTGATGACTTTTATTTCATACAATATCATTCTAGGAATTTATAGCACAAAACCCTTGGCCACATTTAGATGTTCACAATGGATTGTTTCAATTGACATCCACCTGGAGCTTGTGGTTTCACTCATGGATTTTGTTTGCGTGTTTGTTTGTTTATTTGTTTATTTGTTTGTTCTAACGGCATTTGTTTCAATGAACAATATTCCAACTATAAAACGGCTCTCTGTAAATATTCGAGTCATACAGACAATCCAATGGGTGAAATCATGAGCATCGATCTACGAAGTTGGAATATGTTCTGATACAGCAACCAAGTGAGAGTGTCTGAGCACCTGAGTCCGTTATTCGCCTCTTACGACAACCATGTGTTCTTTAGACCCATTCTAACCGGGATCTCCACCTCTCATTTGCCAAACAAATCGGACAGCAATATTCCGCATGCAACGTTCATCAAATTCTTCAATATTTTCAATACTCGGTTATGTCCAATTCAAAGTTGGAGAGTAGGGTAACTCATTGGCCCTGATGGAATATCCTTGAATTCTTTTTATTCTCTTTAGCCATAGCTGAAACCAAGATCTCATTTGATGGGATTGCTCGCGATGTTCTGACAGCTGGACTTATTCCCACTTTGTGGCATGGGTAAAATCCTTTTATACTTTATACTGAACCTGAATACATCCTTTCCAAGAACCAGGAAGTGAGTTCCATGGGAAATTGACAAATGGTTAGACTTTCAGCTGAAACCTCGACGCCTTATTTGATTTGAGAATTCATATTTCTGTTGGACTTTCTATTAATGATAATTGAAAACCTTTATAAAAATTACATGTACTTATGAAATGCATTTTTTAGACTGAAAAGACATTAATGTTTGGTCATTACAAGCCAAAACGCAGCGTTCAATGCGCCAATTTCTACCAAAGGAAATATTAATGTTTTATGGTGATAGAAACGCATACAATTTCGAACTCAATTCTTATGCCGTTAAAGAAGCATGTTTATTGGATTATGTGTTTTCATATGGCATTTTTATCGTCCATATTGAGAAACATGATATCAGTCAATGACAGCTGATGTATATCTGAATGCTAACATCAAAGTATTGATTGGTTTTAGATTAGCATTGAATGCATAGTTGGCTGGATTGTACGTATTCTTAGAAACGTGGTTTCTATACACTTAATTCCCATATCTATGAACGAATGATTGTATTCGATTCTGTTTTGCTTTTAGGAAATTACTGTTATTCTTCATAGTACAATAAAGTTTCTTTGGATTCTCTTCTGAACCTTCCGATAACGACTTGTTTAGTGTATACTAAAATGATCACATCACAATGAGCTTAGAATTCTGTTCTTTAATAATGCGTTAGAAGCCCCACCTACAGTTGTGGTGGGGTATGGTTATAGTGTTTGCATGTGGATAAGGCTCTTAAAGGACCTATATAGATCATACCTTGAACTATTTTCGAGAGTATAATGCCATTCTTGATGGAACATATTAACTGAATGTTCTCGGAAACGTTTAAGAAACAGAGTTACATTACCCACTGTCTGATTTAACCATGCAAATCCAAAGCCATATGAAAATAAAAGATTTCTAATATGCGAAGCCCAAGTTGTCTTGCCCCTGTTATCAAGATGAACAAGCATATTATAAGCTATTTTAGGTATTCGTTGTTCATGCATTTCCAGAATCTTAAGCCAATACTTCAAACATCTTATTTGTGAATTTATATAAACTGGATATCTCCCACATTCCCCATAAACCATACAATTTGGCGTTGCTTGTCCAACATTTAGAAGTCTTTTACAAGCTAAGAGATGAAGTTTCTCAAGACATTCTTGACGCTGAAACCCCCAAACTTCTGACCCATAAAGCATAATCGGTTCAATTTGTTAATCAAACAGTTTGAAAAATATGTTTGGAGTGAAGGCACCTATATTCTGAGAAACAGACATAACATTTATGAAAGCCTTCTTTGCACGTGATTGCAAATCAAGAACACTTTTTTTAAAATTCATCGTGTGAGAAAACATAAAACCAAGGTAGGTATAGTGATTAGCGATAGTCAGTAATTTGCCATTGAAAAAACATTTCTCTTTTGAAGCGACGGGACGACCTCTTCTGAAGATTACAATATTTGTTTTCTCGAAATTAACAGAGAGTTTCCAATCGTTTGTGTAACGTTCTAAGATATTGAGTTGAAATTACTGTTATTCTTCATGGTGCAATAAAGTTTCTTTGGATTCTCTTCTGAACCTTCCGAAAGCGACTTGTATAGTGTATACTTTAATGATCACATCACAATGAGCTTAGAATTCTGTTCTTCAATAATGCGTTATAAGCCCCACCTACAGTTGTGGTTGGGTATGGTTGTAGTGTTTGCATGTCATGCTGAAGACCCGGGTTTGATTTTAGTTACACAGTGCGAAGCCAATAACCAGTGTCCCAATAACAGTTTTTACATGGATGTAGACTCACTCACTCACTCTTTCCACTTTACTAAGTCTGTGTTTGCAATAATTAATCTCGGATACAGACACAGAAAAAATATTTTTTCTTACCATCCGAGCAATTCCTGTGATCCTTTGTTCGATCCCAGTTTGGTTTACGTTCCCATGTTCCCTAATGCTACAGAGGAATATGCTGCTGTATGTATCTACTGGTTTTTGATGTATGTGAGTGAGTGAGAATAATAACGCTCCTCCTTTAGCAACATTTCCTCAGCATCACGGTGGGGACACCAAATATTTTCTTTATATCCTTGTGGGGAATAGAACCCGGACCTTATGCGTAACGAGCGATTGCTTTAACCATTTAGCAACCCAACCGCACGTGATGGTGGATGAATGATACAATACTTGTTCATGTACATTGTTAACGTAAATACCTCTACCGTAAGTCCACTACCCTGATATTCGTTTAAATCTGTGCAACAACGAATGAATCCTGCAGCAGTTCACCAGAACGCATCCTCTCTAATGTGACTATACATTCTCCCTCAGGGTCTACAAGATTGTTGGAGACAGACATTAACATACGGTACAGAATTAAATTATTTAGGCAAAAAAGTGTGGGTAGCTTAACAGTTTAGGTGTTTGTTACTAAGTCAGAAAAGACATGTTTGACTTCCATCAGGTAAACATCAGACCAATTCCTGATGTTCCGTGAGCACACTAGAGAATTTTTTATCGCAAAAAACAAAACAAAAAACTGCCTTATTTGTTAGTTTTACAGATTGTCCCTTGGTTATTTTATGCTCTGTCAAACCTTGAGCTCACTGCACACAAGTATTTTATATGCTTATACTTAAATAAGTTGTACAAAACACAAGGAAAATCTTTTACCACATCCTGGAAATCACTTTCGTGCAAATATAACTGTAAAAGCAATTCAGAGTTGTCACATGCATCATATTTGGACTCAGTGCCAATTGTTTGAAACTCCCTGTCAATATGATAGTTAGATCGACCTGATACCTTCGGGCGTGCAACCAAGCGAGAACCCTGTAATGGGAAGGTATTGTCGTTGTCGAAATATGCATTGCACATGGATGCTGGTACTTCCGCTGAATCTATTGATGACTTTGATGGCGGGATTTATTCTATACATGAACAATGTTTTTTCTTGAATCATAGTTCAAAGTATTCCATCAAGTTCCCAACTGAATTCGGCTATCAAGCTACATGTTTTCGCAATAAACTCCAGTCCAGATCAAATATGGTTGCCAGACTTTTGTACCCAGAAATGGTAATCGAAGAGGACGTCACTTTGCTGAATAGTCCCCGCTGTGTTGAAATAACTCTATTTACAAATGAGATATGACAAGAAATCTATAGAATAATGTCACATATGCCATTTTTTAAGTATCTTTGCGAACAATTCTCTTATGTAATCACACTTGGTTTGAGTATTCTTTATTGATTCCTTCTGGGGAGGTTTACCATTATCTCCGGAACCGAGCTTCTGAAATCTAAGACAAGCCCAAAGAAATCTACTGCATGAGAACAGAGGGAAACTGTAAAAAAGCTAATGACTTTAGAAGAATTGCAGTCTCAAGTGTGTTTAGGGATGAGTGATAGATTGCAGAACAGGTCATATCTATATAAGCACATGGAAATGATGACAATGGCATCGGAATGTTTTAATGGTGGAAATGAGGAACATCATTTCATACGAAAGCTACAACAATTATAAACCATTGAAAACAGATCAAGTAATAGACAGCTCCACACACGGATAATGGAATGTGTATTACATGTACAAGTGTCGCGTGTTCAGACCTACGAACAATTCTGGACTGTTCCTTTGTCTTGCACATTTGGAAACTTCAAATATACAGTCAGTAATTGATGTTATAAAAACAGTTTCTTTGTTTTCAAGTCATCATAGCAATTTCGACAAGACGTCCCTTTGTCTTGTGAATGGGAATTTCGCCTGTGAAGTTAATGTTGGCTGTCACAAGTACAGTTAATTGCAGTTAACCGACCACGAAGTTCTGAGCATCATATCAAACTGCAAAAATATACATGCCTTTCACATTGACTGTATTTATTCAACTGTATCATATCAATCAGCTTTAACATAATAATTTCAATTCACTTTGCCCTTAGTTTAGCTTGAATATTATAGTGCAGCGTTAAACAAGAAAACACATTTTGTAACACAGGAAGCAACTTTAATTCATAGCCACGCAATCAGGCCATCTACCACTCCCTGACAGTCATTCATCGTTAATGTTCCTCTTATTCGATGGGACTTTTGATAACGTGAGCTGTTCAAGATTTCATGATAATATGATTGAATATGAATCGATGATGCGTTTAAATGATGCCGAAATTAGATTAAATGCATAATATGGAAAAGTGCACCCAGACATGTCAATATTGACATCGTAGCTTGGCGACTAGCACATTTCGTGAACAGCCTTGGAATCAGTCATAATTAAATTGTACAGACTATATACAAGAAGGAAATGACACGCAGTCAAGTCATTCTCCCCATAATGTCAGTTTATCTGTCAACACACGTCTCGCTCCAGATGATGTTCCAACTTCATCAAACACAACAAATCACAATGTGCTTTTTCCGTCTTCAGTTGTTTGATTGGTGACTGGAATTTCACCATTTGGCACATAACGGAAAACATAGAAGACCTGGAAAAATCAACTTGTACTCTCTCGACAAATAATTATATACATCGGATCTCACTTTAATTGTCTAATCCAATTTGCCACCAGCAATTATTAACTCTGAAAATAGCCTTGAGTAAACTCGGAATAACGAAACACAAGCTGTTAACTAATTATGAATTTGTATGTATAATTATTACCACCATTGGTACTTCAGTTGAGAAGTCTCAACAACGTATCTATTATGTCTTCAACAAATGGACTTCCTTCTGTCATTTTGACGTACTCATACTGACATACAGAAAACTATATCGATGGTAAAATTCCATTTTAGCCTTGTATATTTGTTTCACTGACACTGCCAGCGTCTGATAATGTCAGAAGACTGTCCCCTTTCATCATCTTTTCAGCTGTAACTGACATTAAAATACACAGTAGTAGTAGTAGTAGTAGTAGTAGTAGTAGTAGTAGTAGTAGTACGCCAGTACTATAACCGGTATAAACTCGGATTCCATCGGGAATCGGCATCAGCTCTTCCAGAATTCGAATAAGAGGCCATAGTATTCAACCCCTTAACACTCTTAATGAAATTATTATTATATAAATATGAATAGTTGCATGAAAACCTTCATTCATGTTTCAAAAAGGCCCCTCAAAATATTTGGCCTAATTTAACAAAATAACTGTTGAAAACACAAGTGGTTTTTAACACAAAGCTAAAAAACGTTCCCTTGTCCATTCTTCAGTCTATAATTACTAATGCGTCCGATATAGGATCCTTTAAAACTGCCCGCGGTGATAGGTCAATTACCTACGTATGAGAATACAGAGCCACGCCAGGCGTTTAAATCCAAACACATTCTGGTGGCTTAACAACTGAAAATACACAGCTCAATTCCGGGACTCCATAGACCACTTGTCAAAACACTCATGGAGGCATCCAACAAGAATGCATTGGCTCAGTGTTGACACCGATGAAACCGAAAAAGGAACATCATTAACCTCTTTTGGTGCTTCCCGCTGCGTATTTGTGGATATGGACGTGTTCAGGATATAGGGTTTTTCGGTAATTATGTTTTGGTCTTCAGAGTTTAGATAGCATCAGAAAACCTAGAGAACATTTCACACTCGGAGAGGATATTGCTCCAACGTTGTGGGAGATTAAGTAGCTGCACAGTGTAATATGATCCGTATGCTGCACTGACCTCGACACTTGAGATCAAATAGAATTGTTTGATTTCGTTGTAGCTGAGCATGCAGTCAGATTAAAAGCAAATATAGTTTGTTTGTTGACATCAGCCTTCAGCAAATCATAGTGTACCAGGAAGGTTAAACACGTCCACTCTTTTTTGTCTATATCCATATAACATTTTGAAGTATGTACAAATTAAACTGGTTAAACGTCCGAGATACGCAACCCCATTGGTGTAAGGGTAATAATATTACATGGATAAAAATGTACAAATGTAGCAGGGAGTGAGTCAAAGCCACAAGCATTGCTAAGATGCTAATTACGGGTCAAGCAAGGCCTAAGATGGGAGTAACACCAGCAGCAGTAGGAATATTACAATATACTAGTGTTGAACATAAAATAATAAAAAATAAATACAGCAAAGAGAGTTCGGGCGATCCATGCACAGCCTAGTTGACTCACCATGAGCACTATTCACACTCAGACCAGACAGCGAATGGGACCTCTCCGAGGAAGTGCTGCCTAGTTAAACCCACAAGACCATTTCGGAGAATGTAAAGACAACCCAACATTTCTGCATTACCCACAGTGTGTCAGCATTCCTAGCAGCAGGCATGTGTACTCTCCCAATGTCAGTCAACAGGCTGAAAGGTATCAAACTTGAGGCATTTGAACAATGAGACAGATAACATCATACATTCGACGCACGCGTAACAATTCTTAAGCAAAGTCTGGATATTTGCCATGTAATAATGTTTCGTAGAAAAACTGAGCCTGTGCCGACTTTATATAATACTTCGCTTGGTTGACACTCATCTCTGTGCCGTTCAGCAGTATAGAACCATCAGAGGTACACTGCTGCCTCCAACTAGAATGTGTCGAATCCCGTCCTGAATCTTAATATGGAATTATCAACGTTTTAAATTGCGAAATCAACTTATTGTGACAACTTAGGAGTCGAAATAAGAAAAACTCAAGAGAAAAAAAGAACCTAGAAATTTGAATCAAGTATAATGGCTTGTAAATAAAATGCTTCTTTTTATACATGTACTACGTATTTATTACATGTGATTTCAGTAACATGTACGATGTTCTGACTTTCTGTTGTCCGACGCCTGGGACAGATGGCATTATGGTCAAATCGGATATGCTGAACCCCGGATACGTCAGTATATCTATATGACAATGGCTTGTACAAAATAGAGGCTCATCTAGGCAATTCAGTGATCGATATTGTAAACAAAGACATACGCGTTACGATGTTACGCTACCAATCTAGCTGCTAAGCCTGAGAACACCCAACCCAAAAAGTACATCTTTCAGCCAGCAAAGGTGTTTTTATTTTAAAAATTCTTTTATGATGAAACGTGCGACGAATCATTACAACAGACACGAAGACCAACGGTAATATTACATCTGTATTCCATTCCCAACGCATGACTCCTAGTTAGTTTGAAACAGATTGGTGGTTTGACTTTCGAAAGTACAGGATGCGTTGGTATTACATGGATTCACAGCAAACACTTTATTATTCCAATGTACAGTATATAAATATCGTTTTGCACTATATTTGGTAACCCTTTCACACTGTGAATAACGTCTTAATCTACCTTATATACAGAATGGATCAAATGGCATATTTAGTGGGTGAAGCAAGGATTTTATTTTCAGTCCGTTTCCGTGAAATGAGATGACGTTGTTGTCCCCTCGACCTACATTAATCTCTTTCCTCTTTCAAAAAACGTAACTTTTCCCCTCAGGTACCTGCATGGTGGTATTTTGTATTAATGTTTCATTGGTGTTAATGGTGTAAATGTTTATACTGGCGTTGTTGGAACTGTATCACGATAACTTATATTTATGAATCATAAGGGACGCATTTTCTAATTAATGATACATTCTTTCAGGAGAATCTAAAATGCTGTAAGTAAGACGAAGGTAGGTATGGCAATGCTAAGATTATTCATCTTGGACTGTCTTCGATTGTATGTAATGCTTTTTGAAGCAATGCTGATCTGATTCAAGCACTGGCAAAAGAACCGAAACAAACACCTGCACAAGCACTGATAAGATCACTGAACCAGGCACTGAAGTAAGCCCTGGTACAGGCACCGCCTCAAGCACTGATCCAAGCACTGGTACATGCACCGCCTCAAGCACTGATCCAAGCATTGGTACACGCACCGCCTTAAGCACTGATCCAAGCACTGGTACAGGCATCGCCTCAAGCACTGATACAAGCACTGGCACAGGCACCGCCTCAAGCAGTGATCCAACTAATGTTACAAGCTCCGGTACAGGCACTGTCACACACTCTGGTACAAACGTCGAACCGACCACTCATGCAAGTACAAGTACTGATACATGCACTGCCCTGAGCACTGATGCAACCCATGATGTTGGTAACATTTGACATCCACTGCCTTTAAAGTTGATATCTGGTGATTTAAATCTTTTTCTCCCACCATCTCCGAAAGCATCGATGAACGCCACGATGCTTTACTTCAAACTGTTAACTTTAATGTGCTTGGATATATTTTACAATCATGAATATTCTTTAAAGTTGCACGCTTAAACAAAAAACAAAACTTGAACATCAACTTTGTGAGTAGAGTGTAGATATTTACAGAACATGGACGTTGACTGGATTTAAGTAAATTTATTCAAAATACATTTTGATTGCAAAATCGATGCAACACTTTTTCGAAATTCACACAGTTCCCTGCTCATTTGAAAAGTTCAAGTAACACATTGTGCATGAATAACTGTTTCTTGGAACAGATAAATGCTGTAACCCGTAATCATTTTTGTAGAAGGCATTCTCTGACGGCCTCTTGAGAATATTGGCCTCCATCAACCTATGTTTGTTGTAAGACTGAATGGATCTGGCTGTCAAGCTCGCTGACATGGCAGATAGCATGTGATTGCAGCTCAGTTGCGTAAATCGATTCTCATGATATCAATCACGTGATTATTTACGCTGTTATGTCACTGGACTCTTCACAAACCCGCTCTGTAGGCAGACGCTACAAGACACGACGTTCGCGGCTCTTCACAACGTCTCCATTTCGGCTCATCTCCCTCGGTGCAGAGAACAAAGAGTTTTTATTATGGCCGAATCGGTAGAGTGATTAAGGCATGAATGTCTCCTTTGGCCTACACGCCATTCGCTCTTCTATGGAATTCTAGAAGGGGCATTGTCGCGTTGTCACATTGTCGCGTTTTCGCATTGCCGCGTTGTCTGGTTGCCGCGTATACACCCTGATAATGTACACACGAAACAAATACTATTAGGCAAAAATTAAAGCGTTAAAATTAACGCGATGCATTTTGGACAGAATTCCTTTTAGAATTCCATACTTCTTTCACTGACGACTCATAACAAACTCTCTGATTATATGTGACTGTGTCCCTTGTGGTGCCAGAATCTTCTGTTCGAGGCTTTGAATCCTAGATACATGCCCGTATACGTGTGATTTACGGAAGTGACAAGCGATTATGGCCTGTGTTTCCTTCCACACATTCGATTCCTCCCATAGCTGAAATGCTTGGCGTCCTTTTATATGATCAGAAATCTTTACTATTGTTAATGGCGGCGTAAAACAATACTCACTCTCCCAGATCACTCAAACCCATCCTGCCTGCTTTGTCGTCCGCCCCACTGCAATGATTGCAATGATTTAATTTCTTTTCAACCACACACCAAATTATTAAGAATAACTGCGTAAGAAATTTTTCAAATTAGTCTGGCAAAAGTCACGCTGGATCCCAATAACACACTCCATTCCATCACAGTAGCATTTCAATAAAATGAACATCACACGAAGACTTCATAATCACATTTGCTGGGAACTCGATATCGGCTATCTAGTGACGATCTTGTCTCCATGTCTTCGTGTAGACTTTCTTTATCGATCACAACCAAGAATCGGCAAGAGTGAATCCAATTCCTTTACATCGTCCCCCACAAAGGCCAAGAGGTCACATCCTGGCGTCCGTTATTAAGATCAGGATCCAGGGGATGTCAGCCCAAATCATATTACGTAAATGTCTCTGCAAGATTATCCAAGCGCGTTTGTCCAAGCGCGTTTGCAGAACCAGAAGGTAAGAACCTGGCTGGTAAAGCCAAGGGTGATAGGTGCACAGCTGAGCTATTTTACGTGTAAGCAAAACTAGCAAGATTATTTGATGAGTGAGTGAGTTGAGTTTTACGCCGCACTCAGCAATATTCCAGCTATATGGCGGCGGTCTTGAAATAATCGAATCTGGACCAGACAATCCAGTGATCAACAGCATGAGCATCGATCTGCGCAACTGGGAACCGATGACATGTGTCAATCAAGTCAGCGAGCGTATAGTCGCCTCTTACGACAAGCATGGGTTACTGAAGATCAATATTCTAACCTGGACCTTCACGGGTAAGATTATTTGCAGGAAAGTTTCAAGCCATATTAACAACTGGGTCTTATGACAATGGATCGTCACAAGATTCATTTGAGAAGACAAGAAATATTTTAGTTGAGGTCGTGTGGATATCCCCAAATTACCTCACCATACAAGGCCAGAAGAAGTTATGTGAAATACGTTGAAGTTGTCACGAAGACGGATCCTGATCAGCTACTGACGAGAAATATGTCCGTGAAGTAAATTGGAGCTTTAAAAAACCCAAGATAATCAATCAAGATGTCACATCCTATGGTAGGGACTTCTCGGAAATCTTTAGTAATTTAATATAATCCCCCGTGGGAATTTTTGGTTGGAATAGATCCCCTGCAACCAAAGTGGTCAACGCGTAAGACTAGCGTCAGTTCGGGGTTTCCCCAAAATAAGGCTAACACGCCGTTATGAGAGTGGAATGATGTCTCAAGGGCGTCGAAACGCATTTACACAATTTCGACAGTCCATATAAAAATGAGCGTATATCAAATATATCCAAAATCTCATTTTAATTAACCAATTCCCACTGACAAACGTGTAAGTGAAATCTATATAAAAACAGTACTTTCTGTTTCTGTTGTTTGATGTGAACATTTGATCTTTGGTGGATTTGTCCTTTAAGACTTGAATCATGTCGTTGCATTTGAGAGTCAGCCAGTGCTGTCAGTAGCTACAAAAAGTAACCTTACCACATACTTTCTTTACAGTACCGGTCACGCCGAAGACCCTTGTTCGAATCTCCACATGGATACAATGTGTGAAGCCCATTTCTGGTGTCCCCCGCCGTGATGTTGCTGGAATATTGCTAAAAGCGGCATAAAACCAAACTCACTCACTCACTCACTTTACAGTACCGGTAGCAAGCACCAGGAACGTGTAAAAATGGCATTGTCAACTCTGATCTGCTGTAATAATCATTATTCATTAACATTTCATTAATTCTGGTTGCAAGCATTTTCACTTCAGAGTTCTTTTTAAAATACAATATGCTCTGTAAAATATATCCCTCATTTTTACAGGTTTACAGTGGTTTTTATTGTTGAATATATTCCAGAAAGATTTTGTATCCTTTTATGGTGATGTAAATTGTTTAGAATTTCAAATTATACAGGAATGTTTTTATTAAATTGAATATACAGTAATATTACTATATTATTAAATAGTCTTGTGATCATACTTACTGGAAATATATTCGTAACTCCCTGCATAGTAGAACGAAGACGCATTTAACGACCTGACTGATATAACAAACTTTAATAACAAACAAGTTGTCGAGGCCACTTGCTGTATATCTAGTCGAAATGCATATTACGAACTAAAACTAATGGTCCTTTGAGTTCGATATTACCCCATGCGAATAGTAATTGTGTCTTCAGTACTGATTACAGAATTAATATCCGTTGGTGTAGTCCATTATAGCTTTAGCATCTTAATGTCAGTGAAGTCAGTATGTTCTTGGTCTTGGGTGCGTTCCAGTGTCTGAGAATAGTTCCGCATACATTATTTATTCTACTGGTTCTATTTATGAAAGCTACAAGCGAAAATCTGATCTCAGTGCAGACAGTCATAATGTAACACAACAAAATAACCCATAAATATAGCAGAGGACAAAATGGCATAACCCGCTGTGCTCGTTCCTTTGCGGTGACCATGTCCAGCATTCATGTCCCCCGTTTACCGTTGAGTAAGCAGTTCCTTTGAAAGTTATTATACTAAAGATTAGGGTTACAAATATGTTGAATAAAACAGCCAATTGTTATGCCACCAATTGTCCTCGTTGTCAGGCCATTCAAAGTGCTTCCTTTATGGAAGAGATCGAGTTGTTCTGCCACGTAAATAGTAATATCATATGACCATAATCCGTAAAGATTATGCCTTTGCTGTGACAAATCTAAACACTACTATGGAGAGGTAATGTTCGTCTATTCCCTGCTCAAATGGAGTGGATTTTCTGTTTAATGAAGCAAACCACTCGACTGTAGTTCCTAAAATAACACACAGATCACACTTACTACATATTGTATTTGTTTGTTGTTTAACGCCGCACTCAGCCATAATCCAGCTGTACGGCGGTCTGTAAATAATCGAGTCTGGACCAGACAATCCAGAGATCAACAGCGTGAGCATCGATTTACGCATTTGTTACACTATGACTTGTCACGTCAGAGAGCCTCTCCACCTGATCCCGTAAGTCGCTTCTTATGACAAGCATGGGTTACTGAAGATCAATCATAATCCGGATTTTCACGGGTTGTTACTACATGTTAGCATGCAAGTTGATGTATTGACGTCTGAATGTTCATTTGCTGTTCAGTACATGAACAGTTGTATAACATATCCCGAGTTTATCAATGTTTTTCAATGATGTGAGCGTTGTCATTCTCCTGCTCGTGCACGGCATACCTATTCAAAAAACCCTGCTGTCGACTACACCGCTTCCACATCCCCACATCCCCACACAATCCACCCTGTACGACTCGAGACTGTTATACTGGGGTTGGAGATTGTGTTATATGATTGTAACAATTTGGCGGCACCGGCACGATAAGATCTCTTGTTCCTCTGTTTTTATTAGTTACTGTGGCTTCACCTTCTGGCATGTTCTCACTCAGGTGATAAAGAGCAGGTCCACTACACGCCGACTTGCAGGTTTAACTTCTTCTGGGAGTGGGAGTAATTCCGTTTCTTCTGCTACTGCCCTTCGGGAGTGATCATTTATTCCGTAACCAATGTCTGAACCTGAAGGCTATATCTTATAACGATGTACATTTCTTTCCTTGGGAATATACACTGTAAAAATAATTAGCACCGGTGGTGCTTTATTTCCACAACTTCTCTGCCCCTTGCTGATCTTGTGTAGAAGATCAAAGTGAGTTTTAATTCTTTCTGAACAATGTTCAACACAAGATTGGTGAAGTTTTCTTCTTTCTTCTTTTGATTCCCTCATTCCATACAATGTTAACTGAATTTCACAGCACAGCATTTCAGATCCAGCACCCTCAGTATTCCTCTGTCAAATATAAAAATGTTCTTACCCTATTCGTCAAACAGTTGATCTATCTCATGGAATGCTGAAACGGTTTTCTAACACTGTTTGTATGTCATACCTGCCCTCTCATCAATTATCTTGATAAGTCACTAAACGTTTGTTTTCTTGACTTACTCAGTTCCAAGTACTGTCAAGTATTTATTTGAGTTGTTCGGCACAACGACTGGACCCCCATCGATTCGCCACAAAATACCACTACTGGCCCCATAACCTCTTTTACAGGCATGTGGTTTATGTGTCATGTTGACATATCAGAAGAGCTTACTTAACGTATTAAGTTATGTTCTTTTGAAGTGCATCGTATTGATTGTTTCTTCCGTGACACTACTAGATATTTTCCCAAGACAATGCAGTGTAGTTTCACGAGACTCCTGCGCCAGACTCAACCATTATCTGTTTCAAACTCCAATGAGAGCATGTATCTACGCTATAGTGAACAACAATCAAAACATTGATTTTCCATGAGTTTGACTAACACAGTCATTGCTTCTTAAAGGTAACCAATTTGTAACATTTAGATGATGACGTGCACTATGTACGTTTCGCTACACATGGGACTCGGGGACATCTTCACTATTTCTATGTACTGTGTTAGCCGTTTTATGAGAATTGGTCTGGTTAAAATGGATGATCTGACAGATTGTGTTAAAACGTGAACCAAGTCCTGGATTGTTGAACAACTGGTAAACCAGTACACAGTTGAAGGTCAAATTCCGTTCCTCTGTATGACAAAAGTCACAAAGGTGAATAGCGTGTGTACGGACTTTACAATACTACAACCATTACGACATAACTGGTGTTAACGTCGGCAGGTGCCATTAATAGAACCTTCACATTCCCTGTCATTCATACTGTGTCTATATTGTGCCCTTGATGTCGTAACAGGAGGTGGTCACGACTTTTGTCGTTGATGTGATTGTGTGATTCGTCCTTTACTTTGAGAACCATGAATGTTTCTTGCTCTGTGAATTCTTGTTTGTTGTCGGGATCGTGGCGATGGATCCCATCCTTATCACCTGTCAACAGCCGTATATAGAACCATATATTGTCATTATAACATGTCCATAGTTTACATGATATTAAAAGTGAAGACTTTTATTTCATATAATATCATTCTAGGATCTTTTAGCACAAAAACCTTGGGAACGTATATTGATGACTTTGATGGTGGAAAAGTATTCAATCATAGTTCAAAGTATTCCATCAAGTTCCCAACTCCTTTAGGCTATCAAGCTACATGTTTTCGCAAAAATTCCAGTCCAAATCAAATATGGATGCCAGAGGTTTGTACCCAGAAATGATAATCGAAGAGGACGTCACTTTGCTGAATAGTCCCGAATTGTTGAAATAACACTATTTACAAATGAGATATGACAAGAAATCTATAGAATAATGTCACATATGCCATTTTTGAAGTATCTTTGCGAACAATCCTCTTATGTAATCACATCTGGTTTGAGTATTCTTTATTGATTCCTTCTGGGGAGGATTACCATTATCTCCTTAACCAAGCTTCTGGAATCCAAGACAAGCCAAACCACTTCCACTGCATGAGAACAGATGGAAACTGAAAAAAAGGTGAATGCTTTTACCGGAATTGCAGTCTTTGACTGTGTTTAGGGATGAGTGATGGATTGTAGAACTTATCTATACAGGCACATGAAAATGATAGTAATAGCAGGTTGTAAAGGTGGAAATGAGGAACATCAATCTGTAAGAAAGCTACAACAATTATATAAATACCGCTAGCGACCATATCAAGTCATCGATAGTTCCACACAAGGCAAATGGAATGTGTCTTACGTGTACAAGTGTCGCAGTTTAAGACCCACGAACAATTCTGGACAGTTCCTTTCTCTCAAACATTTGGAAACTTCAAATAATACAGTCAGTAATTGCTGTTAGAAAAAAACAGTATCTTTGTGTTTATGTCATCATAGAAATTTCGACAATAAGTCTTTAGTTGCCATCACAAACAAGGCTTCTTTGTCTTTAGTGTATGGGAATTTCAACTGTGAAGTCAATGCTGGCTGTCACAAACAAAGTTAAATTGCAGTTAACCGACCAGGAAGGTCTCAGCATCATATCAAACGTGCAAAAGTTTACATGTCTTTCATCTTGACTGTGTTTATTCAACTGTATCAACTCAATCAATTGACTTTAACAATTTCAAAAAATGTTGCCCATGATAATCAGCCAAATGACACTCTTTATCAAAACGTATGCACGAAAATATAGCCATAATTTTAACATGACAAGATTTGTGTAACTTTTTCAAAAGGATCAAAATAATTAGTTAAGCAGTATATTGATAATCACATCGTGCCAGTAGTCAACCTAGAAGCCTAAAATGGTAAATTCACTATGCAGAGTTACATATGTAGGTGAGTCGACCTAATTATGGTCAACAACCCATCCCTGTCTTGATGAAAGATGCGACTAATTGGATCGGGTGGTCAGGCTTGCTGACTTGGTTGATGTATGTCATCATATCCAGGTTGGGCAGATCGAGGCTCATGATGTCGATCTCTTGATTATTTTCTCGATTATTTACAGACATTGCTGAGAGCTACTTTGAGCATCAAACACGCAAACCATATCCGTGATATTGGTTTCACTACATATACACTGTAAAGTAACAGTCTTTGGCGTAATCCATTTTGTGACTGAGATTCAAAAGAATTATCCCATAAATCATTACATTTTAATAGCGTGTGACCAGTTCTTTGACAGTTTGGTTAGATTGATAAATTACAGCAAACCATAGTTGCGATGTTAAACACATCTATATGCCCTCTCATCCTTTTAAGTCAGGACAAGATTGATCAATAAGGAGTGATTGTCACTAGCATCGTACAATTCATGAAAAATGAGAATGATGCCGGTTTTTAACACTGTGCGTGCTGTTGAGCCAAACTGATACATACAACTTATACATTTGCAGCATTTTCCTTGACAAAGGATTGTTTCTCTCAATATCACCAACGCAGGTTCCTGAAATTTAGGCGCCAATAAAATTCATCTGTGAGATTTCTATCACAGTGATAATCCGTCTTTGTACTTAGACAGTGATACGTACGCTGTTGTTGACTCTGAGTTTAACAGGGAACGTGAAAGGTTTTGTCAGTGGGATCGCTTGTATCAAAATGGTTTATACAGCAGCAGTAATCCTTCTCTAATAACACCCCAAGAGGGTTCATGGGGATGAACTTGACAAAACTAACCAACAGACAAACCAAACATGCCATCACAGGAAAATCATTGTAGAGGCGCTATTGCTGTCTCGGTAGAATAATAATGTATTGCAATTGGTAAAAGAATTACCTTCTATTTTTTCAACGTTCTGTTTTGCCTTGAACTTCACGTATTGTCTCCACACACAAATTCCTGAGTCGATTTTCACTAAGGTATATTTTGTGAACGTTCTTCTCAATATCTCCCGCCTTGCCATGGCCATAGCTCCAGATATTGCTGCCCGGATGAAAATTCCTGGTTAAAATCCTTAAAAAAACGAATAAACTTTGTTTTTTGTGCTCTTTTAACCATTACATATGAAAGACGTATGGTTAAGACGTGTTCTTAAACGGAACACCAAATCATTCTTTAAAAACTTGTGGTTAATTAATACCGAGCGATTAAAAGTTGCCAAAAAGTCGTCTTCTTCTCTTTCGCCCGCCAACAAAATCACAGAGAGGTTACGTAACTCTGTTGCCAGAGCACTGTAGCGAACCGGAAGTGACGTTATGTGAGGAAGCATTTTTAGTTAGTCCTCGGCAGCTTAACAGGTTTGGGTTGTCAGGCTCGGACACTTTGTTAATTCCAATGTTCATAATATCAATCACTGGTTTGCCTGGAAGAGATTCTGATTATTTAAAGGCCGCCCTTTGATTTTGCTTGAATATTGCAGTGCAGCTTTAACGCAGAACACAAACTTTAATTCATACCCACGCAATCAAGCAATCACGCAATGGATCACTCTTTGACAGTCGTTCGTCGTTTATGTTCCTCTTGTATGATGGGATTTTTGACAACTTCAGCTGTTCAAGATATCATGATAATATGATTGAATATGAATCGATGATGCGTTTAAATGCTGACGAAATTAGATTAAATACATAATAACCGTGTAACAGAAATATATTCAAATGTGTCAGTATTTACCCTGTAGCTTAACGATTGGTAAATTTCGTGAACAGCACTGTAATGCTGTCATAATTAAATTGTATACACTATTTACAAGAAGGAAATGACACGCAGTCAAATCATTCTCCCCATGTCAGTGTATCTGTCAACACACGTCCGTCTCCAGATGATGTTCCAGCTTCATCAAACACGACAAATTACAATATGCTTTTTCCGTCTCCAGTTGTTTGATTGGTAATTTGAATTTCATGATTTTGGCAACATAACATAAAACATTAGAAGACCTGAAAACGTCAACTTGTACTCTCTCAACAAATATTTATGTACATCGGATTTCACTTTAATTCTCTAATCCAATTTGCCGTGAACAATTATTAACACTGAAAATAGTCTTCAGGAAACTCAAAATCTAGAAAAAATGACCGGCAACCAATCATGAACGTTTCGTTTGTCTGTAATTATTTCCACTGTCAGTATTTCAGTCGAGAAGTGTCAACAATGTATGTATTGTCCATTCACTGCTGTCATACTGAGGTACGCTTATTGTCATACAGAAAACAATGTCGATTATATCAACAGAAATTTAATGGTGATAGTTGTTTGGCTATGTTGTAATCGTTTCCTCCCCATCTTCATGCAAAACTCGGTGTAACAGACTGGTATATCTACTTCAATGGGAGTAAAGGTTCCACAACAAAACGTGTCTGAATGTATATATTGTTGACGAGGAATACACCTTATGGATTGTTGATCTAATGTATTCAATTGGAATACATAGAAAAACTGATCGATGTGTTGAGGTATCATAGATGGTACATACGTGCAAGTTCAGAGAAGATGTTCAGAGAAGACTTTTCCATTATTTAACCCTTTTTCATAAACTTTCCCGGGCGGTGGGGTAGCCTAATGGTTAAAGCGTTGGCTCGTCACGCCGAAGACCCGGGTTCGAATCCCCACATGGGTACAGTGTGTGAAGCCCATTTCTGGTGTCCCCCGTCGTGATGTTGCTGGAATATTGCTAAAAGCGGCGTAAAACCAAACTCAGTCAGTCAGTCAATATTACGGTGCATCGTTACAGCGTAAAACCAAACTCAGACTCAGTCATAAACTCTCCACCAGACTATACATGTAAATAAGTAAACTCTGTCTTACATTTTGTTGTAGCTATTAGCCTTGAAAGAGTTATTGGTAGTAGTAGTAGTAGTAGTAGTAGTAGTAGTAGCAGTAGTAGTAGCAGTAGTAGTAGTAGTAGTAGTAGTAGTAGTAGTAGTAGTAGTATTGCAGATTTCTTCGTGCGCCTTTTCCACGTCAGCAGATATGCTCAAGGCGCAACAATGACAGATTAAAAGAGTCTCCAACATTTGTACAGCAATATGTAGTAGAGGTAGTAATGATAATTAACATGTTTGTTTCTAAAATGCTTCACACAGACTCTGATCGTATTCAATTAAAAGGGTCTCAAAACGTAACGTGTAAAATTACTCGTAATAAATCGGTAGCGAGTTATTAAAACAAAGCTAAAAATATCCCCAAATGACTCGTTCTGTAATTGCTAATGTTTCCGAAATAGAATCTGTAAATGTGACCGCTGTGATAGGTCAATTACCAGCGTCTGAGAATACAGAGCCACGCCAGTCATTTAAATCCAAACATATTCTGGTGGCCGAACAACTGAAAATACACATTTCAATTTCTGAACTCAATAGACCACTTGTCAAAACACTCTCAGAGGAGTCAAGCAAGAAGGTAATGGCTCAGTGTTGACACCGATGAAACCGAAAAAGGAGCATCATTAACCTCCTTTGGTGCTTCCCGCTACGTTTTTGTGGATATGGACGTGTTCAGGATATAGGGTTTTGTGTCGGTAATTATTTTTGGGTCTTCAGAGTTTAGATAACATCAGAAAACCTAGAGAACATCTTCACACTCGGAGAGGATATTGCTCGAACGTTGTGGAAGATTAAGTAGCTGCACAATGTAATATGATCCGTATGCTGCACTGACCTCGACACTTGAGATCAAATAGAATTGTTTGATTTCGCTTGTGGTTGAGCATGCAGTCAGATTAAAAGCAAACATGGGTTGTTTGTTGACATCAGCCATCAGCAAATCATGGTGTACCAGGAAGGGTGAACGCCTTCCTTCTGTTTTTGTCAATCTTTCATTCTTTCATATACCTTTTTGAAGTATGTACAAATTACACTGATCTCATTTCCATAAACGTTTAAGATGCCCCACCCCCTTGGTTTGTAAGCAGTATGAAAAGCTATAATACGGCAGTCTGTAATTAATCGAGTCTGTACCAGACAATCCAGTGACTGACATCATGAGCAATGGAGATACAATGCAACTTCCTATCACTGTCTGATATGATGTTTTGTCGACAGATGAATGTTCTCACATTGTCATCGGATACATACGGTCAAACTGTTACCCGATGTTGGCATTGCTAATATATAGGACTTATGGGACACCAGCATTCGTTTCACGCTGGAGGGACTGACTGTCAACAGCTTGGTCAAACATACCCAGTTGCAAGCTGCATTACTTCAACCTTCACGTAATCCAATCTTATTGGCGTGAACCAGAGAGTGAAAGTATGAATACCTGTCCAATGTATCGGACTACGATAACACTCAAGCAAGTCACGGAGAAACATGGAGGTACATGTAAACACTTTTACATTGAAACGAATAACAACAAAGATACTTGCAATAATGCAGTCCCAAAAGTTAGGTTGACAGAACTACATCTTTATAATGATTGTACAAACAAACAAAAACAAGCAAAAAGTGTTAACATTTACGCACGACAATGCGACAACTCGACATTTGGGCAATTTCTTGTCTTGTCGTTATGTTGCAGTTTGATAATTTTGACACTTTTCGCGTGTTTTGTAAGGGCTACAACGCGACAATGCCACTTTAGGATGTCATACTTCGCTCACTTACGACTCATGACAAAATGTACGGAAGTGATAAACGATTATGGCCTGTCTTTCTTCCGTACATTTGTTCCCTGGCATAGATAGTGTTAATATGGCGACGTAAAACGATACTCGCTCTCCCAGATAAATCAGTTCCATCCACGCCGCTTTGTTGTCCGACCACCACTGCAATAATTTCAATGATTTTAATTTCTTTTCAACCACACACCAAATTATTAATAAAAACTGCGTAAGAAACGTTTCAAATTAATCTGGCAAAAGTCAGAAATTGTCACGTTTGATCCAAATAGCACACTCCATTCCATCACAGTAGCATCAATAAAATGAAACATCACACGAAGACTTCATAATCACATTTGTTGGGAACTCGATATCGTCTATTTAGTGACGATCTTATCTCCATGTCTTCGTGTAGACCTTCTTTATCGATCACAACCAAGAATCGGCAAGAGTGAATCCATTTCCTTCACATTGTCTCCCCACAAAGGCCAAGAGGTCACATTCTGGCGTCTGTTATTAAGGATCAGGATCCAGGGGATGTCGGTCCAATCATATTACGTAAATGTCTCTGCAAGATTATCCAAGCGCGTTTGTCTGAGAATATTTGATACTGGTATGTGCGCATTTCCATTTATTAATCGAGGACCATCAGTGTGTTCGGCTTTGATTTTGAACCAAAGGGTAAGAACCAGGCCAATAAAACCAAGGGTTACAGGGGAACGGCTAAGCTATTGTAAGCAAAACTGACAAGATGTGTTGATGATTATGTGTATAGATTGTTTAATGTCAGGTTCTTTACTTATGATGGTTCGTTTTGGTCATTGTTTAATCAGTTCTGGATTATTGCCGTTCTGGTACGTGTTGTAACTGCATGTTAATAACTGGGTCTCATGACCATGGATCGTCAGAGGACTTCTCTGAGAGCACAAGGAATACTCTAGCTGAGTAGCTGAGGACCAAATTACCTCACCATACAAGGACAGAAGAGGTTATGTACTATACGTAGAAGTTGTCACGAAGACGGATCCTGATCTCCAACTGACGAAAATATGTCCGTTAAGAAAATTGGAGCTTACAAAAACCAAGATAATAAATCATGATGTCACATCCGATGGTTGGGACTTTATTCGGAAATCTACAGTAATTTGATACAATTCCCCATGGGAATTCTTGGTTGAAATAGATCCGCAGCAACCAACCAAAGTGGTCAACTCTAAGACTAGCATCATTTCGGGAGTTTTCCCCACATGACGAAAGACGCCGTCATGTGAGTGGAACGATGTTGAGAGGGGCTCTAAATCTCAACTCTCTCACTCGCTCACAAATACGAATTGCAGAATAAACTTTTCCAAAACAATTAAAGCCCATATAAAAATCAATCTTTCGAAACAGCTTTTTTTAAATATATACAAATTCCTACTGACACGATTTGCTGGAGTTGGTCCCAGAACATTACTCAGAAACTATGCCAAACGTATAAGAAATATTTATATATTAGCGTCAATAAGGAAACTCCGTCAGTAGCGTTACTGCCTAGTCAATAAGGTACTGCCTAGTCAGTAGAGTTACTGACTAAAACGACTAGACAGTAAGTTTTAAGCAAGAACAGAAGCACAAGATGGTCTGTAGGGCTACACTTTGTACAGCTTCAAAAGACTTCTTCACAGAGTAAATCACCATATGGAGCCTTGTTTGGCAAGTCTGCAACAGTTTGTCTTTCTTCAGAAGTTTCCATACCAACAGAAGTTCTGAAGTTACTTGAGGCAGAAGAAGACTTGCAGAAGGCTTAAGATATAGGCAGTGAATCCAGTTCAGTGTCAGATGTGATGCTGGTGTGGATGCTGATACAGATACGTGTACAGATTGCAATAAGTCGTTGTTATAATTCCAGTTCATGCTCTAATAAATAATCCACATTTATCATGTCTTCAAATTTTCATGTAATATGAATATGTAATCAATCAATTTACTCTTTTGTGCATGTGAGAAGAGACAATAAATTCAACTTTATATTGTGTATTCGTATTTTTTTATGTATTAGATAGTAACGCTACCGCCTACTATAAATTTCAGGCAGTATCCTTATTGACTCAGTCGATAAGCTAAAGCTTACTGACTAACCTTAGGCATCAGTTCTCTTATTGACTAGGACGTACCTTATTGCCTAGGCAGTAACGCTACTGACGGAGTTTCCTTATTGACGCTAACATATATAAAGACAGTGCAATCTGTTTCTGTTGCTTGATGTGAGCATTTGATCCGAATAGGAATTATCCTTTAAATCTCCAATCCTGCCGTTGCTTCTGAGAGTAAGCCAGTGCTGTCTAAAAAGAGTTATGGCGATTGTCTATAACTGAAACAAGTGACCTGTCTGTAGTTATCGGGTTTGAATACATTACCATTTATTTGCTGCTTTAACAAACCCCATATAATATTTCAGTGTAACAAAAGCATTATTAACTCTATTGTTCTCTGATAGTAATGAGTAATTGACTGAGTTTAGTTTTACGCCGCTTTTAGCAATATTCCAGCAATATCACGGCGGGGGACGCCAGAAATGGGCTTAACACATTGTGCCCATGTGGGGAATCGAACCCGGGTCTTCGGCGTGACGAGCCAACGCTTTAACCACTAGGCTACCCCACCGCCCCAATAAGTAATTGAGACATTGAGACATGTTTTATTAATTATGGTAGCAAGCATTTTAATTGCTGCTGAAAACTGATTATCCTTTATATGATATATCTGTATCATTTTTACAGCTTTTGATATCATCCATGAAGAGAGGATGTCTTTTGAAGACAAAGCTTCCAAAATTTCTGTATTGTTGAGCAATTTCCAGAATGATTTTGTAACTAACGTTTAAGGTTGTTTAGATTGTTTAGAATTTCAAATTTGCGAATATTACTATATTTTAGAATAGCCTGTTGATCATGTTTTCTACTCGTCTCTATATGCTGAAGAAACTGGCTGACGTCAAATTGTAACTGTCTCACTGACTGAGTAAGTGGCTGTTTGTTCTGCAATGTAGGTTCCTCCTGAAAAAGAGGTTTCCTTCAACTCGTTTAACAGATTACATTTAAAGCCTTTTGCGCTTATATATTAAACCACGTTTAAAATAAAGACACTTTTAACGAGCTGACTGACATAATATACACGTCGTCGGGGCCACTTGCTATATATTTATTGGGAATGCATGTAACCAAATACACCTGACGAAGAAAAATTAATGGTCCTTGATATAACTGTTGCTTCCTGACATTAGGTTAACATTGTTCAAGCAACATCAGAAATTGTATCTTCAGTACTGATTACAGAATTAATTTTCTTTCGCGCAGTCCAGAATAGCTTTTCATCATAATGTCAGTGAAGTCAGTATGTTTTTGGTCTTGGGTGCCTTCCAGTGTCTGAGAATAGGACTGCGTACATTATTTATTCTTCCGGCTCTATTTATGAACATCTGACATCTGAGTGCAGGTGGTCACAGCCTTACGCAAGGAAATAACCCAGGAATATATCAGAGGACTAATTGGCATAACCCGCTGTGCTCGTTCCTCTGCGGTGACCATGTCCAGGATTCATGTCTCCCGTTCACAGTTGAGTATGCAGTTCCTTGGAAGGTTATGATATTAAAGGATAGGGTTACTAATATCTGGAATAAAGCAGCCTTATGTAACACAACCACTTGTCCTTGTTGTCACGTCATTGAAAGTGCTTCCTTATGGAAGAGATCGAGTTGTTCTGCCACGTGAATAGTAATACCATATGACCATAATCCGTGATGATTATATCTATGCTGTTAGAACCTAATGAGTGAAACACGACTATGACGATGCACTGTTCGTCCATTCCCTGCTCAATGGAGTAAATCGTCCGAGTAATGGAGCAAACCACTCGACGGTAATTTATAAAATAACACACAGATCATTGTTACTACATTAATTTGTTTCTTTCCTGTTTTACTTCAGCTATATGGCAGCGGTTTGTAAATAATCGAGTCTGGATCACAAAATCCAGAAATCGATCAACGCATTTGGTACACTATGACTTCAGAGAGCCTCTCCACCCGGTCCTGTTAGTCGCTTCTTATGACAAGCATGGGTTACTGAAGACCAATCGTAACCCGGATGTTCACGGGTCGTTACTACATGTAGGCATGCAAGCTGATGCCTTGACGTCTGAATATTCATTATTTGGAACTAATGTACTGCCATGTAATTTGCCGCTTCTTTCAGCCATACGTTTAAATCATCTGTGAATTTGACATCATGCGTGGTTTCTTCGAAAATATGTTATAAAATGTTGAAGTAATAACTAAACAGAATTCTTTATCTTGCTTTTCAGTACAGCAACAGCTGCATAATATGTCCCGAGTTCATCAATGTTTTTCAATGCTGCGATCATTGTAATTCTCCTGCTCGTGCACGGCATACCCATTCAATACCCCTGCTGTCGACTACACTGCTTCCACATCCCCACACAATCCACCCTTTGGACTCCTTTACGTTATCGTTGGGTTAGAGATGGAGTTATATGATTGGCAACAATTTGGCGGCACCGGCACGTCAAGATCTCTTGTTCCTCTGTTGTTATTAGTTACTGTGGCTTCACCTTCTGGCATGTTCTCACTCCGGTGATAAAGAGCAGGTCCCCTACACGCCGACATGCAGGTTTAACTTCTTCTGGGAGTGGGAGTAATTCCGTTTCTTCTGCTACTCCCCTTCGAGAGTGATTATTTTTTCCGTAAGCGATGTCTGAACCTGAAGGCTATTTCTTATAACGATGTACATTTCTTTCACGTGAGAATATACACTGTAAAATCATTAGCACTGGTGGTGGTTTATTTCCTTTTTGAAAGTTCCACAAGTTTTCTGCTCCTTGTCGATTCTGTGTGAGACCATCCATGTGAGAACTAGTGTCAGATTTTTAACTCATTCTGTACAATGTTCAACACAAGATTGGTTACGTTTTTGTTTTCGTTCCATTCCTTCATTCATACAATGTATACTAAATCTAAAACCACAGCAGTTCATATTCCCCTAGTTTCTCGGGTCAGTATTCCTCTGTCAAATATAGAAATGTTCTTCCCCTTATTGGTCAAACCGTAGATCAATCTCATGGAATTCTGAAACGGTTTTCTAACACTGTCTGTATTTCAGACCTGAAATTTCAATTTTAATTTCATTAAAAGTTTGTTTTCTTGTTTGTCTTTTCAAAAGCCGATTTCAGACTTACTCAGTTCCAAGTTACTGTCAAGTATTTACTTCGAGTTGTTCGGTACCACGACAGGACGCCATCGATTCGCCACAAATTATCACTGTTGTCCCCATAACCTCTTTTAAAGGCATGTGGTTTAGAACTTTCTGTGTCATGTTGACATGTCAGAAGAGCTTACTTAACACATTAAGTTATTTTCTTTTCAAGTGCATCGTATTGATTGTTTCTTCCGTGACGCTACTGGATAATTTCCCAAGACAATGCAGTGTACTTTCACATGTCTCCTACGCCAGACTCAACCATTATCTGTTTCAAACTCCAATGAGAGCATGTGTCTACGCTATAGTGAACAACAATCAAAACATTGATTTTCCATGAGTTTGACTAACACGGTCATTGCTTCTTAATGGTATCCTGTTTGTAACATTTAGATGATGACATGCACTATGTACTTGCGTTTCGCTACACATGGGACTCCGGGACATAACAGCTCTTCAGTATCCATGTTCAGTATAACCGTTCTATGGGTATTGGCCACATTTAGATGTTCACATTATATATTGTTTCAACTGACATCCACGTGGAGTTTGTGGTTTCACTCATGGAACTTGTATACTTGTATATTTGTTTGTTTGGTTGTTTCTAACGGCATTTGTTTGTGGGCAACATATAATCACGGTCGAATATACAAGACGAGTCGGACAATGACTGGAAACCATGAGCATGGAATATGTTCTGATGCATCATCAAGTCAGAGAGCCTGACCACCCGATTCTGTTATTCGCCTCTTTCGACAACCATGTGCTTCTTTAGATCAATTCTAACCCGCATCTTCATTCTTCACTTCATAAAGAAATGGGACAGTCATAATCAACTTTAATCATATTCTTCAATATGCTCAATACTCGGTTATGTCCAATTCAAAGTTGGAGAGTAGGGTAACTCAGAGCTCTAATGGCATATCCTCTGACCCTTTTCATTCTCATTTTAGCCATAGCTGAAACCAAGATCTGATTTGATGGGATTGCTCGCGATGTTCTGACGACTGGACTTATTCCCACTTTGTCGAATGGGTAAAATCCTGTTATACTTTATACTGAACCTGAATACAACCTTTCCAAGAACCAGGAAGTGAGTCTCATGGGAAATTGACAAATGGTTAGACTTCTGAAACCTGGACGGCAGATTTGATGTGAGAATTCATATTTTTGTTGGTCTTTCTATTAACGATATTTGAAAACCTTTATTAAAATTACATGTTCTATATAAAATGCATGTTTTAGACTGAACGGACATTAATTCTTGGCCATTACGAACCAAAACGCAGCGTTCAGTGTGTCAATATCCACCAAAGGAAATATTAATGTTTTATGGTGATAGAAACGCATACTATTTCGAACTCAATTCTTATGCCGTTAAAGAAGCATCTTTATTGGATTATGTGTCTTCATATGGCATATATATCGTCCATATTGAGAAACATGATATCAGTCCATGGCAACTGATGCATATCTGAATGCTAACGTCAACGTATTGATTGGTTTTAGAGGAGCGTTGAATGCATTTCGAAAAGTGGAATTTATGTTTTCTTAGACACGTGGTTTCTATACACTTAATTCTCATGTTTCTATGAACGAATGATTGTATTAGATTCTGTTTTTGCTTTTAGGAAATTACTGTTACTTTTCATGATACCTTAAAGTTTCATGGGAGTGCCTTTTACTGGAATTTACAAAAACGATTTGTGTATATATACATGATCACATGACAATCAGCTTGACTGCTTAGAAATCTCTTCTTTCATAATGCGTTACAAGCCCCACCTATAATTGTGGTGAGGTATGGTTGTAGTATTTGCATGTCATGCTGAAGACCCCTTTTTGATTTTGGTTACACAGCACGAAGCCAATAACCAGTGCCCCAATAACTGATTTTATATGGATGTGGACTGAAAGAGACGAGGTAAACTTTCGAGTCTCTGATGGTTAAAGTGTTCGCTCAACACGCCAAAATATCACTCACTCACTCACTAACCCACTCACTCTTTCCACTTTACTAAGTCTGTGTTTGCAATGATACATCTCGGATATAGACAGATAAAAAATATATTTGATCCTGAGCAATTCATATGATCCTGTTCCATTTAACGTCTAAGTATGGTTTACGTTCCCATGTTGCCTAATGCTACAGAGGAATATGCTGCTGTAAGTATCTACTGGTTGTTGGTGTATGTGAATGAGTGAGTATAATTACGCTCCTCCTAAGCAACATTCCCTCAACATCATGGTGGGGACACCAAATACAAATGTATTTTCTTCACTTTCTATCAGTTGGGGAATAGAACCCCGACCGTATGCGTAACGAGCAAACGCTTTAACCATTTGGCAACCAAACCGCCCGTGAAAGTGGATGTATGGTACCATACCTGTTCGTGTACATTGTTCACGTAAATACCACTACCGTAAGTCCACTACCCTGATATTCATTTAAATCTGTGCGGAAACGAATGAATCCTGCAGCAGTTCATCAGAACGCATCCTTTCTAATGTGACTATACTTCGATTCAGTGCCCTTTTTTTGAAACTCCCTGTCAATATGTTAGTTCATTAGATTCGACCTAATACCTTCTCGTGAACATGTGCAACCAAGCGAGAACCCTGTAATGGTAAGGTATTGTCAGTGTTCAAATATGCATTGCACATGGATGCAGGAACATCCGCTGTGTATATTGATTACTTTGATGGTGGAAAATTATTCAGTCATAGTTCAAAGTATTCCATCAAGTCCCCAACTGCATTCGGCTATCAAGCTACATGTTTTCGCAATAAATTCCAGTCCAGATCAAATATGGATGCCAGAGGTTTGTACCCAGAAATGGTAATGGAAGAGGACGTCACTTTGCTGAATAGTCCCCGCTTTGTTGAAATAACTCTATTTCCAAATGAGATATGACAAGAAATCTATAGAATAATGTCACATATGCCATTTTTGAAGTATCTTTGCGAACAATCCTCTTATGTAATCACATCTGGTTTGAGTATTCTTTATTGATTTCTTCTGGGGAGGTTTACCATTATCTCCGGAACCAAGCTTCTGGAATCCAAGACAAGCCAAACCACTTCCACTGCATGAGAACAGATGGAAACTGTGAAAAAAGTGAATGCTTTTACCGGAATTGCAGTCTTTAATTGTGTTTAGGGATGAGTGATGGATTGTAGAACATATCTATACAGGCACATGGAAATGATAGTAATAGCATGTTGTAATGGTCGAAATGAGGAACATCATTCTATAAGAAAGCTACAACAATTATATAAATACCGCTAGCGACAATTGAAACCATATCAAGTTAAAGATAGTGCCACAAAAGGAAAGTTGAATGTGTTTTACATGTACAAGTGTCGCAATTTCAGACCCACGAACTATTCTGGACAGTTCCTTTGTCTTAAACGTTTGGAAACTTCAAATATACAATCAATAATTGCTGTTACAAAAAGATTCTTTGTTTTCATGTCATCATAGAAATTTCGACAATAAGTCTTTAGTTGCCATCACAAACAAGGCTTCTTTGTCTTTAGTGTATGGGAATTTCAACTGTGAAGTCAATGCTGGCTGTCACAAACAAAGTTAAATTGCAGTTAACCGACCACGAAGGTCTCAGCCTCATATCGAACATACAAAAGTTTACATGTCTTTCACCTTGTCTGTATTTATTCAACTGTATCAACTTAGTCAATCAACTTTAACATAACAATGTGAATGAATGTTGCCCATGATAACCAGCCACATGGCACTCAGACCATCTTTATCAAAAGTATTGCACGAAAATAAAGTCATAATTGTAGTGAGTGAGTGAGTTAAAATTTAAAGTCACTTTGGCAATATTTCAGCCATATCTTGACTAACAGTTCATACGTAAATACTTTATAATGTTATAATATATAATCTGTCGGCAGAGAACAGTAAAACAAATAGTATATCACAGTTAGAGATTTAAAACTAGCATTGAACTTAAAACAATATGCTATATAGGACAATACAATATAAAAGCAAGCTATAGATCAAAAGCAACTGAAGGTAGTCATAATTGTAACGTGATAAGGGGCGGTGGGGTAGCCTAATGGTTAAAGCGTTGGTTCGTCTAGCCGAAGACCCGGGTTCGAATCCCCACATTGGTACAATGCGTGAAGCCCATTTCTGGTGTCTCCCGCCGTGATGTTGCTGGAATATTGCTAAAAGCGGCGTAAAACCAAACTCAGTCAGTCAGTCAGTGTAACATGATAAGAATGGTGTAACTGTTACAAAAGGATCAAGATGAGTATACTAATAATTACATGGTGCCAGTGAAGGTATAGTCAGCCTAGAAGTCTAAAATGGTAAATTCACTATGCAGTTGCAGAGCTCGACTCCATTTTTTGCCGTAATTATGGTCCTGAACCGGTCTTTAACAACCCATCCCTGCCTTGTCGAAAGAGGCGACTAATTGGATCAGGTGGTCAGGCTTGCTGACTTGGTTGATATATGTTTTCATATCCATGCTGGGCAGATCGATGCTCATGATGTCGATCTCTCCATTTCCATACTCTATTATTGACAGGCTAGACACATGTGGCTGGAACATTGCTGAGACCTACTTTGAGCATCAAACACCCAACCCGTATCCGTGGTATTGGTTTCACTACATATACACCTTAAATAAATATTCTTTGGCGTGATCACTTTTGTGACTGAGAATTAGCCCATAAATCATACCATTTTTATTGTTTGTGACCTATTCTTTGACAGTTGGTTAGACTGATCAATTGCAGCAAACCATAGTTGCGATGTTAAGCATATATATATATGCCCTCTCTGATCCTTTAACGTCAGAACAACGAGATTGATCAATCGTACAATTCATGAAAACGAGAGTGATTAATCATACTAGAATCGTGCTGGTGTTTCCAACAATTACATGAAAAACAGAGAATGATGCCAGTTTAATCATACTATTGGTATGCGTGCTGGTGTTTCCAACTTATACATACAAGTTGTACATTTGCAGCACTATTTATGCGTGCTGGTGAATAAAGGATAAAGTGATTGTTTCTCACAATATCACCAACGCAGGTTCTCCTAAATGTAGGCCCCCAATAACCATCATCCATTGTCACTATAACCATCATCTGAAAACGAGAGATTTCTATCACACTGTGCGTGTAATCATCCGACTGTGTACTCAGACTCAATATCACCAAGTAGTTCGTATTTAGGCGCCAATGTCGGCTCTAATCAGTTTAACTGACTGTGTACTCAGAACGTAGAGAGACTGTTTTTGTCAGCGGGATCGGAGATTTTGTTTTCAAATTGTTTATATGGCAGTAAGTAATCCTTCTCTAATAACACCCGCAGGGGGTTCATGGAGATCAAATTGACAAACCCAACTAACAGACAAAACCAAACCTGCCATCACAGGAAAATAATTGTTGTAGCGCTATTGCAGAATAAAAATGTATTGCAATTGGTCAAAGAATTACCTCTATTTTTTCAACGTTCTGTTTGGCCTTGATCTTCACGTGTTGTTTCAACACACAAATTCCTGATTCGATTTTCACCTGGGTATATTTTGTGAACGTTCTTCTCAATATCCCCGCCTTACTGTGGCCATCGCTTTAAGTATTGCTGCCCGGATGAAAATTCCTGGTTAAAATACTTAACAACGTAACTTGAAAGTCCTCAGCAACTTAACAGGTATCTGGTTGTCAGGCTCGGGCACTTGGTTGATTCCAGTGTTTATAATATCAATCACTGATTTGCCTGGAATACATTTGCTTATTTAAAGGACGCCCTTTGATTTTGCTTCAAAAGGACGAATCCCCCATGGGTACAATGTGTTTTTTGAATTTTGCTTCAATATTACGGTGCATCGTTACATAACAAGAACTCAACATAGAAAACAACTTTAATTTATAGCCAAGCAATCAATCAATCGATCATTCTCTGACAGCCGTTCATCGCTTATGTTCCTCTTGTTTGATGGGATTTTTGACAACGTCAGCTGTTCGAGATTTCATGACAACGTGAATGAATATGAATCGATGATGCGTTTAAGTGATGACGAAACTATATTGAATACATAATATGAAAAGGTGCACTCGAAACATGTCAATATTTACATTGTAGCTTAGCGACTGGCACATTTCGTGAACAGCATCTGCCATAATTAAATTGTATACACTATTTACAAGAGATGAGTAACGCGCAGTCAGGTCATTCTCCCATAATGTCAGTTTATCTGTCAGCATCTCCAGATGATGTTCCAGCTTCATCAAACACGACAAATTACAATATGCTTTTTCCGTCTTCAGTTGTTTGATTGGTGATTGGAATTTCATCATATTGGCAACATAACGGAAAACATAGAAGACCTGAAAACGTCAACTTGTACTCTCTCAACAAATATTTATATACACCGGATTTCACTTTAATTGTCTAATCCAATTTGCCGCCAGCAATTATTAGCACTGAAAATAGCTTTGAGTAAACTGAGAATAAAGACAAACAATCGGTGAACTAATTATGAATGTTTATGTATCATTATTACCACTGTCGGTACTTCAGTTGAGAAGTCTCGACAACGTATCTATTATGTTTTTACCAAATCAACGTCCTTCTGTCATTTTGACGTACTCTTATTGACATACAGAAAACTATATCGATTATAAAATTCTTTTTTAACCTTGTATATTTGTTTCACTGTCACTGACAGCGTCTGATAATGTCAGTAGTAGTAGTAGTAGTAGTAGTAGTAGTAGTAGTAGTAGTAGCAGTAGTAGCAGTAGTAGCAGTACGAGTACCCCAGTATCGAGTCTTCCAGAAATGGAATAAGAGAGACATGGTATTCAACCCCGGTAATACTCTTAATGAAATTAGTATCATATAAACATGAATAATTGTATGGAAACGTTCATTTATGGTTGAAAAAGGCCTCTCAAAATATTGGGCCCTATTTAACCAAATAACTTTTCAAACCACAACGTTTGGAAAACGTATCATAATAGAATCAAATTATACTATCAAGTACCTAGTTATTAACACAAGCAAAAAACATTCCCTCGTCCGTAATTACTAATTCTTCCGATATAGGTCCTTCTAAAACTACCCGCGGTGATAGGTCAATTACCTGCGTCTGAGAATACAGAGCCACGCTAGGCGTTTAAATCAAGACATATTCTGGTGGCCGAACAACTGAAAATACACATCTCAATTACGGGACTCTATAGACCACTTGTCAAAACACTCTTGGAGTCATCCAACAAGAAGGTAATGGCACAGTGTTGACACCGATGAAACCGAAAAAAGAACATCATTATCCTTTATTGGGGCTTCCCGCTACGTTTTTGTGGATATGGACGTATTCAGGGCATATGGTTTTGCGTCGGTAATTATTTTTGAGAGTTCAGATAGCATCAGAAAACCTAGAGAACATCTTCACACTCGGAGCGGATATTGCTACAACGTTGTGGGAGATTAAGTAGCTGCACAGTGTAATATGATCCGTATGCTGCACTGACCTCGACACTTGAGATCAAATAAAATTGTTTGATTTCGTTACGGTTCAGCATGCAGCCAGATTAAATGCAAATATGGGTTGTTTGTTGACATCAGCCTTCAGCAAATCATGGAGTACCAGTACGATTAAACAAAACATCCACTCTTTTCTGTCTATATCTCAATCTTCCATATACCGTTTTGAAGTATGTACAAATTATACTGATTACACATTTCCATAAACGTCTATTATATGCCCACCCAGTTGGTGTAAGGGCAGTATATTTTCCGCCAAGGTCTTATCATGGCACTGATGAAAAGGAAAACAGGAACCATTGCTTTGCTCGTTGTTTAACTCCGCACTCAGCAATGTTCGAGTTATATGACGGCCGTGTCAGTAATTAATCGAGTCTGGACCAGACAATCATGTGATTGACATCATGAGCATTGATCCACGCATTTGAGCTACGATGACATGTGTCAACCAAGTCAGCGAGCCTGACCACCCGATCCCGTTAGTCGCCTCTTACGACAAGCATGGGTCGCTGAAGATCAGTTCTAACCCGGATCTTCACGGTTGAAAAGGAATCAATCTAAAGGGAAGTCAGATAGCTATTCCCATGGATTATTAACGAAACATAGAATTTGCCTCAATGTAAGCTCAATCAAGTAGGACCCGTGAAGATCCGGGGTAGAATAGGTCTTCAGGATCCCATTCTTGTCATAAAAGGCGACCATGCTTGTCGTAAGAGGCGACTAACGGGATCGGGAGGTCAGGCTCGCTGACTTAGTTGACACATGTCATCGGTTCCCAATTGCGCAGATTGATGCTCATGCTGTTGATCACTGGATTGTCTGGTCCAGACTCGATTATTTACAGACCGCCGCCATATAGCTGGAATATTGCTGAGTGCGGCGTAAAACTAAACTCACTCACTCACTCGCTCAATCAAGTAGATTTCCATAACCTTCTTCATGAATAGATAAATATACTTCCCCACGTGGCTTATTCCAGAATTCAATACATGCTCAGCAAGTCCATAAGGGGTACACTGCAATATGACACTGTTAACGTTTGCATCGATGACACTGGGGTTGATATACTGTTACGGTCGTCGCGTACAGTTTCTGACCTTGTCGTACATGGTGTCGTAAGTGATGTTACTGTCGTCGGGTGCAATTTCTTATCCCTGTCTGATATGATGTTTTGTCGACAGATGAATGTTCTCTTATTGTCATCGGATACATATGGTCCAATTACCCAATGTTGGCATTGCTGAAATATAGTACTTAAGGGACACAAGCATTCGTTTCACGCGGGAGGGATTGAAAGTTAACACCTCGGTCAAATATACCCAGTTGCAAGCTGCATTACTTCATGCTTCAACAAATACAATTTTATTGTCGTGAATCAGAGAGTGAAAGTATTAACACCTATCCAATCTCTCGGACTACGATAACACTCAAGCAACCTGACCCACTGATTGCAAGTTTGGTCTGCTTTAGGGATAAGCACGAGGATTCCTCTAGATATTCAACGTATCTATCCGAAAGAATAGGACTGTAACGGGTGTCATATGAGACTAAAAGTGAAATGATGGATAGTCACTAAGGGTGGGTATTGCAGAGAAATTTCATATTGCAATATATTGCGATGCGAAAGCATGTATTGCGATATGTATTGCAATATATTGCATGAAGTATTTTAAAAACAAAAAACTACTTATAATCGAGTTGATGCTTGATTTATAGAGCAAATACACAGCAAAATCACTAGGTTTGATTAAGCTTTAATAACAACTTTTATTCATGATTAAAAATAAAAATGTGAATAATATTTGGCACAAATGAAAAAAGGAAATATCCGAAGATTTCCGAGTGTTATGAAGTTTTCCGAATGCAAGTCAAAATACCGGTTTTCGATCAGCGTATCGCAATACGTATCGTTTTCATGTCTGAACCGATAAATACCGGTAAACCGGTTATATTGCGCAGCCCTAATAGTCACTGACTAGGTTACATTTAGAGCTGACTTTTGCCGTCAGATATTCTGCGCCACTGTTCCTCAATCACAATACCATGATCGTGTTTATCTGATCATCTGGTTTAGTCTTTGATTAAACTGATATATTGCTGGCTACTATATCCAACTTGAGAATGTAATGTTTGTTGTTTGAGAAAGGTCCACATTATCGCCGATTATAAGCGATTACCGCAACATGGTTCATAACATGGTTCTGTAAACGGATCCTAGTTGGACAAAGGGGCACAACCCTCCGCGAAATAGGATGTCGGCTACGCAGCATATGACTTGGCAACTCTTGCATATTTTGTCATATTGTGAACTAATGTGTTATACTGTACCGTCGGATAAAAATAAATTCAACTGATTTGTACCGTAAATTCTATTATTCGACCCTGGTGCCACCGAGAGACAAACTTTATACGACGGAATGCCCTAGCTGAATTGCTTCAGTAATGTGATGTTCCTCAAATGGAACGATTTTCTTTCGCGTTTACCCTGTTACAACAATGTTGACATTTTCCTGACATATAAATAAATTTCATTTATTCATCACTAGAAGGAATTTTCGGTATGTCAATCTTCCTTAAACCGTTAATAGAATCTGCTTGTGCTGGACGAATGGTGAAAAATCTAATCTCTGCCGTGTTAGCATTTGACATTTGTCTTGTATGACCAACGAACAAGGGTCACGGACGTCCAGACTCACCTTTCACAACTTTAGATTGGGGAGATTGTGTGAACCTCATCGAACAATCGTGTGGGAATTGAAGGATGTAAATATGTTTTAGCCTGGTGCACTGATTGATCCTTATGGACCTGTGTGTGGATGTTAACGTGGTTGTGAAGCATCTTAAAAGTTAGATTATGCGTTATTACTTTTTTGTATTATCATTGGGATAAAAGCCCAAATACAGCAAAGAATGAGTCAAAAACGCCAGATTGGCTCAGATGGTAATAATGGGCCAAGCTAGGTGAGGTGAGGTGAGGTGAAATTGGGTTTAACGTCGTGCTTGAGAATATTTCGCTCATATGACGACGTGCATGCGTGTGTATGTGTATGTGCGGCTGCTTGTACTAGCCCAGACTGAAGCTGGTTGTATAGTGCTAGCCCACTGAGATACCATGCCGCAGTGAAGCATGAATACCCCACTCAGATACATTATACTGACTCCGAGCCGACCAGTCCTTGTTGTACCCATTAATGCCGAGCGCCAGGCAGGGACCAACAAGTACCATATTTTAACGTCTGTTGGTATGACGCGGTCGGGGATCGAACCCGCCACCTTCCGCTCTCCGGCCAAGCTAGGACTAAGATGGTAGCAATACCAGCAGCAGCAGGAATAGTACAGTGCAGTAGTGTTGAACAGGCAATAATAAAAACAAATAAATACAGCAAAAGAGTTTGGGCGATCCTGGCACAGTGAGGCTGGTTGACTCAACATCAGCTCAGGGCCCTTGCCCCTTTACACTCAGAACTACAGTGAATGGGACTTCTCCCAGACAGCGCTGCCTTGTCGAACCCACTAGACTATTTCGGTGAATGTGAGGACACCCCAACATTTCTGCATTACCCAGAGTGTGTCAGCAGTGCTGTGTTCCTGGCAGCACGCATGGATACTCCCCCAGTGTCAGTGAAGTGTCAGTTGGAAGATATCAAACTTGAGGCAGTGAGAAGAATGAGGAGACGGACAACTTCGTACATTCGACGCAAGCGTAACATTACAGTAGGGAAAGTCCGCACATTTGCCACGTGATTCCCTAACCTTGTCAATCCCTATAATGTCAAAACGGACAAAGAATTAAAATATATAAACGCTCTGGTTGTGTTCATCAACCAATACAAGGTCAGGTTTGTTGGTTTGGATGCGTCTGTACACGCCCTGTTCAAAAGAATCATATAATGATCATGTTTCATTGACAGACTGAGCCTGTACTGTCTTGATAGGGCAGCATTTTCTCATCGCTCGACCGACCCTTCTAATTTTATTGCCGACACCAAAACCACCACCACACACACACACACACACACACACACATAATTTTTAAAATTTGTTAAAAGATTTTCATTCCAACACCGCCAGACTCGAACCTAAAACATACCGCCTCGTCATATAAAACGTTTATCTTTTAATCAGTCACTGCCACAAGTCCAAAGAACGCGAGACATTGTGAAAAGAATTACAATAAATGAGAATCAAGAACATTATTCAGATAATTTTGTCTTTAGTAATTCTTTTCGGCCGACCTACCCATGTTCAGAATTTGGTGTCTACGTGAACCACATACAAAATGATGTCCACTTGGTTGACACTCATTTTTGTGCCGTTGAGCAGTATAGAACCGTCAGAGGAACTCCACAACCTCCAACTACAATGTGCCGAATCCCAAATTTCACCGTCCCGCAACCTCTTATGGCAAATTGTCACCTTTTTAACTTGTGTCGAATTCCCAGTTGTCTCGAAATCATTTCATAGTAAACATATAAAACTGACAAATTAGTAGTAGATATAAAGAAAACTCGAGATAAAGAAAACGGAACTTTGAATCAATTATCAAGAACATGCCTCGGAGTCTGTGTATTTATATGACGGTGCCTTGTAAACAATAGAATCTCAATTAGACAAACCAGTGATCGATATTGTAAACAACGATTCACGTTTTGCAATACTTCACTATCAACCCAGCAGTAGAGACTGAGAGCTGATGCTCTCCCTCATCTCAAGATATCTCTTTCGGAGATATTGAAATTGACTTGAACTGTTGTATGCGCTTAGAGCATGTCCATGAGGTGTGGAGATCAGCGCTATACAAATGTCCAGATTATTATTATAACGGTGGTTGCCTAGGCCCTACATGACGGAATAACCCGCCCCCTCCCATTCCCCCGCTCCAATACCCCCCGGCCCCATCCCCAGCGCCTTTTGATTAACAATACTTCATTGACTCATGATATGTTTTTTTTTCCTTTTATAATGCAACGTGTAACGAATCATTACAAACACAATGACCAACCCACGTCAAAAAACACCATTTCCAATTCGAACATACAAACAAATCCGAAATTAGCCGTATTCAGTTCGGACATTGATTACCAGAGGCAGAGTAAATAAAACAAGCAACGACTGTTACCACCATCTAACACTTTAATTGCTCACCTACTCATCCATCTTACGGGACCAAGGATCACGCTCGGTAAGTGAAGACTCAGGAAGCGACCCGAATTGATTGACTTCACGTCCACAGAGAGGCTTGCAAGGCAGCAATTATCCCTAATCTAATGGTGAACCCGTTAACTGAAGATGGAGTCGGCCGCGATGGAGCTGGCTGCTTTGTTCCAATTTTTTATCCAGGGATCGATGTGAGCGCGGTGTAGATGATACACGGGTGTTGATTATAGACAGTTAGATGCTGTATAATCTTCACTGGGGCAAACAAACCCACGGATTACGTTCTCTGTTTCATTGGACACACCTTACAACAAGAGGATGTTAAACGTGATTTACTTGTAACGTGATTTACTGCAGTTTAAGGTAGGTAGTGGTGATCTTTTCGTTTAAATGAACCCTTTGCTGGTGTGTCCGATAAAATACTAATAGTATGTTAACTATTTTTCTATCAAGAAATACAAATATTTGATTTATCGGTGCGAGATTTTGATCAGCTTCTACAGTTTATATGGCTATCAAAAGTTAATTGCTCTCTAAATAGGGTTATGCGTAGGTGTTGCATGGATCAAGTGTTTAATGTTCTATATGTCTGTATTTTCTGAGCTCTTGTGTGTATTTAAAATGCAACAAACACAGTTGAAACAAACTGAGACAAAAACGTCTTTCCTATCAGGGGCAACAGGATAATTATGTTTTCTGTAAGCTATTATAACTTTGACCTCATGGGACGGGTGGTTAAACTGACGCCGAGAGCCTTCATGTTTCCACTACCATTTTAATATTCTTTGTATATATATCACAAGTTACAGGAACTTTGCTCTTATGTGCTCTCTTCAGCTACGTAAATAATCGATCAGTCTGTGGTGTCACAACTCATAACGTCGGTGGGTCATTAGAATGTTTTTAAACCCGTCGGTCTTCGCTCCGAACACCGAACTCAATGAGTACAATTAATGTGTAAAGGCCGGGTTTTGTGTTTACCCAGTATTTTATAGTATTGTAATACTGCTACGGTAAATGGCGTTAATCTAGACACACACACACACACACACACACACTCACTCACTCACTCACTCACTCACTCACTCACTCACTCACTCACTCACTCACTCACTCACTCACTCACTCACTCACTCACTCACTCACTCACTCACTCCCTCACTCACACTCACTCACTCACACACTCACACACACTTATAGTATTGTTTTACATACTTTCCTTGCAGGCAAGATACTCAGGGGTGCATATCAACCTTATACGTATAGTTTCAGAATTACCAAACCTCATCTACAACAGCTCCGAAATTTCCTTTACAGATTATATTAATTTGTGAGCATTTAGTAACCATATCAAGATAGTGAGTATGTTGTAATTAGGTCCAAGTATTTAGTATTTAGTGCAAATGTCATGGTCCGGTGTATTCATGATTTGTTAAATAGTTTATGTCAAGGCAGTTATATGCTATGATCATGTCCGCAGCAAACCCGGATTCACGTATGTTGTGCAAATGTCTCCTGGCACTACGAATTCAATGATCGATTCGAAATAGTCGCGATCAGCATGTGGTGGGCATGTGATGGCGCTGGGCTGCTAATCATTCCGTTTGCACTAATTCGTGTTCGTCGAGGTCTTAGGAACAATGTGATCATGTTGGCATCGATCTTCACCAATAAGCTTGTTGTCACCAACGGTGTATGTGTAGTTGTCATATTAACTTCTTTATGTGGCATTTTAGAAAGTGGTATGGTAAAGAGGAACCCTGTATATAGATTGGCAACGTCTTTACATCATATACATATGCATTAGTGACCATGTTACACAATATATTCGCAATGTTATGATCATTTTGCCATCATAATAGATCACTCACCATGTTTCACAATATGGACATCCACATTGTTGTCATGAACGATTATTTACAATAATGTGGACATTGTTAGGGTGTAGATCTACTTGCACTTTAATTAATGTGGACATTATTGTTGTCATAAAAACAATAATGATTATGACACTTGTCATAATCAATAATGTGACATTGTTAGGGTGTAGTGATCTACTTGTCATAATCATTTAACAATAATGTGACATTGTTAGGGTGAGTGATCTACTTGTCATAATCATTTAACAATAATGTGGACATTGTTAGGGGTGTAGTGATCTACTTGTCATAATTGTAACAACGATTATGACAATGTAGACATTGTTACATGAACTTGTCATAATTTAACAATAAACAACAATGTAGTGATCCATGAATTGTTAGGGAACAGTGATCTACTTGTCACTACAATACTATATGGACATTGTTAGGGGTAATTACAACCCTTGTATATAGATTGGACAACGTCTTTACAGCATATACATATGCATTAGTGACCATGTTACACAATATATTCGCAATGTTATGATCATTTTGCCATCATAATTTGCAAAATTCATGTGGATATCATTTGGGTTGTCATGACCATGTTGTCATTTTACAATAATGTGGACATTGTTAGGGTGCAGTGATCTACTTGTCATAATCGTTTTACAATAATGTGGACATTGTTAGGGTGCAGTGATCTACTTGTCATAATCGTTTTACAATAATGTGGACATTGTTAGGGTGCAGTGATCTACTTGTCATAATCGTAGGTTTGACAATAATCGTTTTACGTGGACATTGTTAGGGTGCAGTGATCTACTTGTCATAATCGTTTTACAATAACGTGGACATTGTTAGGGTGCAGTGATCTACTTGTCATAATCGTTTTACAATAACGTGGACATTGTTAGGGTGCAGTGATCTACTTGTCATAATCATTTTACAATAATGTGGACATTGTTAGGGTGCAGTGATCTACTTGTCATAATCATTTTACAATAATGTGGACATTGTTAGGGTGCAGTGATCTACTTGTCATAATCGTTTAACAATAATGTGGACATTGTTAGGGTGCAGTGATCTACTTGTCATAATCATTTTACAATAATGTGGACATTGTTAGGGTGCAGTGATCTACTTGTCATAATCGTTTTAACAATAATGTGGACATTGTTAAGGTGAAGTGATCGTGTTGACAATCGACATTGTTTGGTATGTAGTCATAACGTTTTACAATATGTGGACATTGTTGTTGAAGTGATCTACTTGTCATAATCGTTTTAACAACTGTAGTGACTACTTCCAAGTTTGTGAATCTGAGAGTCTTGCCATGACCATCATTTAACAATAATGTGTTATTCCGTGACATGTCCTTCACATCCATCCTGGACTTTGTTAGGGATGCCAGGTCCGCACCGTAATCGTTGAACAAATCTGGTTCCATGCATGCACAGTACGTTTACAATATCCGGAGCTCCCTAATTTCCTTTGGCCATTTACTTGTTCCGTCCACTGGTCTACTTGTCACACCGTGGTTACAATAACGTGGACATTCCCGCTTGGTCAGTGATCTACTTGTCTGTCCACAGCAAACATCAGTGACGGTCAGTGACGATTAGCAGAACATGATGCTTGTCAACGTCATCAGTTTCTTGTTAAGGTGGCTTGGGTATGACGTTTTTGAAGATTTGCTGCCGAGACATTTCAAGATGTCCTCTTGAAATAAGATGGAAACGTTTAAACGAAAATTTGAGCGTCTTGTGTGCTGTTTACAGACAGACAGATTTTAGTCAGCAATAATGGCCAACTGGTCCATGTTACAATTGTTGTTGCAACATTTTGTTGTCACGTAGAGAAACTATATTTAAACACTGTTTCAAACATTCTTGGAGAGTATACACTTCAGAAATTTGGCTGTTGCTTTAACGATACATCTATTTTGTGAATTCAACAAATTTATCATTTGGGATTTACATACATATTTATTTGCCATCGAGTGATCTTAAATATTTTATTCCCAAATCATTATATTGTTATTTTTGCAAGGTCGTAACTTATGGACATATTCTTTCTAGGAAGGTCAGTGTGATGAATGTTTAACACATCGGTAAGTCCTGTGCGACATCAGAAGTTGTATACACCCAGTCTTTAAAGTGAGTGAGTAGTGCTTTAGTGTTCTCTTTTCAATAGTCCAGCAATATCACCTGAAATGTGCTTAACAAATGTTACTCATGTGGGGAATAGAACCCCTGTCTTCGGCCTGACGGGCAAAGGCTTTAACCACTAGGCTACTCGAAGAACCCCTGTCTTCAAAGAGTGGACATTGTTTTTCATTTTAGTACATTCTCATACCTTACAATAGTCTTTTGGATTTGCGATTCACAACAGAATCCCCAGCAGCACACCATTAGTCTTGACTGAAACGAAAATATGTGTGTCCAGCTCATTCCATGTGAGAGATGTGTTAAATTTATACATGTCTTACACTTTCCATAAACATTGCAGGGGCGGTGGGGTAGCCTAGTGGTTAAAGCGTTCGCTCTTCACGCCGAAGACTCGGGTTTGATTCCCCACATGGGCATAATGTGTGAAGCCCATTTCTGGTGTACCCCGCCATGATATTACTGGAATATTGCTAAAAAGCGGCGTAAAACTAAACTCACTCACTCACTGCGTGTGCAACCATGTTTCTTTTGCGTTGTTTCCATGTTGTTTTACGCCGAAGTCAACAATATTCCACGTGTCACATTGGCCTGTGAACACAGCATAGGCAGACCACACCAGTGGTTGATATGCTGAGCAAGTAATCAAGCATTCTAGTTCTAAAGACTAGTTCTAGTTCTAGTTCAACCAAGCCTCTAATATAAGGCAATGGCAGGCAATAAATTTCTGGGAGCCTACTTAATCCAAGTCCCCAAAGAGCTCACAGCTGGTAATCCAGGTTATAAAAAGTGACTAGCACTTGCTTTCATCTCTGCTACGTAAGTCTAATACGACAATCCACTTACGAATAGTAATGACCTAGCTGATGCGGCCGAAGACACAGCTTCGATTTTCTCAATTGGTACAACGTGAGAAGCCTATTTATTCGTTGACCTAAAAATAGCTGAAAGAAAGACATTTTTAACTATGCAACGGGTTAAATACAGAACGTTCGGTGTAATAACAGTGATCCGGATAACCACATCTCACGGCCATGCTCGTACCTCCCTCCATGTTAAGAACAATCTCCTGTAATGCAATTTCTCCGACGTTTTGGCTTGGCACCATCTGGAAACGTCTGAAGGAGCAGCAACTATTGTTGAAAGCTGGACAACTGGAACGGCAGAAGTTGGCCTTTCCAGAACACGACTTGGCAAAATCGAATTATTGTCTAGTTTAGCTGCAGTTGTTGATATAGTTGTCATGATAATATAAATTGATGTTCCACCCAACGGAGACAGATTGTATCATTCGGACGCGTTCTGAGACATTTTCCAGATATGTATGCAAAATGGCACAATGCTAGGCATTGTAGGTTAAATTAATCCCATATGAGCCTTCTTTGAAGTTTCGGTTAACATATTGATAGACGGCATTAACTTGAATGTATACCGATCCACTGTATATTAAATGATATTTCAACAATTCTAGAACGCGATGTCGACGGATAAGTGATTCTTGATCTTGGTTTTGCAATGTATTTTCATAAAGAATGAGTTTCATCAGTAGTAACTGCTCTTTACAGCAAGTCAATGTATCGTAATTCAGTAAAATGTCTAAAGCTGATGTCTTGGGGTCGGACCTCGAGTGACACAGTGATCAAAAGACATGGCATGAAATGCATGTGGACCCGTTTTTTGTAAATATCTCTTCATCCAATGACCCAATCGATCTCAAACTGTTCAAGTGGATGTTTTGTCAGACAACCTAATCACATTTTAAATCACCGATTTATGCATTTGTATTAAAGAATCTGTCTATGTAACTGTCAACAAAATAAACAGCAGAACGCAAACTGCTTGCAGAGGGAGGGAGCCAGTGACCTGTAACAGCGACAGTGTTACACTGCATCCAGGGTCCACATGCATTTCATACCAAACTATAGTACGACCAATATGCCAGGTACGAGCACATAACTTAATATGCTGAGTTTGCATTGTTTGATCCGACAAGTATTGAAATGTGTCAGAACTCTCCAATATGTGATGAATCATTATTTTCCAAAAGCTTTTGTTTGTGACAGTTGAAACAATATGGAGCGGCATTATGTGATGGTAAAAGTAACGTGCGTAATTACAACGTCAAGAGTAGTTACACTAATTTCTGTTTCGTTTTGATCATTCTTGTGACATTGGTTCAAAAGATGAGACCCTAGAGCATGCTATACAAAAAGTAGTATAAATGCACGGAATAACTGACGGAATAATCTTCCTTTCATATCTTTCCCAACAACCTCAAATCACTGGGATATGTTTTCATAAAAATACAACACAGCCAATTCAGTGAGACCGACGTTCAAAGCATTTTCAAACATCTATACTGCCATTATTTATCAACCAACGTTGTAAACACTATCCCGCATAAATATTTACCATAGTGATGCATCACTCCTGTATGAATATTCCCAGGCCAAATGTAGAGATAGCATCAAAATCAGGTAAAATGACCTGCATATCTGCATACCCCATACTGCATATCTTGACCATTTTGAACACCAGTGCTTGTCACAGTCCATTATACCATGTGGTTGACACTCATGTTGGTCTATGAACATGTGGACACTGTTTCAACAGTGGGGTAAACCTTGCTTGTTTTAAATAACCTGATGCATTCTGTGGCTAGTTCCATATGGACAAGAATTTCTGGAGGGTGGGACATGTCATACTAATTACTGGGTAACACTTTCACTGCTGCTTAGATATCCTGAGGGATATGGACTTTTTTAGCATTTGGCCTATGAAGTGCGTAATGAATTGCCCTGGAATCCAGAAAGTTTTAGAATCCTTAAATACATTGCTTCCTTAAGGTAACTCCACGTTTCGACATTTTCACAGGTTAAATTGACATGTTTCCTTAGGCTCGTGGTGATTATAATGAGTTCGTGTACATGTGGTTACATGTAGAGGTAGGTCATGCCACTGCAGATCTTCCTGAAAACAGTGGTCAAAACCCGAAGGAGCATTACGATGACAGTTAACATAGAACTGTGTGTACAGCGGCTGGTTACTCATTTGCAAAATTCATTTCAGACTTGGCCAAGAACTATCTTGGATGAATCAGTTCAACTGGTGACATAATTATTACTGTGTAGATACTAACGTGTGTTGGTTAATCATGCGGTGGTCTGTCATCTGCCGTCTTCATAACAAAGACGCAGTCACAGATATAATGTATACCATGACAATTACATCTTTTGTCGCTTTATCGGGATTAGGGTTTATCCAAGCTCTGGCCCAGTGACGACTTGACATGACAACACTTCCATTTAGGGCAAGCTATTATCGGTATTAGGATTCGGTTAATAGTTATTTTCGAATCGTTAATAAATTATCAGCGAAATATTCACCACTGCGCAAATTTACTCTATTGAAGGTAGTCTCTACAGTGAGTGAGAGAGTTATGATTGATACACAGGATGTGCGATTGTGGTTTGACGTAGATCTGGGGTATATTAAGACCATTTTTGCACGTTCTTCACAAGTCTATTAAATTGAACTTGTTTCTCTTAAATTTTCATAACCGCTTTCAATGAAAATATAGCCGAGCCAATCAAAAGTCATGATATCGCTAGATGGGTATTTATTTTTACTAGTAGTAATATACGCCGGAACCGTTAAGATCCGGGTTAGAATTGGTCTTTAGCAATCCATGTTTGTCGTAAGAGGCGACTAACGGGATCGGGTGGTCAGGCTCGCTGACTTGTGACACATGTCATCGTATCCCAGTTGCGTAGATTGATGCCTATGTTGATGATCACTAGATTGTCTGGTCCAGACGCGATTATTTTCAGACCGCCGCCATATAGCTGTAATAATGCTGAGTGCGGCGAAAAACTAAACTCAATCAATGCACACAAGAAACATCCTTTCGATGCAATACATTGTAAGCCTTTTACCGGAAATGCAGTTTCAATACGGTTCCAAAGACAAGCCCCGTTCAACAAAGGTCTGGACTAACGAATGAGTGACAGCGCCAAGACAGACAAGTCTTCCGGATACACAGGGTCCAGTTATCCGAGGTTTCAGTCTGCTGATATGACCTTCATCTGAACCGGTTTCATACCTTCAGTATAAGGGCAATCACAGATGTTCAGATGTACAAATATCGATTACCGATACGTCATATAACCATTAGGTCCAGGAGACGTATGTGACACATTAGATAGGTGATGCTCTTTTCTAGTTGGCCAAATTAATCACATAATGAATTTGTTATGACATCTGGCAGACCGAGGTATGTGACCGACGAGATGATGTTTATCCGGATAGTGCTTATGAAATTGACAGAGTCAGTGACCTGTCGTCCTTATGAAACTTTGTTTTGTTGTGTTTATGGGGAGCAAGGTTTTCAGGGGTCGTTTGTTTGTTTGTTTGTTTGTTTAACACTGCACTCATCAATATTCCAGCTATATGGCGACACTTTCTGTTGATGTTTAAACTCGTATGTTAACTTTTTGTTCAATTATATAAGTTATCCTCAATCTGTTATTCTATTGTATGTAATCTTCATACTCAGAGGCTCAGAGGTGGAAAATTCCATTCTCTTTTGAAATCTCAATTTGATTTTAAAATTATCTAACGTCCTACCGTTTAACAAAGTTATCCCCTTACTCCATTTTCGTACTTCATCCCACCATTTACCAGTTGAAGAAGGAAGATGGAATACCATACCAATAAATGAAAGAAAATGTAAATTATGTTGTATGAATGATGTGGGTGATGAGTTTCATTATATTCTTAAATGCAAATATTTTAGAAAAGAAAGATCAATGTATATACCAGCTTCCTTTATAATCAGACAAAATATGTTAAAATTTAAATCACACTTTACATGTAAAAAGATATCTGTTATGAAAACTCATCTCAGTAAATTCTGTAAATATATGATGTAAATTGTAAAGTCTTCCGGCTAACTACTATTCCGCCACAATATTTACTGTCATTTGTACCTCATATGCCGATGATATCGGCCTGAGAGTAATACAGTTCTATTATGCTATTTATTTTATGGGCCATTCCTATTTCATTAAGAGGTAACAGACAGGGGATTAGCTGTGCACTCAACCAGATTGTTTGTTGTTTTAACCTGTCTGACGATTGGGATGTCTGACAAATGGGAGGATACCACCGAGTCTGGGCAAGACAATCCAGTAATCAACAACATGAGCATCAATATATGCAATTTGATACCATGACGTGTGTCAACCAAGTCAGCTGGACCACCCGATCCCGTTAGTCGCCTCTTATGACAAGCATGGGTTACTGAAGACCAATTCTAACCCGGATCTTGAAGTGTAGCATCTATAATCAGGTTTAATCAAGGTGGTTGTGGTCGAATGTTATAGTTTAGTCATGTACCACTGTTGATGCTGTTAGAATCAAATATTTACCCCAGAGATGAATCACGCATGCAAATATGCATATATAGTATGATCAGAAATTATTGAGAATTTTAGGAATATGTTTAATTGGATTTCTAGTATAAACAACCTTGACTAACTATCAAGTGATTGGATTCATTCAAGAGACACAACTCCGTTAATCCTTTTCATGAGTTTGTGAAGAGTTATCCCCCTTTGTTTATTTGCTAGCAGACGACATTTTCAGTGATCCTCAGTATGGCTGGTTTAGAGAAGAGGAAGTTGATTTTCGAGTATTATAACAAGGACATCAGATCAGCTAAAGTGACTTCAAGTAGAACAGGCATCCCTTTGTCCACTGTTTATCGTGTTTTGAAAAATATTGCAAATGGATATGGCATTGAGCACCAGGGAGGCAGCAGGTAGGCCCAGAAAATTGACTGTCGGCTTGGTATTCTTGTTTCTAAAAACAAACGAAGGAGTTTAGAAAACTTAAGGCTGGATATGATTGATAGAGGAACTGTGGCTGTCTGTAAGGAGACAATTAGAACTGAGCTGCATGCAATGGGTTGGCAGAAAAGTCGAGGAATTCCATCACCGATCATGAAACCTGAACAAAAGGAGCGAAGGTTGAACTGGTGCTTACAGCATAGAAATTTTAACTGGGACAATGTGATTTTCTCAGATGAAAGTTCTGTGTGGCTGTTTCCTAATACACTGAAATTCTGGACCAAACAAACTGAAAAACCTTTGTATCAGCGCCCAAAGTACAGTCCGAAATTTAACGTGTGAGGTGGCATATCTGTGTTAGGGCAACGCCCCTCGGTGTATTTGAAGGAATATGAACAGTGAGCGGTACACAGATATTCTCGAGGGACATTTACTTCCATCTGTTCACGTGTTCTATGGAAATGTTTGGATTTTCCAGCAGGACAACCACCCAAAACATCGTTCAAAGCATTCACAGGCCTGTTTTGGGACCCAAAATATGACATTATTAGATTGACCAAGCTATAGCCCTGACCTAAATCCAACAGAAAATGTTTGGGGACTTATGAAGGAAAGTGTCAATAAGAAAAATCTGACAAATATTGCTGAAATGAAAGAAGAGGTGGTCCGTTATTGGGACAGCATAGACCACGACTTTCTAACTTCTTTGATCAGTAGTATGCCCCGCCGCATTGAAGCCTGCATTGCTGCCCATGGTGACTTGACAGACTACTAACTGTTCACCTGTCTTTGAATCTGGAGTTATGTTCTGCTGATATTCACATTAATACGTGAGTAATGAGTGAAAATAAAAATAAAAATTACAATCTTTAAATTCTCAATAATTTCTGGTTGTACTGTAGTTGAAAATACAGAACAAAAGAAGAAAAATATTGTTTCCACAATGCTTAGAATTATGTATATTGCGATAACAATGAAATGGTGTCTGTACGTGCACCTTTTTCGGTCGGATGAATGGAGGCAGTGACGCATAGTGGAAGAAATATACCAAGTCAAACAAATCATTTAAAAGAACGTAACAAATCCCAAAGATTTTTTCATTGCAAATTCATTAACAATGTGTGCACATATTATAACAAGCAGCATGAAAGTAAATTTCAAATCATTCAACTGCGAAGTCCCGGTACATATACGTTCATGTAGTCTGTCGCCTTAATAAGAAATGCTAATAAGTACAATCTTTGAAGTAAATGCTGTGTTGATTTGCCCTCAGTAAGCCGTGGCACAATTAGTCATAGGCTCCATCATCTTCGGACGGCACGTTCACAATGTCCTAATCTATGGACGTTTGAAAAGGAGATATTAGCTTTAGAGAGTGAGTTTGTTGAAGGACAGATTTTTCAAAATTAGTCTCGAGCGATCGTTTTGATAAGCACAATTAGCACCCAATAAACTGATGCTGTCTTACGTTGGAGTACTTTGACATTTGCAGGAATGTTGAATTATGAATTAATGGCTTCTCTTTATTCAATATATTATACTATGTTGAGACCGTGATGAGAAGATTGAATCAAATTGTATGTCTTATCTTATTTCAAACCAGCATTTCATTTGTATGAACGAGGTTATATGAATGTGTCGCAATTCGTGAGTGTATTTAGGCTGGTATGGCTTAATTCACTTCCTCGTGGTCTGGCTCGCTGACTTGTTTGACACATGCCCTCGTATCCCAGTTGCGTAGGTCGATGCTCATACTGTTGATCACCGGATTGTCAGGTCCCGGGTCGATTATTTACAGACTGACGTCATATAGCCGGGATTTTGTTGAGTGCGGCGTAACAACAACAAAGAAAACATGTTATACGTCACTAAATATACCTGAATAATAAATAGTAAAGGAATATGAATGCATAGACAGACAGATAGATAGATATATTACTTCGGGACAGGAGGCCCTGTTTCTGAGGTGGTGAGGAAGTGAAATTGGGTTTAACGTCGTGCTTGAGAATATTTCGCTCATATGACGACGTGCATGCGTGTGTATGTGTATGTGCGGCTGCTGGTACTAGCCCAGACTTAAGCTGGTTTTATAGTGCTAGCCCACTGAGATACCATGCCGCAGTGAAGCATGAATACCCCACTCAGACACATTATACTGACTCCGAGCCGACCAGTCCTTGTTGTACTCATTAATGTCGAGCGCCAGGCAGGGACCAACAAGTACCATATTTTAACGTCTTTTGGTATGACGCGGTCGGGGATTGAATCTGCGACCTTCCGCTCTCCGGGCGGACGCTCTAACCATTACACCACGGAGGCGGTTCCCTGTTTCTGAATATAACCTTTGTATAACCTATCTGTTTGTATGATATACTCTATACACATGGGGAAGCCTAGATAAACTACGCAAGACGTTGTGTTGCTGGAATCCGTCTTCCGTCCGTCTACCCTAAACTCTCCCCATCATCAGACATCTTCACTCGGCGTAACGAGCCAGTAAACACGATATTGAAACCTAAAGTCTTATCTCAATAGATCCAGTTGGAGTAATAGCCTAGACGATGACTTGGAATTGGCTTCGTGGGTTATCGTGGAGGGACCAGTTTTCGCCGTCTCGATGAAAGGCTGGCGGAAACGTGTTGTATACCCATTATGTGGCAACGACGGCAGGATGCAACAACGTGGGCCTCATGAAATAGTCATTTGGCTTAAATACGATGGCAGATTAGTCAGAAACCCCCTTTCACGGGATTAGCAAAGATCTACTAAAAGCAGATACCTTGTCTCTTTTTCTTTCCATCTCAGGAGTGGTAGAGGGGAAGGTATTGGTTTGGATTATCAGGAATATATCTGGTTTAAACGAGGTTTCGGGAAATTCGTAACTTTCAATGTATTGTCTGGATATATATAAATACACTTGCTGATTCATTTTGCAGAGCCATAACAGTTCAGTAAGAATTGATTTTTCTCCGAGATAACTTTGGCGTCAAGATAATACGTAGGGGTGTGAGGTCAATGGAGGCTGGAACGATACAGTTCGACTTTAGACCCAGTAAGTGGTGATGGTGTTTTAACTAATGGAGATGAGACTTTTAGATGAGGTTGTATCGTCTTTGGTGGTCCAGGGATTGTTTGTAGTCTGCGATACCCTATTTTGGTATTTAGAGATCCGCTGATATTTGGTTCGAATCCCAGAATGGACCAGTTAACGTGGATCAAGATTACTGGAGATATAACAGTGGTTGACAGTGTGTTGTTTGACGTCCGCTATGTCCAGCAGTCTTCACTCTTCATCATCAAACCTTGGCTCGACACCGAGTGATTGACATTATGAGCAGCGATAAACGCCGGCCAGATTCCAGAGTGTGTGAGTGAGTTTAGTTTTACGCACTCAGCAATATTCAAGCTATATGTCGGCGGTCTGTAACTAATCGAGTCTGGACCTGACAATCCAGTGATCAACAGCACGAGCATCGATCTGCGCAATTGGGATACGATGGCATGTGTCAACCAAGTCAGCGAGCCTGACCACCCGATCCCGTTAGTCGCCTCTTACGACAAGCATGGGTTCCTGCCAGATTCCAGAGCATGCAATCTATCACGAGAACATGTTTTATAACTGGAATGCTGTTGAAAGAGGCGATGCACTCATTCACTCAAAGCGCAGTTTAGCAAAATTCCAACAATATCATGGCGGGAGACATCAGAAATGGGCGTCACACATTGTACCCATGTGGTGAATCGAACCTGGGCGTGACAAGCGAACGCCTTAACCACTAGGCTACCCCACCGTAGAAGAAGAAGAACGATTCTTTCACGTTACTGTATTGACTTGTTTTTGTTTTACAGTTTATCTGTCATGTCACGACAATTGTTTGTTGTTTATCCTCCTTTAAGAAGTATATTAGCGTTAGGACACTGCTTAACTACGTTTTCAAATACGGGCCAATGACCGCAGCAATTGATCATGTTTTGATGTGTCACAGATTCGCAAAAGCCCCGTACAGCGATGTCTCGTAACCTAGCTCGTCACGCGCTGCCATAAAGCCTGTATTTCAAACTGGCCATCTTACAAATTACATATGTGCATCTGGCTTCGTGACATTCGAGCCAGTTGGCCAATCTGCAGAGCCAATATTGTGAGTGGAAGGTTTCCAGAGCGTGATAAATGCACATCGCCGTAGTGTGAATTCCTTGGAGACAAATATAACTTAGCATTTTACGTAAAATGGATTATTTTGTTGTTTGCGTTACATGTCGACAACAAATGACAATTGATATGGCTCTCCATTAACGTTATCTGTGATTTTATTCCTGTTGTACAGAATGGGTGAGTTTGGCTGGTCGCTCCGAAGACTGAGTCAGTTTGGATCCGTTGAACAGCATTTCATTTAGAGAACGGCCAATTGTGGGAAGAAAGCAAACAGATTAACCGGTGTTTGACGTTTACCATTCTAGTGACCCACCACCCACCACGACCACGGTTATGGTGCTGACCAACATGTAAACATAATCAGGCCCTGATTGAAAGTCAGCCGAGATCCGAACCCAAGATGACAGTTTTCTAATACAACAAAGGGAAGCAACTCTGCAATTCTAACTGAGGCGTCTCCAGGCACTGAGCCCTCCAGTTCACATCGAAGACACGGGTTCGATTCCGCACGGGTTTTATAGCTTCTGAAGCCTATTTCTGGGTCTCTCGCCGTGATGTTGAAAGCGGTGTAAAGCGATCTTTAAATACATGAACATATTTCTCTTCTGGTACCACATAAAAGTATCATGTTAATGTATATTTCAACAAATCATACAAGAAGAAACTATATACAGCTGTAACAGTGAGTGAGTAAGATTTTACGCCGCTTTTAGCAATATTCAAGCAATATCACGTCGGGGGACACCAGAAATGGGCTTCACACATTGTACCCACGTGGGGAATCGAACCCGGGTCTTCAGCATGACGAGCGGACGTTTTAACCATTAGGCTACCCACCGCCCTACAATTGTATTAACGAGGAGAATGAGGTGTAACTATCAATATTTCTGTCCAGAATACTTTCCTTGTATCACTTGCTTCTTCAAGACTTACCTCAGTCAAAGTAAACACACGTTAGAACAAGGGTCTATACATCTGTCTGCTCTTTGACACATGATAACGCTTTATTTAATTAGCAGGAAGCGATTTTCAAAGTCTTTCTGAACCTTTTTATATGCGCTCCCTTCAGAGTAGTGTTAATTTAATTGAATCAGGATCCCCTCACTTTGAAGTGTTTTCATCCAGCTGGGAGACATGTTCCCTGCACATCCCGGAGGATATCATCTCATGATTATTTCCACTGCGAGCACATCCGCCCAATGTTAATAAAAGATTTGTCGTCGTTTTTTATTAAAGCTATTGCTGGATGTAGACTGCTGTGAACACCTGTCACAAAACAGAACAGAGTGAAGCGACGTTTTGTGATGTTATGATGAACAACGTTTATTCTTTGTCACTTTAGAGAGTGAGTGAGTGAGTTTAGGTTTACGCCGATTTTAGCAATATTCCAGCAATATCACGGCGGGGGACACCCGTACTCTGCCGCTTTGCTGGTTTTATGCAATATTTGAGGTTTAAGCCTTGGTAGCTGGGTAGGAACGTATGGTCAAGCTGAAGAACCGGGTTCGATTTTACTTGTTGGTACAGTATGTGAAGTTTAAAACTATGGTTCTGAAAGATGATTAAAGTGTGTAAAGTAGTATTCATTCTGTGACAGATACCGTCTTCGTAACTTTTATCTGCTTTTACCCTAATGAATATGACTTTAAACATAGTATTCAATTTATTTATTTGTCATGACGGCAATGACGTCATTTTTGGTTGCCATTCTAGGGAACTGAGACAGAAAGGGAGAGGAAGTTAGGGGAATCATAAATTATCTTTGATATGTTCATGACGTATTAACACAGATGATCGAAGTATTGTACGCAATGTATGTGACAAGATATGATTGTGATCTATTTTCTCTTCCAAATGCCACGTTTAAGTACATACTCATCAGTCATTCTAAGGGACGGTGAGGGTGGCCGTGTGGGTAAATCGTCCGCTCGTTGCGCTAAAACTAGGAGTCTAATCTCACCGTGATTGAAATATGTGATGTCCATAAACCCGTGAATGTCCGGGTTAGAATGAACCTTCAGTAACCCATGCTTGTCGTAAGAGGCGACTAACGGGATCGGGTGATCAGGCTCGCTGGCTTGATTGACACATGTCATCGGTTCCCAATTGCGCAGGTCGATGCTCATGCTGTTGATCACTGGATTGTCTGGTCCAGACTCGATTATTTACAGATCGCCGTGCGGCGTAAAACTAAACTCATTCACTGTGATGTCCATTGCACTCGGAGTTCATATCTGTAACGTGGCACCAACACCATCTCATTCCATTTCACTTGGTTCATATACATATATATCTTCAAGGACTATCAGCATCTCCACTCTTCCAATCAGGCGTTTCGGAACAGATGTTAACACCTTTATCAACCCAGTGATCGGGAGCTAGCTGAGATTACATGTACAGGGCGATATGTACCCAACGAGACAAAGCTAAGGTGAGACCCAGCCACGAACTCCCAACAGTAGTGTAGTTCAAGGTCATGTCATTGGTCTACCATCTTCTCAACCACGAAATGTGTGAGTGTGGGTATACGTCGCTTTTAGCAATATTCCAGCACTAAAACAGCAGGGGACACCAGAAATGGTCGGCGTGACGAGTGAACGCTTTAACCACTAGACAACGTCACCTCCTTGAATCACAAGGTAACACCACACACGGGAACATCATATGACAATCTAGATGTGCCTAGGTTCAAATGTCGTCATCATTTGTTTAAACTGCAAGATGGTATTGCTAATTTATGAATCTTATATACCATTTGATAATTCAGCTATTAAAAATCCTAGTAGATATGGATCTTTTGTTCGGGAGAACAGTACCAATTATCATCGTTGTCACAATAAATGCCCAGTTGATGTATAACGTTTGGTTCGAACCATTTTGTTTCAAAAATATACATTTAATGTAACAGGAAAATGACAGTCCTTTCTTCATCGATCCTTTAAGTGTACCGATATATATTTAATTCAGTATTCTACTGTTCCTCTACTCTGTCAAATGTATACTGAACATCATTGAAAACGCACCACCTGTAAATTTTGAAATATCGTAATAGGATTGTTTTAAGAGTGAAAATGAACGTTGGAAATGTTGTTAATAACACAAAAGAAAATAAATAACGCTAAAGTAAAGAACGGATTGCCCGAACACATCATGGAACACATCACATGACAACAACAAAAGTCATGCACAACACACACGAAAAGCACAAATTGCATGCGTAAAACATGCTGATTAGGGGTATTAATGACCATCGGCAAAAAAACGTTCTCATTTTAGCTGTACCTCCGCAAGTAAAGTTTATTTTACAATGCCAAGATTGTCACCAGAGGAACGAGAACGGGCGTTGGGCATGTTGCAGGTTGGCACATCAAGCAGGATTATTGCCAGACGAGTTGGTTGCCATCATTCCACCATCATAAGACTTGCCAACAGGTACCAACAAATAAGAACCACCAGGGACCGCCAACGTCCTGGCCAGGCACGTGTTACCACCCCCTCGCCAAGATTGAGACATTGTTTGGCGCCATATTCGGGATCGTACGTTGCCGGCTGCCAGAACCGCTAACGCTGTCCAAGGCCGACGTGATTTGATCAGTGCTTCCACCGTCCGACGCCGTCTCCGTGCGGCAAGATTACGGTGTGGACGCCCTTATGTTGGACGCCCTTATGTTGGACCCGTCGTGAACGCCGACGATGGGCTGAACAGCATCGTTAGTGGTTGTTACGACGTTGGCATGGTCTTGTGTTCTCCGACGAGTCACGTTTTCACTTGCGAAAAGCTGACGGGCGTCTACGGGTATGGCGTCGACGGAGAGAACGTTACCATCAGGACTGTGTTGTGCAAACAGATCGGTGGGGTGGAGGAAGCATTATGGTGTGGGGAGGAATCAGAGTGAATGCCCTTTACTACCGCGACACCATTCTTCAGGACAATCAAGATCTGCACACATTCCAGCAGGACAATGCTCGAGCGCACACTGCACGTGTTGCAACACAGTTTCTGGCAAACAACAACATTCCTCTACTTCCATGGCCTGCATTGTCACCAGATTTGTCTCCCATTGAACACTTGTGGGATTACATCGGCCAACGCCTCTCACGTCGCCCACAGATCAACAACCTTGGGGAACTTGAGAATGCCTTGCAACAAGAGTGGAATGCATTGACTCAATACATTATTCAGAGACTTATCAGTTCAATGAGGAGACGTTGCACAGCTTGTGTTGCTGCTAACGGTGGTCATACACGTTACTGACTTTCCAATTTGACTCCATCTTTCTTTCATGGTCAGCTGAGTTAAAACTTCACTGTTTTGCTGGATTGGTTCTTGTTTCTTTTCTTTACAAATCATTGGACTACAAAAGTATGTAAAATTTACACCGATTGCTCATTTATGCTTTTGGAAATCCAAACTAATACAGGTGTTGCGTTTTCAATGATGTTCAGTATATATTAAATGTAACAGGAAAATGACATGGCTTTTCTTCTTCGATCCTTTAAGTGTACCGATATATTTTCCTTCAGTATACTACTGTTCCTCTACTCTGTCACTGAGTGAGTTTCCAAGGAATCTACATGTTCAAACGAAACTATTCACATCACGGAACAATAGCAATAAACTGTATAAACTGTTAAGTCTATTATTAGCGGATCATTAAAAAGTAAACAAATCCCCCCGGCTAAGAGTACCAAATCAATGCCTCGTCAAATACGTACCTTACCAACCACTGCTTCTGTGAACGCATCTACTCAAACAATCCTGCTAAATCTTTAAAGCTACGTCGCTAAAATTCCAAGCAGTAATTGGATTAAGTCCTTAAAGCATATTCATCCAATATACGTTGAGTACAGGCAAGATGCTGACGGCTAGTCATTTAAGCACGATTCAGTATTTGCCACCAACACCCAGAAGCATCAGTAAGGAAGGGATGCTATTGATTCATCTCAGGAAATCAGAGTCATCCCCGAGGGTGTTATAAAACCATGTTTCACAACTCTCATTCCGTCAGTACCTTTTAATGGTCATCAGTATTCCTAAACGTCTTGTTCTGTTTTTGTATATTGTCCCTTTGCCTCAAACAGAGAGTTCATCCAAAGTACCAATTAGAAATCTTGTGCTTACGTGTATAAAGTAAAATTCGTTCAGAGTCAATAGCTGTAGTGAAGGTGTGGATATTTTATCGCAAGCAGTTTAGGCAATTAGGGTAATAGCTGATGATTTACACACATGCTGTTTATTCCTTGGAGGGATCTAGTTCAGAAACTTTGGAACATAATGATGAAATTATGGAGATGTGTAGTGATTGGCTTACTTTCTCCGTTTTATGACTGCCATTATTCATTATGTGTAAGCATTCAGTAGATTGTTCAACATACTTGAATTGAAATCATTTGCAGTATTTCTTGATGAGTTTATTCAAGCCATTATTGATCCGAAAGACTGAACCTCTGATGCGGGGAAGATCGTGCCGAGTTACAGTTCCAAGGACATAGATTTGAATTATCTAATACCTCGTTAGCTACATTCGAGAGGAAGATGTTTGAAAGAACACGTATGTCGATTTCAGCCGAAAAACAGCTGAACCAAAACTAGTAGATGTTAGGTGGTAGGATAGATAGGGACCCTTTTATGCATGCCCTGTATGGTATAAGAGATGGCATAACGTAACGCTTACCCACCTAATTTTAGGGGGAAGGATAGATTAATTGCAATGACCTAAATCCTATTTCAGAACTATTCATCCAAGTCTGTTGGCTTATTCAACCTTGATTTTCCTATAAACCACACTTCGACCCATCCCGTCGCATAATTTCATACAATACCTTCTTTAACGATCGATTTTGAGAGAAATCCTGTTCAAACTTACTCGAGACTGGGCACAAAATTTGATATCGACGTCATTTCAGCGTCACGCCTCTGATCGACTGAGTTGTGTATAATAAGCGAGCGAGTGGAACTAAGGTGAGCTGAGTGTCCCCTCATATGACCGAACTATTCGTACAAGCAGCGTAAATCCATACACACTCACATGCCTCCTGGGTGGTTGAAGTATATTTTGATTTAATGCGTGTTTATGTGTTAAGCGACCGTCACGTGAACGACCGAAACTAGTGAAACAATTCCCAGTATGGCTAGTGATGTACGAGAATACTTATGGGATTTGGGTGAATGTGAGTGTATGTTGGAATGTATTGATTTTGCATCTGGGACACTGTCTCATGTCGGCACAGACATTTGTATGACCAAAAGTTGAAAAGATGGTATTTGCCTTTGGACATGACGTTATTCCACAAACGGACAAACTTGCAATTTTTAGAACGAAGGAAGGGATTTTACTTTGTTACAGTATGATGATGATGATGATGATGATGATTGAGGCTATATACATGGGCTGTCATAGTTCAGCTGGATGTAGATGTTGGTAAAAATGGACATTTCGGATGCCAACATGTAACAAATGTTAGCCTTGTGGTTAAAGTGTTCGCCCGTCACACCGAAGGCGCGGGTTCAATCCCCCACTTGGGTACTATGAAGAAAGCCCATTCATGATGTCCCCCGCCGTGATATTGGTGGAATACGTTTCTAAAAGCGGCGTAAAACTTAATTCACTCACTCATCCCAGCAACCGACGTGTTGACACGTGTATTATCATATATATACTATTCCAAAAAGAAACGCATAACCCAGAAATCTCTTGCAAAAATGTTGTATTTTCAAACATGTACAACTTATAGACTTTCAGAAATGATTTTTACATCAGTTTAGAAGACGGTAATGTCTATACAACCAAGTGGATAATTTTAGATAACGGAGACGTTGAGCGCGATGGTGACCACGTAGCATGGTCCCGACGTCGGGTCTCCTGGCTCTCAGTCCAATCTCTCTCAACCTGTTCCGTACACTTTGACCGGATATCCTCCGAAGTCCAGGCACCCTGACTGCTGTGCTCTCACACGTGGCAGTACGATCACGCAAATGTAGCCCCCGGATGTACCGATCTTGGGCTGCAGTGGTGACTCGAGGTCTGCCTGTACGGGGACGGTCATTTGTTATACCTGTTTGGTTGTAACGAGCTGCAAGCAGTGATATCGTGCTCAGATTAACATTCAGACGCCTGGCAACAGAAGATTGGTAATCTCCAGCGTGCATTCTTTAAATGGCGATGTTCTGTGTCGCAGCGTCAAGGAGTGGCGTAGTGATATGACCTTGAAACTCCTTCAAAACGGATGCCGATTTCCGAAAGTAATCTGGATTTTTATAGCCAGACAGTGCATGCTCTTTACTGTAAAATTTCAATTGGAAGGTGATTTCTGTTGCGTTGTTGCGATGCCTTTTTAATTCTTGCAATAAATCTCATCAAAATCAACATTTTCAGATAAAGTCGACTTTTCACTTGTGCAATTGTGTAAAATCATGTTATCAACACTTTTGTTGCAAATTTTGACGATTGTTTGAACACAATAGGTAATTAATAGATTTTTAAAAACACAAAACGCCTATGCGTTTCTTTTTGGGACAGTATATATACACCAAAGTTGAGATAATATCATAATGGATTACATGTTTTGTCCTTGACACAGTACTCCTGTAATCCCATACTCCACATTGATTCTCTGGGACGATGGGATAGCCATGTCGTAATCGTGTTAGCTAAGTGAACAATATGTGTTGCCCATTTTTCGTCTCCCTGCACTGATAAGACTGCAATATTGCTAAAAGAGGTGTACATTTTCTGATCAATCTCTCACTTCGTTGGTTGAATCGGTATTTGTTCACGAGAGGTCCAGTTGTTAACTATCTCTCTGTAATTGGCCCGCGTTGCTGCTAGGTTATCATGGTAGCGGGTTCCAATCCAAGGTTCGTCCTAATTATGATCCTTTGTCCATCAGCCCAATATCTGTATTTTATGTCGTCCACGATGAATGTGGATCTTTGGTTATGGAATCCACCACTAGTTTGTCTGGTCCAAACATGGTCCATGCGCCATCCTGATGCGTCAGTGAGACAGCAGACTGGGTGCGCATTCCGTTGACACACTTCGTGACGTTACTAGAACAACCAGGGAACGCGGGTGGCCCAGTCATGGGGGCGCCGCAATTAGCTATCCGAGTTGCGTTCCTTGAGTTCAACAAGATAACATTCCCAGGTTTGTAATTCCCGTGACAGAGGGTTCCAGCAAAGTTGTAAACGTCGAAGATCTGCATCTCTTTGGGCTTTCCTCCATATGAAGCTGACTGGAATATAGATAGAGAACTGTTTGTTGTGAAACGCCACACTCGGTAATAACCCAGCTATATGGCGGCGGTCTGTAAATAATCAGGTCTGAACCAGACATTCCAGTGATCAACAGCATGAGCATCGATCTGCGCAATGGGGATACAACGGTATATGTCAACCAAGTGAGAGAGCCTGACCACCAGATCCCGTTAGTCGCCTCTTACGACAAGCATGGGTTGCTGAAGACCAATTCTAACCCGGATCATCCCGGGTACCGTAGCCGATAGCTTCATGCTTATGTTCTTCAGCTCCGCGTGCTTCCTCTTCGGTCGCAGTACTGTTAAAAGCGCTGTTCTACAAAGCTAATTCATGTGAATAGGCAACATCATGAAAATAGATTATATCCAGCAGTTCCTGAATCACGAAGCGTGGCAAATCTCTAATCCCTTTTGTTTCCAATATTTCGCTCAATCCGGGCGTGTTTTCCCGAATGATCATTATGGAAACTTGTTGATTGAACCAACAACGGTCATCCCACACGCATTCATTCAAGGATATTATGGGAATCAAATGAGTGTCTGTTTAATGACGTTAAGATCCTCAAATTCAAGTAATAACTTTCCGTTTAACGCCGGGACAGGACGTTCACCCTTCATCATCAACAGAGTAATATTGTGGTTGGGAGCGTGGCATCGGCGCAAAAACTACTGAACCAAATCATTCGGTTCCTTTATATTGAACGAAACTTGGCAAATTATCAATGTCTGTGAATTACGTTCTGGTGTTTGCTGGTCTGAACGTAATCGTCTTTCACAAATCGTTCTGGATACTCCAGTCTTGTAACCAACGTTTTAGTCATGAGTCAAAAGCTTCTCGAACCTTCAAATCCATCAGCAAAAACTCTGAACATTGGATCGAACCTTACGCTGGTAGTTGTGTGAAAATTGATCCAGGCTTCTCCACTATAGAGGCCAGTGTTACTGTAGATGATTGGTAATGAAGGTCTATAGGAATTGTTGCGTGCTAACATATGAAAACCCGGCATAAGGGCCCGTTGGGTGGTCTCCGTAAATGTTTGGAATTGATGTAAGTCCTCGTCGTGGAATGGACGTTTTCATTATGGAGCTTGTGTGGGAGACCTTCGTTTGGCTGTTTTGAGAACTCTTGTCTGTTTCTGAGGATGGATTTGATGAGATGGGTTATAGTGTGGTGTTCCACGTGCGATGGATGAAGGTAAGTGATTGTTCCCAAAGCGTTAGCCTAACGAAGAGGCACATTGATTATGTATCCATATCGTAATTGTGTTCATTTGACTCTCTGATTCTTCATATTGACAGTTGAATGAATATTTCTGTTAACACATTATCACAAGCTGCCTCTCCCTCTGCTTCTATCCTCCCTCAAGGCCTCTGTCTCTCTTTGTCTTTCATGTACCTGTCTCTTGATGTTGACTGAATATTTCTCCATCCATACTCCCTCCTCTCCCTCTGTCTCCTCCCTCTGTGTCTCTCTGTCTCTCTCTCTCTCTCTCTCTCTCTCTGTGTCTCTCTCTCTCTCTCTCTCTCTCTCTCTCTCTCTCTCTCTCTCTCTCTCTCTCTCTCTGGACAAACAGTGGTGTAGTCAGTTAAAGGATGTAGTGTGGTCATTGTGTATATCTGCATAAAACCTCTCTAAATGAACCACTGGTTATCCAAGCAACCTGTATATTGTGGACATTGTGTATATCTGCGTAGGCCTCCATCAACTGGCTACACAGTGTCTAACAACCCAAGTCATGTGGGTGGCCTAATAGATAGATCGTCTCCGAGAGCTGAGGGTCGGTGTCCCCTGCCTCCTAATGTCCAAAATACCTTAAAACACAAAATGCCAAGAAAACCCTCCTACTTTTATGGACCCGTGAAGATCCGGGGTAGAATAGGTCTTCAGCAACCCATCCTGCCACAAAAGGCGACTATGCTTGTCGTAAGAGGCCACTAACGGGATCGGGTGGTCAGGCTCGCTGACTTGGTTGACACATGTCATCGGTTCCCAATTGCGCAGATCGATGCTCAAGCTGTCTGGACCAGACTCGATTATTTACAGACCGCCGCCATATAGCTGGAATATTGCTGAGTGCGGCGTAAAACTAAACTCACTCACTCACTCCTACCTCTATGCATTACTGAAAAGTTATCAATGATATGTTAGAAGGTATTAGTTCACAAGAAAGCTTAACAACACAGCTTTATGCAAATCACGAAAAGGATTTCTCAAATGCATTCACATGCATACGACTTAGTGTAGATGGTCCTAGTTGATAACCTGCCCGTCACTCTGCCTTGAGGAGATGAACAAGGAATGGTCTGCTCGGAGTCAGTATACTGTGTCTGAGTTGGATGTTCATGCTATAATCGGGCTTGGTCTCTCTTTAGGTAACACTTAGTCTCTCTCACAGTCCCTGAACCACATTATTCCCTACTGCCTAGCCCTTACTGCAGTGCTAAAGCCCTTAATGAATCAAGTCTAGATTTCCTCTGGGCCCGAATCTCCCTTCTCACTGGGGCTCCTTTTCAATTTTAAAGGAATTGTTTGTTTCAATAAAAAAATTATATATCCCGAGACTGACCGTTAGTCTTGCTATAAAACCCCATTTCTGACATCACCTATCATATATTGGGCACGTTATCTGTATTTTCAGGAACTTCCTCAACTTAACTACACCACTGGCGACTCACGTTAGTTTCAATAAAAATTATATATATCCCGAGACTGACCGTAAGTCTAGCTATAAAACCCCATTTCTGACATTACCTATCATATATAGCGCACGTTATCTGTATCTTCTTGAACTTCCTCAACTTGACTACACCACGGACGACTCACGCATTGTGGACATTGTTTATATCAGACTAAACCTCCATTAACTGACTACCCCACTGTCTGTCCGTCTAATTCCTATATTGTTGACACTCCGTTAGGGAGCATGGACCTCATGCATCACTGTCTGTCCACAAGTGACAGGAGCGTCTGTGTGTCTGATGGGTCTAACCATTCACTGATAACACACCTAGAGATGCTGGCATCAGCCTAGCACTTCATTACTTGGATCGATCCCCCTTTTATCGCTGCCACGTGAAACGTGTATTTTACACAGGGTCTACTGCTTGTGGTTCCTCCCGGCTCGACAAACCGTCACATCGAACAACAATGAACTCAGTCATACAGTTTGTGCCCGCAGATACCATTGTGAGGGAGCTTGTAGCTTATATTCCACGCCAAATGATTCCGACTGACTGTCTCCACCTGGACCTTACATAAACTGGTGTGTGGTCTTGTGCATAGAACTCAGGTCACAAATCATTATAACTTAAGCAACGTTGGTCACGGAGAGTCCTTGGATGGGTGATCTTGTTTGGCAGCTTGACTCCTGAGAGTTTCTAAGACTTTATTCCTGCTCCACAACGAAGCAATATGAAACATGTGGTCTTACCTTATGCAAATGAGTTTGTTCACAACTGTCTCTGTTCACCCAGCAGTGAATGGGTACCCGGTGGGACAAGATGGTCTTATATAGTCCTTCTAGCGCTTCACAGGCAGCTTGGGTTAACTGAGGTAATATAATAATGTCTGCGCTTTGATCATAAGGAAAGGATCCGATGTCCGTTTCACCCTGATACTTACTGAAATTCTCATGTTATATTTGGTGTCACTCTTTCTCAGTACAGTACAGATTGTAGTAGTTTGGAGGTTGAGACCCCTCCAGGAATTCCGGATTCCGGATTAGAGTCAGACATCTAATCGCCAGAAGAATCAGTCTTCCCATTCAATTGATGACGACACCGATAAGTATCTCATCTTTCATGCTCATGATACAGTCGGAATTGTACAATCGACTTATCTCATGAATATGGTGAGAGTTTTATCGCCTTTGATTAATTATTGTGTATGTGTATTTACAGGCTGGCTATTTCTAATAAACTCCCGTTGTAAAGGAAAGGGGTTAAAAAACCATAACTGTCACCCATGCATGTAAAAGTACCTTTGTTGCAATTTACAAGAAATGGTAAAGGTGACTTATTCTATCTCTGATCAACCGGTGCCACCGTTCCTTGATTTATGGCCGTTTTACAGTCTGGCTGGCATTCAGGCTGATGAAATAGTGGTTGGTGATTTACACAGATACTCACTCACTCATCAAATCACCCCCTCAACCACTAACACACCCACCCACTCTCACCACTCTAGGGAATGAGAAATTTCAGGGTTGCCATAAAACGTACACGGTAACACTCAGTGCGTTTGCCAACCAGCATCCATTACCGGAAACGTACTGAGTGTCGACATAATGATAACTGCCTCTGAATAAAAGAAATCTCAGTAGAGTGAGTGAGTGAGTGAGTCTGGTTTTTACGCCGCTTTAGCAATATTCCAGCAATGTAAGGGCGGGGGACACCAGAAATGGGCTTCACACATTGTATCCATGTGGGGAAGCGAACGCTTTAACCACTAGGCTACGCCACCGCCGTTAGTAGATATTTGAATGAACCCTTTCTACACAAAGGACACAGACTATTCCACAAGGCCACAAGGCCAGCAGAGAACACTGCGACCTGTAATGCCTCCTGATTGGAGATCTAAGTGTTTCAGGAACATGCAAGACAATCAGGTCCGCGGCTCGGCACAGGACCGTCTTCAATCTGTAGATACAGTTATGCATTTACAACGAGTGAGTGAGTGGAGTTTTACGCCGCAATCAGCAATAGTCCAGCTATATGTCGGCGGTCTGTGAATAATCGAGTCTGGACCAAACAATCCAGTGATCAACAGCATGAGCATCGATCTGCGCAATTGGGAACCGATGACATGTGTCAACCATGCCAGTGAGCCTGACCATCCGATCCCGTTAGTCGCCTCTTAAGACAAGCATTGGTTACTGAAGATCAATATTCTAACCCGGACCTGCACGGGTCATTTAAAACGAACGGATGAGAACATACCAGGGGATGTATATATATGGATGAATAAAAGAACAGGCAAGCAATTGTATGAATAACTATCAAGACCAAAATGCATACCCATGAATAGTTAACGGTGGGGATTGCATGTAAGTTACGCAGTCACACTCACAGAGGCGGCCATCAAGGCTGCGGGTAATACCTCAGAGGGCTTCGTGTTGGTGGGGATCGGATAAAGTTGGTTTAAACAGGCGTAAAGTTGGTTTAAACAGGCTTGGAACAAAATGTCATGTTTTGAGTAATATGTCAGATGAGTTGGCAAAGAAAGACACTATGATTACCATTTTTTGTGTTTCATTTGATATTCTGTGATTTGGGTTAGTTTGCTTTGTTTGTTTGTTTGTTGTTGTTTTTTTGTTGTGTGTGTGTGTGTGTGTTGTGTGTTTTGTGTGTTTTTTGTTGGTTTTGGGGTTGTTTTTTAAGGGGGTATCTGTTTGGGGGATTTTGGGGGTATATTTAAAATCGTCAGGACCACACAATCTAGTGACATGCGTCAACCAATATAGCCAGCCTGATCTCCCGATCTCTTTAGTCGCTTCATCATGCACGCATTGCCTTCTGGAAACAGGTTTACCATTATAATAAACCCACGATATACGATTCAGGTCTATTTGCATCACTGGGTTGAATCGAAATCTAAACCCAGCTCCAAAGAACGTGTAACCCACCATGTCTCAGTTCATTAGTGTCCGTGTTCTTCATTAATGTTTGCCATTATTAATACCTCCGCCATGAACAATAATAGTCTTCAGATTCTTCATCTGAGGATTTACTCAGTGCGTTAAATTCAATACTGACCTCCACTGACATGAACGATGTCAACAAGTACACAGAGGTGTTGATTAGCTGGCTGTCATTATACAGTTGCACACGACCAATCATTACCTTAGAGACCACCTCCGTGGTGTAGTGGTTAGAGCGTCCGCCCCGATCCCCGACCGCGTCATACCAAAAAACGTTAAAATATGGTACTTGTTGGTCCCTGTCTGGCGCTCGGCATTAATGGGTACAACAAGGACTGGTCGACTCGGAGTCAGTATAATGTGTCTGAGTGGGGTATTCATGCTTCACTGTGGCATGGTATCTCAGTGAGCTAGCACTATAAAACCAGCTTCAGTCTGGGCTAGAACAAGACGCCGCACATACACATACACACGCATGCACGTCGTCATATGAGCGAAATATTCTCAAGCACGACGTTAAACCCAATTTCACCTCACCTCACCTCACCTCACCTCACCTCATTACCTTAGAAGGTTTAAAGGGATGTAGTTTATTTATAACTACTCATGCTTTGATTTCTATGTCATACAAATCTAAAACTGTAACTGCACAACAGAGAAATACGACCGCTTGTTATAAAATGCTTTGACACGTTTGAGCTTTTTTTTCGACAACAAAATGAAAAATGCACCAATCGGTCCTGCACCGAATGCTACATGCTAGAAATTAGCCGTGGACGTTTTTAGCATATGACAAGGTCTTCATATGTATTTCTTTGGATAAGCGCTGATAGAGGTTCGAAAGATTGAAATAATGCATTATGTAACATCTAGTCGTAGCTTATTGTTTGTTAATTTGTTTGTTGTTTAACGCCGCACTCAGCAATATTCCAGCTATATTGCGGCGGTCTGTAGAACCCGAGTCTGGACCAGACAATCCAGTGTTCAACAGCATTGGCATCGATCTACGCAATTTGGATACGATGACATGTTTCAACCAAGTGAGCATAACCGCCCGATCCCGTTAGTCGCCTCTTACAACAAGCATGGGTTGCTGAAGACCAGTTGTAACCCGGGTCTTCACGGCTATCGAAACCGAGAGCTTCATGCTTGTTTGTCTGCATGCTCCGCATCATCTTTGCTCTGTTTGCAGAGATAACGCATGATTCAGGTTGAACAATGTTGTTTTATAAAGTAGGTTAAAAATAACAAGGGATGTCATGATTAATACTGTGGACCGATGATGACTATGATGATGATGATGATGGTGGTGTGATGGTGACAGTCAGTTCTTTGAAAACCTTTCTATGAACTCAGTGGGTGCCTTGTGCCATAAACAGCACATCTTAAACTATACACAGTGCACCCTGGTTATAATGCCACCCTGGATTTCCTGCCCTTATAATACCCTGGTTATAAGTGCCACCCTTGATTTCCTGCCCTTATTATACCCTGGTTATAATGCCACCCTGGATTTCCTGCCCTTATAATACCCTGGTTATAATGCCACCCTGGATTTCCTGCCCTTATAATACCCTGGTTATAATGCCACCCTGGATTTCCTGCCCTTATAATACCCTGGTTATAATGCCACCCTGGATTTCCTGCCCTTATAATACCCTGGTTATAATGCCACCCTGGATTTCCTGCCCTTATAATACCCTGGTTATAATGCCACCCTGGATTTCCTGCCCTTATAATACCCTGGTTATAATGCCACCCTGGATTTCCTGCCCTTATAATACCCTGGTTATAATGCCACCCTGGATTTCCTGCCCTTATAATACCCTGGTTATAATGCCACCCTGGATTTCCTGCCCTTATATTACCCTGGTTATAATGCCACCCTGGATTTCCTGCCCTTATAATACCCTGGTTATAATGCCACCCTGGATTTCCTGCCCTTATAACACCCTGGTTATAATGCCACCCTGGATTTCCTGCCCTTATAATACCCTGGTTATAATGCCACCCTGGATTTCCTGCCCTTATAATACCCTGGTTATAATGCCACCCTGGATTTCCTGCCCTTATAATACCCTGGTTATAATGCCACCCTGGATTTCCTGCCCTTATAATATAACCCTGGTTATAATGCCACCCTGGATTTCCTGCCCTTATAATACCCTGGTTATAATGCCACCCTGGATTTCCTGCCCTTATAATACCCTGGTTATAATGCCAACCTGGATTTCTTGCCCTTATAATGGTATAACCCTGGATTTCCTGCCCTTATAATACCCTGGTTATAATGCCACCCTGGATTTCCTGCCCTTATAATACCCTGGTTATAATGCCACCCTGGATTTCCTGCCCTTATAATACCCTGGTTATAATGCCACCCTGGATTTCCTGCCCATATAATACCCTGGTTATAATGCCACCCTGGATTTCCTGCCCTTATAATACCTGGTTATAATGCCACCCTGGATTTCCTGCCCTTATAACACCCTGGTTATAATGCCACCCTGGATTTCCTGCCCTTATAATACCCTGGTTATAATGCCACCCTGGATTTCCTGCCCTTATAATACCCTGGTTATAATGCCACCCTGGATTTCCTGCCCTTATAATACCCTGGTTATAATGCCACCCTGGATTTCCTGCCCTTATAATACCCTGGTTATTATGCCACCCTGGATTTCCTGCCCTTATAATACCCTGGTTATAATGCCACCCTGGATTTCCTGCCCTTATAATACCCTGGTTATAATGCCACCCTGGATTTCCTACCCTTATAATACCCTGGTTATAATGCCACCCTGGATTTCCTGCCCTTTAATACCCTGGTCATAATTCCACCCTGGATGTCCTGCCCTTTAATACCCTGGATATAATGCCACCCTGGATATAATGCCATTTGACGTCCGTTCTACGATCGTCTTCCCCATGCTTTTGCCCGAGCTCCCGCCATGGCGTGACAGTGAACATGTCTAGATAGTCACGTACATATCTGTTTTAAAATATCATTGTGTAGACAGCCACGGGAATAATCCTGCCAATAAAGCTGGTCTTGTCCTATTTGATAAAGCCAATGATCAAATATCATTCAATTTTCTGTCCCTGACGTGATTGGCAAGATTATGGAAAAGCAAGATAAGTATGCAGACCTCGCTTCTCAAACACCACCCTGCATCCAAAGTACCCAGTCGTCCCAACATCCCGTTGTTCTCGGTACCCTCGGTCTGGTACGTCCTGACCGTGTGCCGGACGTGAGGAGAGTGGCCTAGTTGTCGACCGGGAGGGGGAACTCGGTCATTGTGAGCGATACAGAACGCTGCAGTGTGAAGGAGTCTCAGTCTGCTCCAAGACGTTCAGGGCAGTGCTTTGTCGGTCGCTATCTGAAACGCTTGTGGATGGGGCAAGCGTACTGAGCAGATTCTCAGTCAAACAGTCTGACTGTGCCAAGATCCCCCCAAACCCTTTCGCTGCATTTATTAATCTGTAATATACATATACTAATTAATTCAAAAGATGATGATGATGATTTATTTATCTGTAAAATTCATTTATAATTAAAGATGGTGATGATTGATGATGATGATGATGATGAAACTGATGATGGTGATGATGATGATGATGATGATGAAATGATGGTGATGATGATGATGATGATGATGATGATGATGATGATGATGATGATGATGATGATGATGATGATGATGATGATGATGATGATGATGATGATGATGATGATGATATCACAAGAATAACTCATTTATTGGACGCCTTTGTTAGGTTAAATGACTTTGAAAGATCTTACATGACGAACATATCTAATCATTCATGCCCATCAAATACATGTGATCTCTAATTAACACCTGAAAACATGTTCAAAACAATCAGTCATAGAAAACACTTTCCGTTGAAAACATTTTCTCCCCAATATCTTCTCTTTCAGAAAAAAACTGACCTAACACTGACAGGTTCAAACATCAATCGTATGAGGCTCTTTGAACACAAACAGTTACAGGTTTGTTACAACGTCACTTTGAATTCTCAAAGGAGAAGGCAATGACGTTGATTGTATCCGAATTCCCTCAAAGCGACAGTATGGGCTTGTAGTTGCGACACTGTACAATGTCATACACGTTTGAAAAGAAATCTTTTTTTAGAAAAGAGTTATGTAGCGACTTTGATGACGCCTTCCATATTCAGCTCGTATGCTTGGGTCATTACGTAACTATTGGGTTTGTGAAGGTATGCATGTGAGAGCCAATTCGGCTGGTGAGCCAACTCGGCGGGTGACTCGATTGTTTGCATATCATCACGCGCTGACATTACATTCTCATCCTTCACAGTTCTATATGCACATAACTTGATTTTTTTCCTTCGAGGACGCGGACATATGCTACTCAACAGACGTTAAAGATCACCTTGTCCATGACTATAGTTAAACTGTGACAGATTGGGTATACTTCGTTGTTTAAAGTAGCACCAAGCAATGGTCCACCAATGTGGCAGTGGCTTGTAAATAATCGAGTTTGGGCCTGACAAACAGTGGTTGAAATCATGTATGTTTAAGCGATGACATGAAACTGATCGCCAAGTCTGGCAACCTCCGTTCGTCGCCTCTTACGACAAGAATGCTGAACTTCTTTGAGTGGCATTTTAGAAGCTGGGAAGTACAAACTTGACAAACTTTATGGATAACAACTTCTTTATTACGAGTGCACTCTCGTAATAATAAGAATGCTGAACTTTTGCTGAAGAACACTTCCATCTCCGGCCTTCGTTTTTATAGTTCAATAAACTAAACAATTGGGTGTTCTTCATCATTTTCTTAGACTGACTGACTGACTGACTGACTGAGTTTGGTTTTACGCCGCTTTTCGCAATATTCCAGCAACATCACGGCGGGGGACACCAGATATGGGCTTCACACATTGTACCCATGTGGGGATTCGAACCCGGGTCTTCGGCGTGACGAGCCAACGCTTTAACCACTAGGCTACCCAACCGCCCCCATTTTCTTAGACGATTCCACCAAGGTTTTATGAACAGTGGTAGTGAAAGTTGTGGGATTTGATTTATAGAATAGTATTTGACCAAACTGAATCTGTTATTCATGCTTCGGAACAAAACCATTAAAATGAAAGATGATGTAATAACCTGAACTGATATACATCTACAGCATGTTACGTGAGTAGTTTTTGTGTAGGAGTTTATAAGAAAGGACTTTGTGTTAATCGAAAGTATACTGAGCGAACAACCAAGATAGCATCCCCAATCCAGCAAATATTGGCACAGTGAATTATTCTTTTCAAACTGGAGTTATATATTCTTTTTGAGCAGTTTTGTTATTTCAATCATTCTTTTACATATTTGAAAGACTTTCCCACATTTAAGTATTAATATAATTTCGACGCTCGGTGTATTATTTTAGCAGTTGCAAGACACAATGTACAAAGTAAATATGAATTGTTTACCGCAGGATACCGTTGGACTGTTGAGACTTATATCAGCAATTTGTATGGGTTCTGTTCCTCACAGAAGATGAATGCGGAGTCCGCTTAATCTAAATCTGTGTGGGTGCTATCTGTGAGCATATATAGCTATGTAAGTATGTGTATATGTCTGTCTATGTGTATGCATGTATGTATGTATACGTATGTATGTGTGTGTGTGTATGTATGTATGTATGTATGTATGTATGTATGTATGTATGTATGTATGTGTGTGTATGTATGTGTGTGCTGTATGTGTGTGTGTTGTGTGTATGGTGTGTGTAGGTATGTGTGTATGTATGTATTTATGTGTGTATGTATGTGTGGCATGTAGGTATGTCTGTCTGTAGGCATGTATGTATGTGTGTGTGTGTGGGCCTGCGTATGTATGTATGTGTGCATGCATGCGTATGTATGTATGTGTGTATGTGTGGGCCTGCGTATGTATGCATGTGTGTATGTGTGGGCCTGCGTATGTATGTATGTGTGTATGTGTGGGCCTGCGTATGTATGTATGCGTGTATGTGTGGGCCTGCGTATGTATGTATGTGTGTATGTGTGGGCCTGCGTATGTACGTTTGATCAGTATATATGTCAGTATATCCATCAGGATATCTGCAATATTCCATCAGTATATCCATCTCTATATTCATTTAGTATATCCATCAAACTAGCTTCAGAATGTTTTCAACATCATCAGTATATCTGCGGTATACAGATATACCACCTAAGTATTGACACCTGACGAACCGGCCACACGTGGTAATGACACATCACCACACTCACACCATACACACTTATAATGTGAGTTATTTTATTTGAACCTTATCGTCGAGAACAGAAGTCCATATATTTCGTTTGAACCACGTCCAGAAGTCCATAATTCTTTAAGGCATCTTCAATCACCATTATACCCAATTGTTGATGAAGATGCTACAGGTATCGACCTGTCAAACCAAACCGACAGAGGTGTTAAAGTCGCTTCCGCATTTCGAAATACTTAAATACTGACAGAGACAGTTTAAACTGCCCCACCTGAAGTAACATTTAACAGTATTATAACGTTCATCATGGCTATACTGAAAAACACCTTTGCATACAAGTACTTTCATAATGTGAATGGCCACCGATATGGATGTGTTCAAAATAACGTTCATTCCTACTGGTCATCAAATATATATCAGATATCGACTTGGCACGGTATGTCTGATTGCTGATTTCATTAATCGATGAACGTCACCTGTGAAGACAGGGTCGACTTAGCTATCACTTCAAGACGAATGCCATGCTCACCTGTCGATATCATGGAATTTGGAACGTGTTCAGGTGTGTAACACTGCGCGCCAGACTTCCGGGTTCCATGGCTCTACGGGAAGTGATCAAATACCATCATTAAGGTCGTTTTTGTGCGGAAGTTAAAATTGATTCGTATATCTCAACCTCCGGCGATGTATTCATCGTGATCGTAACCGATCGACTTTGCTTCCTTTAAAGTGCTGGGGTCAATTTTTGGTTCGAATCACAATTTGGATTATTAGATATTTTAACACCTAACTTGTAGTCGATGCTGAGTATTTGTCAACGCGGTCTCTTGAATGCTGACCTCCTCGTGGTGTAGTGGTTAGAGCGTCCGCCCGGAGAGCGGAAGGTCGCGGGTTCGATCCCCGACCGCGTCATACCAAAAGACGTTAAAATATGGTACTTGTTGGTCCCTGCCTGGCGCTCGGCATTAATGGGTACAACAAGGACTGGTCGGCTCGGAGTCAGTATAATGTGTCTGAGTGGGGTATTCATGCTTCACTGCTGCATGGTATCTCAGTGGGCTAGCACTATGAAACCAGCTTCAGTCTGGGCTAGTACAAGCAGCCGCACATACACAAACACACGCATGCACGTCGTCATATGAGCGAAATATTCTCAAGCACGACGTAAAACCCAATTTCACCTCACCAAACACTTTAAGCAGGTAACAACACGAGGATTTCGGGTTAGGCCTCATCTCAACAACCAAAGTATACTGATCTTAGTGCCTTGGGGTAGCCTAGTGGTTAAAGCGTTCGCTCGCCACGAAGAAGACTCGGGTTCGATTCCCCACATGGGTACAACAGGTGAAGCCCATTCCTGGTGTCCCCTGCAGTTATATTGCTGGAATATTCCTAAAACCGGCGTAAAACTAAACTCGTTCAAAAATGATTGTAGGAGACGTTTTATTTGATCACGTTGTCAGACACGGTGACTTGCTGATTGCGTGATCCGGTACCTCGACCGTGCGCCATTAATATTCAACCACACGCAAGTTGATAATATATAATTTTGCTTCAACCGCAGCTCTTATTGAAACAGTATTTATCAAATACTAAATGCACAGGTCAACCGGTAGTGTACAACAGGGACGCGGTTTGAGATGTCTTAAACCGGTTGCTCGTCTCACTGAAAGGTTTGGTATCCGTGTAACAATTTAATTTCTTGATATCAAAATGTTCCAGATATTCACTGTGTACATCAAAACTGTCCAAACAAGACACTTCTTACAACAATGAGTTATGGTTGACATTCATAATTTACTGTTGTTATGGGCTTGTTAATAATGTGTCATTCATACATCAGATTGTGACAATATTAATATTGATATCATCTTGAAAAACTCTGGAAATAATAATTATTAAAATTATACTAGGATAAGAGGTTTGCGCTTTCAAGAACCGGTTAGGATGCTAATAAATCAGCATCCGGTTACCTGAATATTGGAAACGGGCCAGGTAAAAAAACGTCAGGATAAGTATCAACATAATGATGACGCGATTCTGTTTTATACTAACTTTCTATGTCTACAGTGGAACCTTGTTGGTCAAGACACCCGTTAGTCAGGAAATCCCGCTTAACCAACCACCACGGCACTACTTCTGTAAGTGGCATTTTACGAAGAACTAACTTTTAGGAATTGACAACTTCTTTATTGCTTAAGATGTGCGTTTCGATCGATGTTAATGCAAACACCGTTATCAAACAAGTTCTTCTTCGTCAGCATTTAGTACAAGTGATTCACTTATCCGACCATCTATTAATCCGAATTATTTCATTGATAACGACACTGTCCGGTTTAAATTTGAATAATGTCACCTGAGTAATATATACTTGTCGGAAGGGGTGAATACGTTTGAGATCTGGTTGAGTGAGGGAGTAAGTGAGTTTACCTTTTCGCCGCACTCAGCAATATTCCAGCTATATGGCGGCGATCTGTAAATAATCGAGTCTGGACCAGACAATCAAGTGATCAACAGCATGAGCATCGATCTGCGCAATTGAGAACCGCTGACATGTGTCAACCAAGTCAGCAAGCCTGACCATCCGATCCCGTTTGTCGCCTTACGACAAGCATGGGTTACTGAAGATCAATATTCTAACCTGGACCTTCACGGGTGAGATGTGGTTGACTAGGGTGCTGCTTTACACTTAAGTATTTGCTCAGGCTCTGTTGTTTACAAGTGGTATGGATGGTGATCATGTCGTCTAAGCCATCGCGGTTTAAAGCTGTGATCCAAGTCGTGCCAAAAACATATAATCGTGGGTCCGAATCCCAGATGAGCCTAAGAGGGTTTCTGGGTGTTTAAGCACTGTACTCCTGGGTTTCACCAAAATGGTAAAGACCGGAATTACAGTTGATTTTCTGCCAGATCATGCTCAAAAACCGCAATGTACTGGGATACTGGAACCCGCCCTAATTTAGACTGTCGTAAATTTACAGGCCAGCGTGATGTTGGCCTCTTGCAGAACATGGAGTCAATCAGCTTAACATTCACAAACATATATTTCCAGAAAAACGTCATGACAAGGATTGATATTCCTCCTCCGGTTTCACATGATGCATTCGTTGCTTCAATAATTTTGTCAGCTGCAGTGTTCGAAATCAAATAGTCTTTAAAGGGACGTACAGTTGTGTTTTGAAACAGATAAAACGGTTTACTTGCGATGGTTGGCAGGTTCCAAACCTGGGGACCGTTCCACAAAAGCGATTGTAGCGGTAAAATGGTCGTAACGCTCATACTGCAGCACAGGTTTACGATCATCATGGCGCTAAGAACGTTTTGAAGAACGGTGGTCTGATCCACGCGTTATCGCCCTCTGTGACCTGGGCCCCGTTCCTCAAAGCGATCGTAGCGCTACGACTGTCGTAAGTCCATGTTAAAGTATGGGAGATACGATCATCTTAGGGTTACAATCGCTTTAAGGAACGAGGCCCTGATCGAGATGGCCATCTTATACCGTCAAATTTGCTTTGTGTTCACTGTGTTGATTTGATACCCCAGGGGATTTCTAAGCTTGAACAGATCCTCATGCTTGTTATAAGTGGCGACTAAATGGATCAAGTAGTCAGCCTCGGGCGTGACTGATTTCATGACGTTTGGCGGTGTTCATTAAATCAGTTCATTAAAATAGTTTGCATGGTCCAGAACGTTTATCTCCAATGTTGAATGATAAACGCATCACATTGATCTGATAGAGCACTCTACCTCTGTCGTAACATGACATGGCACGTGACTAGGTGCCGACAGCTTAAACACTGGAACCAATTCCAGAAAGTCTGGTTTTCAAGCACCTTTGTAATCAGTTCTTCTAATGTTATGTGTTTATGTCTTCTTGCCTGGGTCTTCGGGTGGTCAGGCTCGCTGACTTGGTTGACACATGTCATCGGTTCCCAATTGCGCAGATCGATGTTCATGATGTTGATCACTGGATTGTCTGGTCCAGACTCGATTATTTACAGACCGCCGCCATATAGCTGGAATATTGCTGAGTGCGGCGTAAAACTAAACTCACTCACTCACTCTTACCAGGGTCTCTGTAATTACAGTACAGTGTTTGGGGCGTCTTGTAACACCCGCCTAGTTTACTCACACGTCCAGAGAGTCGGACATTTACCTACAGTGATGGGCGAGGAGAGGGGAGCTATGTTGCTTGAAATGATTCGGAGATTTGCACAGGAATTGATCTTACTGTACGCCCAGCTATTTTGGAACCGGCGTACTCATAATACTTTCAATCAAGTGCACCCCGTGTTTCCAGTCAAGCTGTGCGCTGGACATTCGTTGACCTAATTTTGTACCGGCACGAAATATTTCAGTGTTTCAGGGAGAGTGTTTGGGTTGGTACGGCGTACGTGAACGTGTTCTTAGAGGAGAACACTAAACAGCACATAAACCAGTATCAATGTACGAAGCGAGTGAGTGAGTGAGCGAGTTTGGCTTTACGCAGCTTTAAGCAATATTCCAGCAAGACCACAGTGGGGATACCAGAAATGGGCTTCACACATTATACCCATGTGGGGAATCGAACCCGGGTCTTCGGCGTGACGAGAGAACGCTTTAACCACTAGGCTACCCCACCGCCCCAATGTACGAAGTATGCCACACTATATCTTCTGTAAAAAACCCATCCTTTTAACACCTCGGAAACAACGTTTTGGCCAACCCGAGGAACAGTTTTAACCTTTTACCATACTTGTCATTATTTAAACGTAATTAAGAAGACAGTTATCCAATAGTAAAAAGCGGTTACCGCCAGTCTCAACGTATCGCGTGTCAGACCCGACTATTACTTGTGGTTCCCTTTACAAATTCGTTAGTATCTACTCGGCTCTCGATTCTCAAGGGAGTAAAGTATCGATTGTCAGACGTAAAGAGTCTTCATGCCAGCTGAAGTTGGTGCCAATGTCGAGATATATTTCTTCATCAGTTTGCATAAGATTCTTGGACTATGAAGCTTCTACTTCCTGGTTAAGTCCTCCACAAAACGTGTCTTATTCCAGTCAACTCGTTGCTCTTAAATCGACTTTGGCGGTGGGGTAGCCCAGTGGTTAAAGCGTTCGCTTGTCACGCCGAAGACCTGGGTTCGATTCCCCACATGGGTACAATGTGTGAAGCCCTTTTCTGGTGCCCCCCGCTGTGATGCTGCTGGAGTTATAACTTTAATTTGCCATGTACAGGGTCTGAAGACCTTTATCATTGTGTTTAAGAGCTATTTAGGGGTCATTTAATGGGAGTATGGAAGTTTGCGGGGTAGGTTTGAACAGTTGGGACTCTATCGTAGTAATCAGACATATGTTCATTATCAGCTTCCCGTTCCTGTGTGATAAGTACTGTTACGGTTCTGTCAGTGATAAGACCCTATAGGCTAGAATTTGTCTTCAGCAGCCTACGATTTTAAGATGTGACTTATGGGATCAGGTGGCCAGGTTCGCTTACATGGTTGAGACATGTCATCGAGTCCCAATTGCAAACACCGATGGTCTTGTTACTTAACCATTTACTTAACTGACGTTACCCGTGTTAATACATCCGGGTTACAACTGGACGTCAGTAACCCATGCTTGTCCTCAGAGGCGACTGGGGCGGTGGTGTAGCCTAGTGGTTAAAGCGTTCGCTCGTCACGCCGAAGACCCGGGTTCGATTCCCCACGTGGGTACAATGTGTTAAGACCATTTCTGGTGTCCCCCGCCGTGATATTGCTGGAATATTGCTAAAAGCGGCGTAAAACTAAACTCACTCACTCAGAGGCGACTAAAGGAATCAGATGGTTAGGCTCGCTGAATTGGTTGACACATGTCATCGTATCCGACTGTGTAGATCGATGCTCATGCTGTTTATCTCTGCATTGTCTGGTTCAGACAAGATTATAAAGTGCAATATTAAACACCAAACAATATTAAACAGACCTAGCCGTATAGTTAAGGCAGTACTGGCTTAATACGGTTACGGATTGACCAGATAGGATCGAACACGAGACATAAGTCTTACTGTACGTACAGCCTTTTATTTAACGGACATTGGTAGGCGTCGACCAAGAGTGTGATTGGAGACCCCGGACAGAGTCCCGTGGGTCTGTACCACTCCGGCCGTCCCTGACCCGTGAAGATCCGGGTTAGAACTGATCTTCAGTGACCCATGCTTGTCGTAAGAGGCGACTAACGGGATTGGGTGGTCAGGCTCGCTGACTTGGTTGACACGTGTCATCACATCCCATTTGCGTAGATCGATGCTCATTCTGTTGATCACTGGATTGTGTGGTCCAGACTTGATTATTTACAGACCGCCGCCATACAGCTGGGATATTGCTGAGGCGAGGGTGGTAAAAACAACAACCAACAGGCCGTCCCTGAAGAGTACAAGTACAAGTTTTATACGTCATGATAATTCATATTAACACCATTGTTTGACGTTAGAATGTAGCATGTTGCTTTAATTGGCATTACAATGCAATGAATATTCTACAATTGGACATGGCAAAAATAATATTAACTTGATTGAGCACAGAACAATGCATAATTTCAGGAGGTGATGCAATCTAGATATGCTAAATCATTCCAGATTTTGAATCAGATTTATGTTATTATCACAGAAAATCAAAAGAGACAGCAGATCAAAGCACTAAAACACGAAAGCCAACTCTTCTAACGGTCAAAGTAGAAAATGAATGACGAAGAGCGAGACATTTTTATTAGAGTGAGTGAATAAGTGCGAGTTTACGCCGCTTTTAGCAATATTCCAGCAATATCAAGGCGGGGGACACCAGAAATGGGCTTCACACATTATACCCATGTGGGGGATTGAACCCGGATGTTTGGCGTGACGAGCCAACGCTTTAACCACTAGGCTATCCCACCGCTTCTCTTTATTCAATCAACCAAGATATAAAGGCGTACAAACTAAGGAAGAAGTATGATAAATAGTTGGGCAGAGATTGACTTGAAAATATCAATCATCTCCGCTTAAACATTTTCAGTACTGAAGTTAGTTAAACCGTATGGGAGGAGAATGAGCAGACAATGTCCACTGAGAAGTGATTACATGGTCCCAGGCAGATGTCAGACGGTTGGTGAAGGCAAACCGCTCTATAACATTGATTCCCCCCATATAGCTTATATCCCAACAAATGTTCTGTGGAAGGTCGTTTGAATGCTTGGTCTCGATGTTTAACACCAGCACCATGTTGGGCAAACAATTGTCGAGGGTGTTTAAAAGTCAATGTCATCAATCGATGTAGTACCACAGTGTATGTAGGTGGCCCTCCGTTCCTCCGGAGTATGGAATAGTACATGCCCTGTATCTTGACTTTGGCACTGCTTGGGCTTGATAGAGGGAATCAGGAGTATCCACAGTGTGGTACGGGTTTGGACTCAGTTGGGGAATCCAAGTGATACAGCGACTATAAGACTTACTGTGATACTTATTCCACTATTGTAAGCATAAACTATAAAAGCGAAACCCCAGCCTTTCTTTTACAGTGAGATGGATACAAGTGAGTGAGATTAGCTTCACCAATCATGAACAGGTGAAATTCTCGCCTTTCCTTTATGATGAGGTGGCACAAGTGTTTAAAGGTTGGTTTTACCGATCCTATCAAAGTTCAATCTCCGCCTTCCTTTTATAATGAGTGCAATCGTCCAACTTCTCTCATACAACTATTTTGAAGACATTTCCAAACATACTGTATCACAACTCACAGTTTGCATTTATAGAGTATGTGGGTTCACCTGGCAGAAGATTTACAGAAAGGAAACTAGGAGGCTAACTTACAAACACTTTACTGTGTTCAGTTATTTACCGTTTTTCATTAAACTTGACTGATACAATCATGAAACTTTTACACACATGTTTTGTACGCACAGAGTGGTAGCAACACGTGTCCTGTCACAATCATTCCACGTTGTGGGCGTTCCCATCTGTATCTGCTCCCTGTTCTTGTCACTGCTCAGCGCCTTCTTGACACGGGATGTAGAATTTTACTCTATTCTGACTGGAATGTGTTGACCAGTTGTGAAAGTTTCTGTAGCGTGTATTGACGTTGACGTTTGACGTCTATCGAGTTCGTGCCTGAAGGCTCTAATAGGTTCTGATCCTGAGATCTGGAATGCCATGGAAAGACATTGACGTCCGAATTATAAAGGAAGTCAACAGTGACGCGATCTGTGAGTGCTGTAGCGTTGTCATGTTGACACAGCTCCCTCTGTCGGTTGACAATCGAAAGAAGGTGACGTTGACGAACTTGGTCGATGTACCGATTTCTGTCAGGTTTCCCTTGAGTCAGCACGAGGTCAGATAAGGTAAGGTATGGATCCCAAACCATCACGCTTCCGCCACAGAATTTGTCGACCTGTCGAATGCAGTTCGGTTCATAACGTTCATTTCGACGTCGGTGGACACGTTGTCTTCTATCTCGACGTTGGAGATAAAACCGTGAAATTATGACTTAACAGAGTCACCGCAAAACTTCTTGTTTGTATAGTGTTCCTCCATCGCATGTAAAAGACCAAGGCAAATGCAGAGACAAAGAACGGTTACGGTCTTCTAGGTCAAATTCCCACCTCTCGTCGATTCCTGGTTCCTTGGTCCAATACCGTTTATCAAAACACATGTCCTGAACTCTCGGTGGCAGTAGCATGTCGATGACGCAAAGGAAAGACCCGGATGAAATGATTTTGTGCAGGTGTGGTAACGTCTTCTCAGGTAGACGTGACGATGGAATACCGGTCTCATGACGTGATATGGTGCTCAGGTGTACGCTGGAATGACCTACAACTGCACACACGGACTCTCCAGCTTCATGGCGCCCAATGGCGACTTTGCGATTGGCTGCATTTTCCCGACATTTTCCCGCTGCCAGTAAATCGACAAATGCATGACAAACTGTTGACATTGGCGTTTAACCTTTTATGGTTATTGACACTGCAAATGATTGACACAACTTGCTGGTGCGTTCTGCCTAAAATTTCCATTCCATGACATTTTCGGGGAGCCTTATATAAGTTGTTGTATAAAGCTTTTAAAGCTGAATATGGTTGCGTTTGTGTACGTTTGTATTAACAGACAAGTGACTAAACTCAAACACAAATCAAACACACTCACACTATTAAGTGTTTCATGTCTAAACTACACTTAATAAGTAAGACACTAACACCAAGACAGTAATAGGATTACCACGAGCAATTATAGGAGAAAAGGGGGAGAATACAACATGAGACAAAGCACTCGCATTGCAAAAATTTATCATGGACAGATGCCGCCGATCAGGAAAAACCGGACTATTTAAGCCAGAAACCTGCACCTGGTGTCTGTGCAGAAATCTGTCTGAGGGACGACGCAAGGTCTCGTAGTGTTACATATTTACTGTTAAACTGAATAGAATGGAATAAGGCGTAGTTAAGCTACTATTTAAAGTTTAACCTTACACAGAATTAGTAAGTTTTTACAATGATGAAAATATAAAACTTGACTGAACAGAATGACAGCTCAGGCTAGAATGGCAAAAGCTCCCTCTACTAAACCAATGACATAATTATCTGACGTCATAATTACTAACGTCACTTCCGTGTAGACAGCGTTTTCGCGCTTTACTGCGAAACGCGCGAAAACCTATTTAGAAACAAGTAAAACATTCTATTATCTCCTTCGAGGTTATGTTTCAGGTACTGAATACACGGACCCTTATGGCCTTAGAAATTCACATGTGGAGTGACCTTGCTTTCAACACGTTAATCTAAGCCTAAAACTGACAGTGTTCAAAGATCGAACCAATATTTCCTTGAAATATGCCTACACCACGCATTTATTAATGACCATTCGGATAATTTTAGACTTTCTTTCATTCCGTGATGAAAAACGAAAAATTATAAAGTTATTTTTTCTTTTGGCATTTGGGTGAAGATGAATATTAACAATTTATGTTCATGGCAACAAAACAAGGCACCGTTTGAAGAACCTGTAGACTAATAGTAGTATTTGGAAAAACACGTAAAGGTCATTGTGCATATGCAACCGCTCTCAGTGACACTAGGAACCACTTTTCCTGTTTTTGTATAACCATAATTATATAGATAATGGCGCTATCGGTGTTAGTTCAATAATCTGTTTTCCAGCTTTCTTGAATCGGCTGATCGGTAAAATATATAATTAAACACCCACACTTGTGGCTGTAGGTATAAATGTCCATCTTCACATTCCAGAAGGAACTCGCCACACCATCGATATCAGTGAGTTCATGTATGGTATCAGAAACTGTCTGTTCGCACATCAGTGAGTGTTAGTGGAGTATCAAGTAACTGGGCTTTTCTTTGTCCACGGGACTGTGTCTATTTGTCCACTTAGTGGTGCTTGGTCACCGAAGACAGTGGTAGTTACGCAGCCAAAGTGCACTTCACCGACTGGGCACCCGTCTAGCAGACACACACCAGTGCTGATCTCACTCTCAGCCAGATAATGGCCAGCGGTATTGGTGTCAATACTATCGATTGGTTTTAAAACAGACGGAATGTGTCTGTGGCTGCTCGGTGAGAGGCACTGAAATTGCAGGTATTGCGATGTAAGCGTGTCGTGGATTCTATTTACAACGATTTTCGCGAGATTTGTAAGACCGCTTCGGAAAAAATGTTTACATCTCACTTGAAAATAGACGAGCGGTAAATACTATGTGTGGTCGCCATTATCACAATTTCACATTTACATAGATGAGTTGTTGTTTTTTGTTTGGTCGCTCTGTGGAGTGTTTGTGTTAGTTCAGCGAGTGTTGTATTTGGATGCTAGTTATCCATGGCACTGGGTTACCATGACATTGTCGTGTCGTGACCTCGTGTTTGTTCAATAGTGTGAGGCCTCATTGATAATAATGGCTTCTCTTTGTCTCCTGTCGTTTTGTCCCGGAACTATGAATTACAATACACAGTCATAGAGTGAACAGGCAAAGGCATGTTGCCACGTTACCCATCCATGGTATTGTTTGATACTACTGGTATGATACTGTTTGATACTACGTACTAGTATGAGTCCGTTTGATACTATCGGTATCATACCATTTGATTCTAAATGAAACACTGTTTAATTCAATTTACTACTGGTATGATAGTGTTTCATACTACAGGTATAATGCTGTTTCATACTGCTGGTATAATGCTGTTTATACTGGTATGATAGTGTTTCATACTACTGGTATAATGCTGTTTCATACTGCTGGTATAATGCTGTTTATACTGGTATGATAGTGTTTCATACTACAGGTATAATGCTGTTTATACTGGTATGATAGTGTTTCATACTACTGGCATGATACTGTTTCATACTGCTGGTATAATGCTGTTTATACTGGTATGATAGTGTTTCATACTACTGGCATGATACTGTTTCATACTGCTGGTATAATGCTGTTTTATACTGGTATGATACTGTTTCATACTACTGGTATGATACTGTTTCATATTGCTGGCATAATGCTGTTTATACTGGTATGATACTGTTTCATACTACTGGTATGATACTGTTTCATATTGCTGGCATAATGCTGTTTATACTGGTATGATACTGTTTCATACTACTGGTAGGATACTGTTTCATACTGCTGGTATAATGCTGTTTATACTGGTATGATAGTGTTTCATACTACTGGCATGATACTGTTTCATACTGCTGGTATAATGCTGTTTTATACTGGTATGATACTGTTTCATACTACTGGTATAATGCTGTTTTATACTGGTATGATGCCGTTTCATACTACTGGTATGATACTGTTTTATACTGGTATGATGCCGTTTCATACTACTGGTATAATGCTGTTTTATACTGGTATGATACTGTTTCATACTGCTGGTATAATGCTGTTTTATACTGGTATGATACTGTTTCATACTACTGGTATAATGCTGTTTTATACTGGTATGATACTGTTTCATATTGCTGGTATAATGCTGTTTTATACTGGTATGATACTGTTTCATACTACTGGTATGATACTGTTTCATATTGCTGGTATAATGCTGTTTTATACTGGTATGATACTGTTTCATACTTCTGATATGATACTGTTTCATACTACTGGTTTGATACTGCTGGTATCATGCTGTTTCTTACTGGTATGATAGTGTTTCATACTACTGTTATAAATGCTGTTTCATACTGCTGTTATACCGTTTCAGACTACTGGTATGATACTGTTTCATACTGCTGGTATAATGCTGTTTTATACTGCTGTTATACCGTTTCATACTACTGGTATGATACTGTTTCATACTGCTGGTATAATGCTGTTTTATACTGCTGTTATACTGTTTCAAACTACTAGTATGATACTGTTTCATACTACTGGTATAATGCTGTTTGATACTGATGGTATGATGCTATTTGATACTACTGGTTATGAAACTGTTTGATACAGTTCCAAGAACCTATTTGGGATTGACCAATATTAAACTGGTACAAAATCCCTCCAACATCATTGGGAAAGGTGTATCAACGCAAAACGAGATTATGTCGCCAAATATATCCTCATTTCAATTTCTTCAGGTCAAATCAAATCAGAACATATCAATCTCATAGCTCGATATTTAGCCGTGGAAAGTCCATAATCCCAAAGCAGTCCTAATTTCAGTTAGGACCTAATATTAACACCCGAGAGGCACGGGCGTTGGGTTTTTTAATTTACCACGTCAGCACGTCTGAAATGGCCAGTGCACGGAGGGGTATTCCTGTCGGTTTTAGTAATTTCCAGACTGATGCCATGCCACTCATACCAAGACCTTCCCGCACCCACCTCTAAACAGCGTCACTGCGTCTTAAATGAAGGCACGTCACGCCGATTCGTCCCGAGTGAGACAGAGGGAATACATCTCCACCCGCCCTCGCACGCAAAACGACGGGGAGGTTTCCGGAATGCTTTGACACACGTGGTTATCTAATTTGCTCTGTCTAATCCAAAATAGAATGCAATTTGTTCGTGCGTCTACGTTCCGTCACTTCCCCATATGTAACTCCGCCATGTTATTTATACCTAGTCGGGTGAATATACGTAATACTATACTAAAGGCGGCGTGTTGATCAATAAGTGTGAGATATAGGATTCACTGAGATGATATATACTATTCAAAACAAGAAACGCATAACCCAGAAATGTGTTGCGAAAATGTTGTATTTTCAAACACGTATAACTCGCCCATAAATAGACTTTAGTACATGAATTTTTACATCAGTTTAGATGAAGGAAATGTCTCTACAACCAAGTGAATAATTTTAGATAACGGAGACGTTGAGCGCGATGGTGACGACATAGCACGGTCCCGACGTCGGGTCTCCTGGCTCTCAGTCCAGTCTCTCTCAGCCTGTTCCGTACAGTTTGACCGGATATCCTCCGAAGTCTAGGCACCCTGGGTGCTATGCTCTCAACCGTGGCAGAAAGATCACGCAAAATGTAGTACCCGGATGTACCGAACTTGCGCTGCTGCAGTGGTGACTCGAGGTCTGCCTGTACGGGGACGGTCATTTGTTATACCTGTTTGGTTGTAACGAGCTACAAGCCGTGATATCGTGCTCACTGACAGACTAACATTCAGACGCCTGGCAACAGAAGATTGGGAATCTCCAAGCGCGCATTCTTTCAATGGCAATGTTCAGTATCGCAGCGCCAAGGAGTGGCGTAGTGATTTGACCTTGAAACTCCTTCAAAACGAATGACGATTTCCGAAAGTAATTTGGAGTTTTATAGTCAGACAGTGCATGCTCCTTGCTGCACAATTTCAACTGGATTTATGTTGCGTTGTGGCGATACCTTTTTAATCCTTGTTAGAAATCTCATCAAAATCAACATTTTTCACTTGTGCAATTGTGTAAAATCATGTTATCAACACTTTTGTTACATATTTTGACGATTGTTTGAACACAATAGGTACTTAATAGATGTTTTAAAATACAAAACGCCTATGCGTTTCTTTTTGGGGGGATAGTATATAAGATGCCTAAATATTTCATTCGTTATATAAACTGACTAGAAAATCTGTCCATGTATTTGGCAGACTACAACCTTTTAAGAAGTTGAAAAGGTCTTAATAACATAACATTAGACTAATGTATTTATGCTATAAGAAGAAGGCAGAAATTAAAAAGTACATTCAGTGAGTTTCGTTTTCTTGTAAACCTATCTGTCGCTGTGTGAAATTATACAGCAAAACATTTGGAATTCGTTCCCATAGGAAAATATATGGACCCATTTGACGAGTCAGTTTGTAAAATAACTGAATTATTCAGGCCTCAGTAAACTGTCAAAGAGAAAATTTCAATTATCTTACACTGACTGAAACATATATATGAAGAGAAATGATTGTGGTTGAGAGTAATGTTGTTTCATCTGAGTTTAATTAAACCTGAGCCATGGGATATCGATAGGACAAGAACATTGAATTGTTTTATCAGTGTGTTAAACTTTTAAGCCTAAGAGACGGGTAATCGCCCAGCGACAAGCATTATGGTCCACAAACTACAATAAATGTCCCATTCCTCTCTGGATGAAAGGCTGTGCTTACAAGAAGGAGACATGTATGGACAGCTGTTTTGGGTAATACGATTAAGTGCCAAGATTTACGCTCGGAAACACAGCATGGGTCATTGTGATCTGTGGAGTTTGGTTGGTCGGTTTGTTGCTTAACGCCGTACTTAGTAATAATCAGCTATATGACGGCGGTCTGTAAATAATGGGGTCTCGATCACTCAATCCAGTGATCAACAGCATGCGCATCAATCTGTGAAATTGGGATTCGATGACGTGTCAACCAAATCAGCGAGTCTGACCACCCGATCCCGTTAGTCGCGTCTTTAGACAAGCAGGGGTTACTGAAGACCAATTCTAACCCGGATCTTCACGGGTAGTGATCGTTGGTAGAAATCCGAGTTACACTTTTTCTAGGCGGTCTACGCTCTCAACAGTGATCATTCTTTGGTTGAATACTTTAATGAGATGAAAGAACTTTTGCAGTTTCTTACAAGGAAATGTTGTTGAAGCACGTAATTCTGTGTATGTGTGTGTGCGTTCTTCTCATGGGAAAGACGGTAGTCCTTGCAATTGGAAACAGAAATAGGATGAGTTAGTGAGTTAAAATTTATCGGCAATATTTCAGCCATATCATGACGAGAGAACCTTATACAGCAATAAGAAAGTATGAAAAATATTTAAAGGTCATAAAATCCTGTCGCCAAAGGACAGTACAACAACTAGTACATCACATTTTATTTAAAACGAGTTAGGGAGCATATAAAATAGTAAACTTTAAATATACAAATGGGCTATAGATCGCAGGATGAGTTAGTTCCAACACCCTTTTTTTGTTTCTGTTATTCGTTTTGCTTTTTAGACTTTATATGGTCTTTTTTTTGTTGTTTCTGTTTTTGTTTTTTGTTGTTGTTGGTTTTTGGGTTTTTTTCTTTGTTGTTGTTTTGGTTGTTGGGTTTGTTTTGGGGGTTTTGTTGTTGTTTTTGTTTTGTTTTGTTTTTGGGGAGGGGGTTAGGGTGTTATTATAGCATTTCAGAAAAAAAAATGCTGTCTCACACGTTTGCCAGTTCGATGAAACCCACTGACACGTGAAACTGACAAACTTGGATGGCTGTGATTCGAACCCACGATCGACCAAAGGGTTTCTCGCGTGCCCAAGGGATGCAACTCTGCACAGCGAATTGCGGTGATATAGACGACTGGGCCATCCATGCCTCCAGGTCTTGCATGTAGACACCCTCGTGTCAAATGTCTCCTTCTGAAAACCGTGAGTACGATCCAACTGCACATTGGATCGATTACCATTATACCCAAATATAGACTGATCTATCAATCAGAAAAAGGCAATCACTCTGACAAAATAGATTCAGATTCAGATCCAGTTTATTCGATAATTCTGGCCTTAAGACCTACATTACAATTGTTGATGTTACAAAATACTATGCAAGTCACGTGAACATATGGTTACATTAATGGCTACGCACAGTGAAAACATGTTTGAGATAAATTGCTACAGACTTAAAAATCATAATATTCTTAGAATTTAACAGTGAATGTTTGTCTTATACAGTGTTTGAAAGAAATGGCATATACTTTTTTCGCAAACTTAGATACTTGGTGCATACAAACATGACATGGAACTCATCCTCTATAGCGCCTGTAGTACAATTAGAACAGATCAAATCATTTTTACATTCTGTAGAAATACCATGTTTACGTGCCCTATTTACACAGAAATCATGAAAACCAATTCTTAATTTACATAAAGCTCTTATCAAAGATTTATCAGAAAATTTAAGATATACGATTCTGGTTCTAGCAACGACTTATGAGAGGCATAATATTTAAATATCTAGAAGTACTAATGGACATAGACCACTCTTGAATGAAAATATCACATAGGCGCTGTTTGAAAAGAGATATAAAACAGTTGACACAATAGGTTTCCACGTGATAGATGCGGAGATATAGATATCTTCCGGGGCCAAACACTTCCACAGGATCAGTTTGGGATGTGTCAATTATTTCATTTTACACTAATCCAAGAAAGAAGAGTTGCGTCCCTTACACAGGACAGGATTCGATTGTAATGCCTTCGTATCCCATATCTGAGCTGATTATGGTTCTGGCTATTTAGCACCATACCCTTCTTCGTATATGGTATCAAAATCTCCTCGCACCTGACGTTTCATGTTGGGATGGTGGAAGTGATTCATGTTTCCGGGCACGTAGTTTCCGGAGGAAAGAATAATTATTCATATGGGAATATGTTACAGAAATTGTCTGTAGGAATATTGTATATTGAATGTCGGGTGGTGAGGTCTATTCATGTCGGGTGGTCAGGCTCGCTGACTTGGTTGACACATGTCGTCGTATCCCAATTGCGTAGATCGATGCTTATGCTGTTGATCACTGGATTGTCAGGTCCAGACTCAATTATTTACAGACCGCCGCCTTACTGGAATACTGCTGGGTGCAACAAACCTTACATACATACAACATGTTGTTGAAAAACTGCAATAAAATACCCAGAAAATATTTATACTCATTTGCAAAAGACAAACAATAGGAAGTCACTTTGTAATAAACTATTGTCCAACGAATGCTTCCGAGTAAACGTATCCACTTTATAAATTGGATCTTCAAAACGATCTTCAAAACTACCGCCGACTTTGAAAGTTCCAAACCATTTCTCACTGGTTCATTTCTTGCCACCATTATACATTGGCGTACACTTTCTTTTGTCCGTCAGTATATGTACACCATGGAGGTATAAAGATTTTGCACAGCTGTAATTAGTTCTAGGAATAGTGTAAGGTAATGAAATTTGTGGTTCCAGTTTCAGGGTTTCCTCACAAGAAACGCTATTGTTTACTGTCGTACCACTGATTAGTTCGCCGCGTCCTGGCAATAATTCACAGGCTATGTGATGTGTTTGTTTGTTTTTGCATATTTATGATCCGTGAAATTAAAATGTTTTTCAGAACTTTCTGTCAGTAACATTTCTCGCTGCAAATGATTGCTGTGTTTTTCAGAAGTGCCTGAAGCTGGATGCGTGTGATGAAATTGAACAGTGTAACGTAACAACTAAGTTTGGTTTAAACCAACAGCATTTTAGTCAAATTATTGCGTGTCGGCTTAATAAAGTGACACAGGCCATAGACACTTACCACTGTGGTGCAGCTCACAAGCACGCTGGTGTTCACTAAGCAAGGATTATAATCGGGGATTCTGGGCTTTTCCCTCGTATAGCGGATCCTGGCCGTTAAGGGCCACAACTCTGAAAAGTGAAATACAGCGCCTAAGGCCACAGGGTTAGTTGTGCTTCATGTCTTGTTAACATATATAAAGAGATGAAACTGGGATGTCTTTACTGACAAACCTGAAAACAAATGTTGGTTAGATATATATACTGAGGGAAAAAAATAAGGGATCACTTGAAAGCACAAGTGAAACCTTTATTTTTTTCCAGGTTTCTTCACCAGTGTGCCACACAAAGCTTGTGGAGAAACCTGGGATAAAAATAGAGGAACACTTGTGCTTTCATGTGATCCCTTATTTTTTTCCCTCAGTATATATCGCAGCAAAAATGCAGGTTAGCATAGCAGGTGCTGTCTGCTGCAAAGATGGCCCATGGTCCAAGATCATCAGCACAGCAGTCATTTCATCCATGTTTCATTCTTACTTACCATTATTGTGTACTGTAAGACGGAAGACCGTTACATCCCTGTGTCCCAGAGCACAGCGATTGGTTTGTTTGATTGGGGTTTTAACGCTGAACTCAGAAATATTCTAGTTGTAATGATCGAGTATGGACCAGACAATCCAGTGATCAACATCATGAGCATCGATCTACGCAATTGGGATACGATGACATGTCAACCAAGTCAGCTAGCCTGACCACCTGATCGCGTTAGTCGCCTGTCACGACAAGCATGGGTTCCTGAAGATGAATTCTAATCTGGATCTTCACAGGTTCAGAGCACAGTGATCAAACTGAAATATTGTTCAAAAGGGAAAAAACACTAACCCAGATAGTATTTACGGTGATTAAAGGTAACATTTGGGCAACCAAGAATTGTTATTGCATATCTCCAGATGAACATCCTGCAATTGTACTGGATGGAGACGAAATACTCCATTACATAGCATGGTACACTGTAAAGATAGTTTTCAGTAGGCTTGACGTTAACAAGTTCTTTGGTCAATAACAAGTTCATTTTTCACCATTAGTCTTGGATGGGGGCATAATTAACGTCGGACCGATAAACGTTAAATATACGTGTATCCAACTTTAAATTTTATTACCGCTTACGTAAATGAATATTTAAGGAAGCTCTAATTGTCGTTACGTGCGCGATGTGCTCAAAGCCTGTTTACACTGCGACATAAATAACTTCCCGATGTCAATTCTTTTCGAGGATAATAAAACGAAAGTAACTTGATCATTGTTTACGTTGCATCGTATATCAGCCGCGTCAATTAAGACGACATCTTGATGGCGTATTCGTCCAGGTTAACAAATCATGGTCATGTACCATACTGCTTAGCATCATTCTTCCCGATAACATAAGTGAAGATCCGGGTTAGAAATGATCTTCAGTAACACATGCTTGTCGTAAGAGGCGACTAACGGAATCAGGTTGGGTAGCCTAGTGGTTAAAGCGTCCGCTCTTTAAGCCGAAGACCAGGGTTCGATTCCCCTCATGGGTACAATGTGTGATCCCCCGCCGTGATATTACTGTAATAGTGCTTAAGGCGGCGTAAAACCCACCTCACTCACTTACGCATTTCGGAGACGAAGGCCGCCAAGTTTAAGACCGAATTTCGACAACTACAGACCTAGCCCCTTTGCAGTGGGCGGAATAATGCTGACTGGGTATAAGGCATCCAACAGTCAGCTATCATTTCAAAAACGGTGCCTCTTTTCGGCATCTCCAAACATGTGCACGCCTTACAGCTACGAACAACGTCTCTCTTTCTAATGAACTGATGCGACAAAAACTGAGTGCACATAGTTTCAAATATCCCACACGCTCGTAAACAGGAACACTGGCGCACACACAACGAAAAACCAGTCAGCTGACGGACACGTACTCTCGTCGTGAAATAACGATGTGCGTATTTGCTCACAAGGCGTCCGTGTCGCTGCCGAAAACTGACTTAATTAGGTTTGATTTTTTGTACGGTTTTCTTGCAATGATAGAAAACGGTCGTCAGTGTTGGAATTCAAATCGAATGTAAATTGAGAAATACATTAAAACCCGTGTAACCTTTTCGTCCGATAGCCATTTGAAAGACACATTTGCGATCTAAACTTTGAAGCGCGGATACCCGACACAAAATAGCCATGAAGGTGTGATGAATTATCCATTGCCATTTGACCAGCATAATGAGTTATATGATCGTTACATCGACATTGGACTGAATATCGCTTGATGTAACACAAATCCATAATTAATTATACTCTTTAAAAAATGTAATGGAATCTGAACTTTCAATTTGGATAGGAAGTATCAGCGTTAACAAACTTTTCAAAGACAGACATCTTATGAACGCACCACCATTTCTCTTTATCACAACCCCTAAACACAACACATGGGAAGTACGTGCACAAGGCAGTAGCCCCATACACGTGCATGGGGTGTCATTCTTGATTTTGACGGTTTTCAAGATGGTCGATAAATCACTGTAGACCATTAATTTTGACAATCATCTTGCATCACACAGTTGTTAGTGTTTGTTTCTAGTCGTTTTGTTTTGTTTGAAAATAAGAAAATTGTACGCATGCAAATTTCACGTCATACACCAATCATCTTTCAAGAGCGATTACTGTACAAACAACTATGGCCATAAGGAAGTGCAAGTGGTGATGCACTCTCTCAAAACATTCATTATTATTCTATCAACATTGAATGACTCCGATATATACTCATGGAAACGAATAAAGGAACACACGAAAGTGCAAGTGTTCCTGTACACATTTCCGGGTATCTTGTCATGCTTTATATTGCACTGTGGGTGAAAATCTGGAAATACATAAACGAACACTTGTACTTTCATGTTTTCTCTTATTCGTTTCCATGGGTACATCTCCAAATTTTTCAATCGTAAATTAAAAATGAAGTTCCCCTACTTTGTTTAAGAGTATATTTTCAACAATCCAGACACATGGTGCAGGGGTAGTGAGTGAGTGTGTTTAACCACGCCTTTAGACGTTTACAGTCACATGACCTGTCCGCCTAATGTGACACGGAAGTCCAAAGTTTTCCAAGTTTTGGATTCGGATACAAGGACGGAATCGATATTCCAGACCACAATCTTAGGTTTCTTACGTCCCCAAGGGACGAACCTCTGCACAGGGAAATATGGCGCCTCGGAAGATTGGTCCTTGGTACCTCCCGCCGCATTGACAGAGATTACTTAATGTCAAAATGTCACCTATATCTTGGAAACTGGAGGAAAGAAAACTGCGTGAAGGGAATAATTCGTTGACTGTGTGCGGTAATGTCGATTTTCTCGAAAGTGGATATCTATTTTTGAAATGATCTAGTTACTTCAAATATCCAATTTCAGGAAGGTCATTATTTCGCAACAAAACACGTTGGTGGTAAAAATCCTTCTGTGTATATCAACCATTGCAAACAAAGAAAACAAAACAAAACTTTGTGGAGAAAACTGTAATCATCGTCAACGTACACAGAAGGATTTTTACCACAAACATGTTTTGTTGCGAAATAATGATCGCACACTGTCAACGAATTATTCCCTTCACGCAGTTTTCTTTCCTCCAGTTTCAAAGATATAGGTGCCATTTGACATTAAGTATTATTATTGTATTTATTATTGTTATTGTAATTACTGCTTACAGAACCTAAAGACAACTCAAGACAAACAATAGTAATAATCATCATAATTTTGTGCAATCATTAATCAGGATATATACTTTAAGAGGGGTATTTTTACGGGCTTTGAGAATTTAAAGGTAACATTCTTTAGTACACAAAATTGTATTTTCCAAAATTTAGCAAATTGTTAAACATAAATGACAACCGTCAGATAATTGCCAATTACTATTCCTAGTCGGTTTTTGCAATAGTGACACGATAACAAATTTAATTTGTGGTAAAAGCAACTATCGCATTTCTATTTCCAGAACAAAGTCTTAGAACCTTCCATTATCAGGAACAAGTGTTTTATAAGCTCCGGAAAACATACCCTAAGTCTTCGCCCACGTTACCACGCCATCCATCACGTCCACGTGCTACTTTTCGAGTTATTGTTTGTTGTTTTTTCTGTACAGAAGTAATTTTTTATCGATATTTCGATGAGACCACGATTATCTTTTTGGCAATTTTCCAAGTTGAAAGCTTTGAGTCTGACCAAACTATTTGATCCCGGCTTCGATGGTTTGACATCTTCTAGTCCGTTAGTGCTGACATCAAGCAGATTAGATGCTGATGCCTCCCATAGGAACGTTATGATTGTTTGTTTTGGGGTTTTAGGTTTGTTTTTTTTTCTGGGGTTTAGGGCAACGAAAGTAACGTAAATTCAATTAGTAAGTTTTTGTTGGTTGTTTTTTGTTGGACTCCAGCAATATTCCAGCTGGAGCAGTAAATCAAGTGATTGACATAATGAGCATCAAAGTGATGTCTCATAGTTTGTTTTGTGAAGTTGACAGTTCTATGTGGAAGTATATCTTATTAGACCTCCGTCCTGTCAAATGGCACTGGTCTTTGTCAATGGGTTAGCCAAGTAGCTGCATGAACTAGTGAATGTTCGTCACGGTTGTACAGGACAGAATAGTAAGTCACAGCTGTATGTACCTGAAAATGTACGTCACAGCTATACAAGACAGAAGTGTACATCACAGCTGTATGTACCTGAGAATGTACGTCACAGCTATACAAGACAGGACTGTATGTACCTGTGAATGTACGTCAAGTGTACATCACAGCTGTATGTACCTGAGAATGTACGTCACAGCTATACAAGACAGAAGTGTACATCACGGCTGTATGTACCTGAGAATGTACGTCACAGCTAAACAAGACAGAAGTGTACATCACAGCTATATGTACCTGAGAATGTACGTCACAGCTATACAACATAGAAGTGTACATCACAGCTGTATGTACCTGAGAATGTACGTCACAGCTATACAAGACAGAAGTGTACATCACAGCTGTACGAACCTGAGAATGTCACAGCATACAAGACAGAACGTCAACACAGTTGTACAACACAGAAGTGTACATCACAGCTGTATGTACCTGAGAATGTACGTCAAAGTTATACAAGACAGAAGTGTACATCACGGCTGTATGAACCTGTGAATGTACGTCAAAGTTGTACAAGACAGAAGTGTACATCACAGCTGTATGTACCTGAGAATGTACGTCACAGCTATACAAGACAGAAGTGTACATCACAGCTGTATGTACCTGAGAACCTGTGAATGTACGTCAAAGTTGTACAAGACAGAAGTGTACATCACAGCTGTATGAACCTGTGAATGTACGTCAAAGTTGTACAAGACAGAAGTGTACATCACAGCTGTATGTACCTGAGAATGTACGTCACAGCTATACAAGACAGAAGTGTACCTCACAGCTGTACGAACCTGTGAATGTACGTCAAAGTTGTACAAGACATAAGTGTACCTCACAGCTGTACGAACCTGTGAATGTACGTCAAAGTTGTACAAGACAGAAGTGTACATCACAGCTGTATGAACCTGTGAATGTACGTCAAAGTTGCACAACACAGAAGTGTACATCACAGCTGTACGAACCTGTGAATGTACGTCAAAGTTATACAACACAGAAGTGTACATCACAGCTGTATGAACCTGTGAATGTACGTCAAAGTTGTACATCAACACCTGAGAATGTACGAAGTGTACATCACAGCTGTACGAACCTGTGAATGTACGTCAAAGTTATACAACACAGAAGTGTACATCACAGCTGTACGAACCTGTGAATGTACGTCAAAGTTGTACAACACAGAAGCGTATATCACAGCTGTACGAACCTGTGAATGTACGTCAAAGTTGTACAGGACAGAAGTGTACATCACAGCTGTACGAACCTGTGAATGTACGTCAAAGTTGTACAGGACAGAAGTGTATATCGCAGCTGTATGAACCTGTGAATGTACGTCAAAGTTGTACAGGACAGAAGTGTACATCACAGCTGTACGAACCTGTGAATGTACGGCAAAGTGAATGTACGTCAAGGTTAATAAACAGAAGTGTATATCGCAGCTGTATGAACCTGTGAATGTACGTCAAAGTTGTACAGGACAGAAGTGTACATCACAGCTGTACGAACCTGTGAATGTACGTCAAAGTTGTACAACACAGAAGTGTATATCGCAGCTGTATGAACCTGTGAATGTACGTCAAAGTTGTACAACACAGAAGTGTATAACGCAGCTGTACGAACCTGTGAATGTACGTCAAAGTTGTACACGACAGAAGTGTATATCGCAGCTTTTTGAACCTGTGAATGTACGTCAAAGTTGTACAACACAGAAGTGTATATCGCAGCTGTACGAACCTGTGAATGTACGTCAAAGTTGTACAGGACAGAAGTGTACATCACAGCTGTACGAACCTGTGAATGTACGTCAAAGTTGTACAGGACAGAAGTGTATATCGCAGCTGTATGAACCTGTGAATGTACGTCAAAGTTGTACAAGACAGAAGTGTACATCACAGCTGTACGAACCTGTGAATGTACGTCAAAGTTGTACAGGACAGAAGTGTACATCACAGCTGTACGAACCTGTGAATGTACGTCAAAGTTGTACAAGACAGAAGTGTACATCACGGCTGTACGAACCTGTGAATGTACGTCAAAGTTGTACAGGACAGAAGTGTACATCACAGCTGTACGAACCTGTGAATGTACGTCAAAGTTGTACAACACAGAAGTGTACATCACGGCTGTATGAACCTGTGAATGTACTATACAGCTATACAAGACAGACATGTGCGTCATAGCTGTGCTAATGGGTATCGTGTTTGTAGGGTTTTACGTTGTTACTCCAACGCACCAGATGACATGTTCTCAAGAACAGCATTACCAAAGGAAAATCTATTTTGTAACAGAAATAACCCGGTCAATAATTCCGACGAGGTCTTCTGTCGACAGGCTAGATTCCCACACATATAGCAACATCGGCTGGTCATGTAGTGTTGAAAACAACTACAGCTCCAGTAGATAGTACCACAATCTTGTGACGACTTTCAGTTCTGAGAATAACAGCTTAGGCTGGCTTCAAGTGGGGCACAATCAATTTCGTGCTTTCAAGGCCATTATCGCAGACATCAGAAGCGGAAGTAAAATATCGAAACTCCCCTTGAGGAAATTGTGATGGAATACGTTTCAGAACAGAAGGTTTCCGGAAGACATCGCTGTCACTTTAGATAACTCTGAAGATATGGTGTATAGGTATTTCAGTGTTCCACATGACAGGTTGGGGTTGAAAAAGGAGACGCATGTTTTGCACAGAAATTCTTTGAAATGATCTGAATATTTGATCGGCATCTACCTTCTACACTCCAAGGGGCGGTGGAGAAGTCTAGTGGTTAAAGCGTTGGCTCGTCACGCCGAAGACCCGGGTTCGAATCCCCACATGGGTAGAATGTGTGAAGCCCATTTCTGGTGTCCCCTGCCGTGATCTTGCTGGAATATTGCTGGAATATTGCTAAAAGCGGCGTAAAACTAAACTCAAGTCAGTCAGTCTTTTTCAAAATTAGGCGATTTTGTTTTACTCGTATCAAAATTTATTTTCTGTGAAGGAATTCAATTCTTGTTTTTATGTTCAGGCAAATAGTAGTGTAGAAAGATGAGAAAGTTTGTTATATCCCACTGATTTCACGGCGGAGATATAAATAACTTGACTCCAGATTTCGGCGAGACGGGCGAACGAGTATAATAATTTATCAATCACGACAATATTTATACAGTTCGTGATATGTTGCTATCACTTTGGGGGAAAAAAGGCACATGACACAAAATTCACATACGTAAATTTCTGTACTTTCTGTACATGCCTGAACAACGATATAGATTTCACATGCTGCCATATTGGTGGTCAAAAATAAGTTAAAGGTATACACTGTACTTCCTGGTTCTTGTGTGTCATATCTCCTTCGACTTTGCTTATTGACTTGTTTGTTTGTGGTTGTTAGGGTTTTTTTACTTGATTCTATTTGGTGTAGTTATGCCATAATCGTTTGAATAGGACGTACCCGTGATGATCTGAATTAGAATTGATATTCAGCAAACCATGCTTGTCGCAAGAGGCGATTAACGGGATCGGGGGGTCACTCACGTTGACTCAGTTGACACATGTCATCGTATGCCAGTTCTGTAGATCGATGCTCATGCTGTTGATCACTGGATTGTCTGGTCCAGACCCGATTATTTACAGACCGCCATATAGCTGGAATATTGCTGAGTGCGGCGTAAAACTAAGGTCACTCACTTGAATAGGACGTGCTACGTGTTGTGCCGCAAAACCATTCTCACTCATTCACTCTTATTTCTTATTTACTTAATCCAGTTTGGATGTCAGATCTACGTCCGACTTAAATACGGCCTACAATAATTTTACGGAGACTTTAAAGACTAAAACATTCAAATGTTGAACGGCAGTTTCATGGTTGCGCGAATTGTATGTTAGCAAGGGAGACAACCCCTGTGGGCAAAAGAACAACATGAAGCATTATATGGCGCTTCGTACAGACATGACAGCCGGAAAATGACAATTTATCGACATAACGCAATTTGAGAGACAACAATGTGAGCTCCCTGACACTGTGTCCGAGACGTGGGTAAATTAATGGTTCTGTTTGTGCCTTGTTGATATCACCTCGACCTCGCCTTCTGCAATACTAGCCCACGCTTACCATTCACTACTATGGACCTTTATAACCTTTAACCTTTAAACATATAATCAGATAGCACAGTAACTATATTGGGAACAGTTTATTTCTTATTCTTCAGGCGACAAATTACTTGGCTGTAACGTATTGTATTACGTTTGTCCTAATTAAAAGGGTTAATTAAGGCGAAATTGCCCTAAAATACATAATCATCCGTTTGTCAGAATTTCGTGGGTAGTGGATGTGGTTGTGGGGGTGGGTTAGGCTATCGGGGGTGGGTGCTCAGTCCCCTTCCACTATTTTGAAAGACATTAAATATTCACACAGACGTATTAATGACTGGATTTCTCGCCTGTGCAGAGATTGTTAATCGAATGTTTATGTATCAATAAATATCAAGTAGAAATTAAGAATAGAATTTTTATTTGGCTAGCCTTTTTATTACAGCTTCGTAGTAATCTTAAATGTCAATGTCTTATGGAACCGTAGTACTTGTAGGAATGCTACCAGTACCTTTAGCAGTTAACATAATTATGTATGTTGTGTGTAACATGAACACATGTATGTGATCACAAAAGTCATCCAACTTTAACTCATTCACTCACTCACTCACTCACTTCACTCACTCACTCACTCACTCACTCACTCACTCACTCACTGAGATGCTGTTATCATCCCATCGCCAACACATAATCATATATTCTTATATCAAATACTACCAAATATGAAATAGGACACCCAATCCACAAACACTGCGATGTCGTAGGTACGAATACGTACATAAGCTACGGACTTCAGATTCTTTACAATCCCCGACGTTTACTCACGAAGCTGAAAGAAGGACGTAAGTTATGACTAAGTCATGATGATGTACACCTGGCACTGAGACGGGTCTTCCACGTTGGTTATAAACAAACTCACAAATGAATTCGTTCACAACTATACAAGACCCGTGAAGATCCGGGTGAATTGGTCTTCAATAACCAATGCTTGTCGTAAGAGGCGACTAACGGGATCGGGTGGTCAGGCTCGCTGACTCGGTCGACATGTCATCGTATCCCAATTGTGTAGATCGGAGTTCATTATGCCAATCACTGGATTGTCTAGTGCAGACTCGATTATTTACAGACCGCAGTTATATAGCAGGTAAATTAGGGCGTTAAGCGACAAGCGGAAAAGTAAAATCAGCGGGTGTTAAACCAACAAGATACATATTCAAACTGTCAAAGTTTCCTAATTCCAAAGAAGACTGTTTCTACACTAAGGAGACAAAACGAACCAAAGACTTCTCAGGTTCTAATATCAGTGATCGTTGTTTTTGAACAAGTTCCGGTATATGGAGCGTGGTCGGAGAGTTCCTCGGGCAGGTAGCACAAGAACAGTATTGATTTAACTGTGGTTTGAGCAAGAATATTTTTGTGTGGTTTGGGACAGTGTCCGATTACATAAGATCACCAGTTCAAAGATATCGTTCCAACTTTGTCAGGAAAGACATTTATGAAGGGAATCTGAAAAAGGAGATGATTACGATTTGTGTCTGCACCCAACAAACCAGTGATCAACAATTTGAGAATCGATCTGCGCAATTGGGATACGGTGACATGTGTCAACCAAGTCAGCGAGCCTGACCACCCGATCCCGTTAGTCGCCTCTTACGACAAGCATGGGTTACTGAAGATCAATTCTAACCCGGATCTTCCCGAGCCGGGTGTGAAAAATAACAAAATACGACACCCATGTGCTCCACTTTGAAATGAATTGCTGAAACAATGACACCGGTGATTCAGAGTCAAACCACATTGACCTCTCGTTTCGGTGCAACCATCACATCAAATCACCGTAGTCGATAAACTAATGATTTATTCACAGAAGTATTGACACGGGGATTAAAATGTCACTCGACAGTTAACCAAACCTAACCCGAAGGGCGTTTCTCGTACATCAAGTACATACTCATCATTCTAAATCACCCTCAGATTTGCACAGACACTACTGGGGCGAGCTGCTGGGAGATGGTCAAGCAGGAAGGACAAACAGAGACTGACCATCAGCCCAATGAAGTCATGCACAAAACCCAGGGATAATTGACTATAATTGTTTGCATGCTCAAATTGACTGTAAAGTGTCTGTTTACGTTCGAACGCTTGTCCCAATTTATATATCTAGAAATGGCTCCCTCATGAAGGGGCGTGGTGTAGCAAAGTGGTTAAGGCGTTTGCTCATCACGCCGAAGACTGGGTTCGATTCCCCACATGGGAACAGTGTGTGAAGCCCATTTCTGGTGTTCCCGCCGTGATATTGCTGGAATATTGCTAAATGCGGCGTAAAACTAAACGTACAGCTTGTTTAGCTTGGCCTGATCAAGTGAATACTAATGCATTGCGTGACCGTGTCACAACTGGTTCGGTCTATTATTGTCAAGGGGTGCACCTTTGTCAGTTGATTGTCAACATGTCCGAACAGCCGAGACAAGGTCGCCGTTTGACATCTCAGTGACGAGACATCGTCGGCAATATCCTAACTTTCTTTAAAAAAGAAGCTACAAATGGTTTAATGTTTCCGATTCGGGCTTTTAGGCGACTACTGGGACAGAAATATTGCAGTTGAACATGAAATAGAAAAAGTGATAATTGAACTGGGTGTAGAGTGTGAAAGCGAGAGTGAATCGGATTGTGAAAGTTACTGACGTGTGTACGTTGGAAAATTAGTAAACCAAACTAAAAAGCGTATGACTGTATAAACAATTCAATTAAAACATGAAATGATTGTTTTTTCAGAAGTATTGTTTTCCGAGATAAGTTCTGTAACGAATCCATGTATGCATGTTTCGCACGAACGCAACATTAATAACATTTTCTGCTCCCCTTTTTAATGAAGTTAATTCGATGTTAATTAACCATTAGCCAGTAGAGGCAGCCCACATGTCTTGTATTTCTATCATCTAATCATAATTGATACACAACGTCAATTACTGAGAGACGTCGCAGGTGGAGATCCTGTGAAGTTATAATACTCTACGGTCAGATGGAACCGTCAGAACGATATATTTAGCAGCATGGACCAAAATAGTGTTATTATCCCAATTACCACGAATTCCCAATTTATTAAGATCAGAAACTGTCACGGTGAAGGCTTGCTTTTCAGTGCTTTCAGGTAGTTCCGATCACCGCCAAGGTAACGACCACCTATAAATGTTTGTTCGTGTGGGAACCTTCTTCAGCTGAGATTGGCCGCGACTTTACACATTGATTTCATTTGACACGTTTGTATTTGTGTGACTGTTTATTTGTTGCATAACGCCGCACTCAGCAATACTACAGCTGTCTGGCGGCTGTTGTCAAGAAACAATTATGGAACAGACAATCCCGTGGTTAAGATCACAAGCATGGATCTACGCAATCGGGAAGCGACCTGACCACCCGATCCCGTTAGTCACCTCTTGAGACAAGAGTTGGTTGCTGAAGACCAATTCTATCCCAGGTCTTCCCGGGTCGTATCGGAGAGTACTTAGATTATTTTTTATGTGAATGTTTCAAAGTTGACAGCTCTTGGTGATCAAACATGGCGTATTATCCTACCTCACACATAAATGTCGCTTTCTGATTGGCTGAGAGCTCTTCTATTATTTTCAATGTACCCCGCTTACAAGCGAGTAACATTTCAATGTACCCCGCTGTCAATGACAACTCATTTGGTACTTCGTGGTAGTAATTCTTTTATCTCGAATAACATTTGCATCACGTATGATGTACGGAAATTACCGATGTTTTGCGAATGCAAACTGATGGAAGGGAGATAACTCTAAATCTGTTTTTCTTGTCAGCAAAATCTAGCGATGGCTACAAAAATATTTGTACCCGTGCTTCAAACAATTCAAAATTAACATTAAGGTGTTCGGTAAGATAAATACGTTGTTCACTGGTCCCTCGGGGCCCGTGGGTACATCATCCCATGCCCCCCTCGTGACCAGTGAACAACTTATAATATCCAGGGAACTGGAACATTTGTTCTCAAAAGGTTTGGCGGTTGCGGCATATCCAGTTTGGCATAATATCAAGGTAGGAAATAGGTTCTGGCAACTCATGGCGGTATATCTAGGGGCGGTAATTCCAGATTTAACTGTATATCACTGTATGTCCGTTTAACGTTGTGACGTTGACGTTTGAGCACTATGCTCACAGACCAAGAATCGAGGCGATACCTTCACAAACTGATGCTGGTTCGGCGAAAGGGACAAGTGTATATCCCTGACCTATGTGAAACATTGTGACATCACTAATCAGAACCGCTTCCATGGTTCAGTGGATAAAGTATCTGCCCGTAGAGAGGAGGTCGGTGGTTGGATCCTTTGGCTGTGATCAAATGATGAAACTTGTTATTGCCCTGACTGGCGTCCGGCATTGAGACGATAAAACAAGAACTGTTCAGCTGAGTCAGCACATTACACCTTAGGCGAGTATCAGTGTTACACTCATGCATGGTATCTCAGTACTAAAACACGAGTACGAGTATAACCAGATTTATTTTATTCAATTCAATGAATTGATGGATGGTAGAGTAGCCTAGTGGTTAAAGCGTTCGCTCGTCACGCCGAAGACCCGGGTTCGATTCCCCACATGAGTACAATGTGTGAAGCCGATTTCTGGTGTTATTGCTGGAATATTGCTAAATGCGGCGTAAAAACAGACTCACTCAACCACTCACTCACTCACTCCCCTGCAGCAAACATTATGATGTCACAAATACTCCATGTTTACTATAAATATTTTAAAAAGCTTGAATGTTCCCAAAAAATGAAAACAACTTCCGAGCAAGATTCATATGACGCTCTTTGAAATCGTTCTTGAAACCCAATTCCGCCACAGGCAATCAGTGCGGATAGTGTTTCAATCAGAATTCAAATCTACGTTTTATGAATTATGTCCTTAAGTTAATCTCATTCCCTATCATTTGTTCGATCAGACTACATGATTAACAAACCTCAAGTCATTTTTGGTTGCGGATCTATCTTGGTGGTGGAGTATTGGAGTTACAGATATTGCCTCTCAGTAAAACCACTGAACCGACAGGTCAGCGAGTCTAAGTGTGATATGGAGCAGTTGCGGGCTGTGACTTTTTTTTTTTTTTTATTTTTTATTGGTTCCCTGGATTACAATGTCATATGTAGAACAGTGATGTACAGACAGATGGATGATGTACAGGTACTATGTCAATATCATGTTAATACACATATATAAGTCAATAAAAGAGAAATATGACCTCAGGTAAATTGTATACATTTTAAATTCATCAAAGTACTGGGAAGAGAAGACCCCATTTATGATTGAAATCTTCTATTTTATTATTTCTTTTGCATATATGGTTTTCCACAAAGAATATTTCTTTCAAAGTTTTTATAAATAGAGCTATGTTTGGATGCGTATTTTTAATACTGCATACGTAAATGTGTCTTTTTGCTGCAATGATGATGTGATTTAGTAATATATTATGATGTAGAGTACCAAACCAAACCATATGTTTTGATAATGTGACGGGCTGTGACTTAATCTGACACAATAAGATCGGGTTTTGGAACAAGTGAGTTTAGTTTTACGCCGTTTTTAGAAATATTCCCGCAATATATCCCAGCGGCGGACACCAGAAATAGGCTTCACACATTGTACCCATCTGGGGAATCGAACCCGGGTCTTCGGCGTGACGAGCGAGCACTTTAACCACTAAATATAGGCTACCTAACCGCAAATCAGGTTTTAGACACTTAACACTATATCGCATCATCAATGTGCAAAAGCAGTTCACGAACTGACTTAATTGTACTTGTACTTGTATTAGTGTTGATCTACACAGATTTATCGGTCACGACATCGTTGCGAAACTCCCTTGTAAAAACGTAATGACATTCGAACTGTGAACGTCATTCTCGCTGTCATTTGACCGGCCTCTCGTCCAATGGAATATCACAATCGTTAATTTTTTTATTCATATATTAATGGTTTAGAGATATTGAATACAGACAATATGCTAGAAACCCGGAACTGTATAATGAAACCTACGATCAGCTGTGAATGTCATTCTCGCTGTCATTTGACCGGCCTCTCGTCCAATAGAATATCACAATCGTTAAAACTTTTTATTCATATATTAATGGTTTAGAGATATTGAATACAGACAATATGCTAGAAACCCGGAACTGTATAATGAAACCTACGATCAGCTGTGAATGTCATTCTCGCTGTCATGTGACCGGCCTCTCGTCCAATAGAATATCACAATCGTTAACATTTTTTATTCATATATTAATGGTTTAGAGATATTGAATACAAACAATATGCTGGAAACCCGGAACTGTATAACGAAATAAGCAGTTTTTAGGCTTTACTATGACTCAACTATAGTGTCTCATTGACCTCTTATAGCTTATTCCCCACATGGGTATAATATGTAAAGCCCATTTCTGGTGTCCCCCGCCGTGATGTTGCTGGAATATTGCTAAAAGCGGCGTAAAACCAAACTCACTCCCTCACTCTTATAGCTTATACATGTAATTGCTAATCTCCGGTGATTATGATTATCTTGATTGTTATACTTATCTGGTTTCTCTCGTGATCAATAGAAATATAGAAACTTTCTAAAAATCCCAAATGTTCCGAAATGTGAATCGTTTAATATCATCTTGTCTAAATATACACAAGAATAATGAATTCCTCACAAAGTTTTCAGGATTAGTGTGTGAGAGAAACGTACACTCTAACCGATTTCATGATACAACATGTCGACTATCTGCATGTCACGGACATGCGAGTTTATATTACCTTGCTATTTAACTATGAATGTCAGTATTCCATGCGCAGTATAGAATCCCATCTTTTGGAGATATAATGCAGAAATACAAACGAATACCCTTCATTTGAACATTAAAGTATGTGAGTTAATATTTCACGTCCCATCGAGCAAGTTTCACAGTGTAGCTACCCACTGAGTTATGACAAGAAGAACCGCTTTTCAATCTAATACATGTGTTTTTGTAAACAGTAATGTTCGCTTGTGAAATAACATACATTTGGCACTGCCTATCCTTCAAACACGACCTTTACATTCTTTTGCTAATGATGTGCTCAGTGAACTTAGGTTACGTTGGTTGACGTTGATGAATTTCGTGACGTATTTGCTACAAAAATACATCTGTTTTTGAACTTGCGTCACATATGTTAGGCTATAGTTTGTGAGATCACTAAGAGGTTCTCTATGACGAAATATAGCAGGCTTGAGTCTTTTCGTCTTTGCCCATAGGTGGTTTACATCTACAGTGCCGCAAAGGGCTTTAGAAATCGACTACCGTCAATATGTCAGCGTTACTCTGTACCCTCTTCAGGCAGCAAGCCCGCCGGAAAAAGGGCAGACAAGCATAAAACTGTGTTCTATACCTGTACGTATTTGAGGTACAGAGTATTGGTTTTATGGCACTGATGATAGTTTAAACACGCCTCGTCTCTGCTAGGATGGCATTCTTTCTCTCGGGGTGATTTATAAAGACAAACAAGGACCAATCGCCTCACTTCGAATTTTGCGTGTTCATGAAACAAGGCCGTCCACTATACTACCAGGGCTTGCATTTCGGTTAACCTACATTTAACTCTGGGTCCATTTAATTTTAAGTGTTTCTCATGACCTCAAATCACCAGCTATTGATTTTCCTGAACATATCACCGATCAAACATCGAGTTAAGGACAAAGGAAGTGATGAGGGAGGCCTTGCCGTCGGTATATATGGACATTTGATATAATGCTCAAGGAAATACATCAGCATCCCTTACGACATATCCAACCCCACCCCACAAAAATAAATAAGTATTTACATATTTTAAAAATAATATCAAGTCCTGTGTATGTCGTATTATCTGAAGAAAAAAGGTGTAAAAGGTGTATTATGAAAACCTAATAATTTGATTTAAAGACGTGTTCTGTAACTGTTCCAGAAATCGACTACGGGGCAGTATCGGGCTTACACGAAAAACTTGGCTTGCTACGCGCCTGGGGTAGCCTAGTGGTTCAAGCGTTCGCTCGTCACGCTCAGGAAATAATCTGTTGGCAGCAGTGATCAAGTTACCATTTCAATTGTTCCTTCTGCTTCGTCACATCATATGGTATTACACAGTTCCTGTGACCATTCGGGAACATACAGTGTTCTGGCACCAGTTGTCATACGGCACCAATGGCATCCTAGTTGAGGCCATTGTTACATATAGATATTCTCTGACCCGTGAAGAATTGATCTTCAGTAACCCCTGCTTGTCGTAAGAGGCGACTAACGGGATCGGGTGGTCAGTCTCGCTGACTTGGTTGACACCTGTCATCGTATCCCAATTGCGTAGATCGATGTTCATGCGGTTGATCACTGGATTGCATTGTCCGGGCTTGATTTTGCTGAGTTCGGCGTTAAGGATTCAACACGCCTTGATTGAAAGGGCGCATTGGTAAACATCCGTATATGCACTATAACGAAGCAGGTTATGTCACACAAACATTGCAAATACTCCGTTGATGCTTTGTACGTCAGACAAAGTTGTCTTTAATAGGTTTAAATAGTGACACGTCTTACAGTGACAATGGAGGCAACAACAAATGTTCTTTAGCGTCCGAAAACTAATAACACGAGGATAGAACAGTTTGTGTTTTTGAATGTCCAAATTAAGGTTATGTACAAGCTTGATAAATTGTAAGACGTCAATAAGTAACAGCGACAAAATCCTTTCTAGACCCATAAGAAATCTCTCCTAAAAGTGGAAGTCATTAATATATTTGTTTTGGATCGTGAAGATCGGTCGTCCCTGTAATCAAGGCTGCGGTGGGTACTCTCTAATCAGATTAACGTTGATCACCTGAGGCCCATAACTTTAGCAGCCAGACTGAATAATATATACTGGAAGAAAGTGACCTTTTACTGAAATATTCGGAAAAAATACTGTTCAATTTAATCTTTTTACAATCATGTCTAGACCCATTATTCAGTCCTTCAAGGTGTTCGATGAAATAATATAAAAAATGTTTACTATTTGTTGTTTTTTAATTACACAGAAGTGTCTCGGAATGTGCTTTATGCAGGTGAGGTGAGGTGAAATTGAGTTTAACGTCGTGCTTGAGAATAGAGCTAGCCCACTGAGATACCATGCCGCAGTGAAGCATGAATACCCCACTCAGACACATTATACTGACTCCGAGCCGACAAGTCCTTGTTGTACCCATTAATGCCGAGCGCCAGACAGGGACCAACAAGTACCATATTTTAACGTCTTTTCGTATGACGCGGTCGGGGATCGAGCCCGCGACCTTCCGCTCTCCGTGCGGACGCTCTAACCACTACACCACGGATGCGGTTGCTTTATACAGAATAACAAGAAGTGACTAGTTTCTTAGGAACGACACAACTCCAGTTGCCGATTCCTTTCATGTGACAACCGCGAATAAGAAATATAGTATGACCAGAAATTATTGAGAATTTTAGGAATATGTTTAATTGGATTTTTAGTATAAACAACCTTGACCAGCTATCAAGTGCTTGGTTCCATTCAAGAGAGACAACTCCATTTATCCTTTTTCATTAGTTTTTGAAGAGTTATCCCCCTTTGTTTACTTGCTAGCAGACGACATTTTCAGTGATGCTCAGTATGGATGATTTAGAGAAGAGGAAGTTGGTTTTAGAGTATTATAACAAGGACATCAGATCACTAAAGTGATTTCAAGTAGAACAGGCATCCCTTTGTCCACTGTTTATCGTGTTTCGAAAACTATTGCAAATGGATCTGGCATTTAGCACCAGGGAGGTGCAGGTAGGCCCAGACAATTGACTGTCGGTGACAGGAGGCGGCTTCGTATTCTTGTTTCTAAAAACAAACGAAAGAGTTTAGAAAACTTAAGGCTGGATATGATTGATAGAGGAACTGTGGCTGTCTGTAAGGAGACAATTAGAACTGAGCTGCATGCAATGGGCTGGCAAAAAAGTCGAGGAATTCCATCACCGATCATGAAACTTGAACAAAAGGAGCGAAGGTTGAACTGGTGCTTACAGCATAGAAATTGTAACTGGGACAATGTGATTTTCTCAGATGAAAGTTCTGTGTGGCTGTTTCCTTATACACTGAAAGTCTGGGCCAAACAAACTGAACAACCTTTGTATCAGCGCCCAAAGTACAGTCCGAAATTTAACGTGTGGGGTGGCATATCTGTGTTAGGGGCAACGCCCCTCGGTGTATTTGAAGGGAATATGAACAGTGAGCAGTACACAGATATTCTCGAAGGACATTTACTTCCATCTGCTCACGTGTTCTATGGAAATGTTTGGATTTTCCAGCAGGACAACGACCCAAAACATCGTTCAAAGCATTCACAGGCCTGGTTTCGGACCCAAAATATGACATTATTAGATTGGCCAAGCTATAGCCCTGACCTAAATCCAACAGAAAATGTTTGGGGACTTATGAAGGAAAGTGTCAATAAGAAAAATCTGACAAATATTGCTGAAATGAAAGAAGAGGTGGTCCGATATTGGGACAGCATGGACCACGACTTTCTAACTTCTTTGATCAGTAGTATGCCCCGCCGCATTGAAGCCTGCATTGCTGCCCATGGTGACTTGACAAAATACTAACTGTTCACCTGTCTTTGAATCTGGAGTTATGTTCTGCTAATATTCACATTAATACGTGAGTAATGAGTGAAAAAATAATTTACAATCTTAAATTCTCAATAATTTCTGGTTTTACTGTATATGATTTGATAGAATTGAACATACGGATCAGGTTGTTTTTTTCTTCCATGCATTAAATTGTGAGTTTGTGGGTGGCTGATAAAAGAGTGGGAGTGGTTGTCCCTGACGATTATATTTACGAACATCATAACGCTTTGAAACCTAGCTTAACGTCTAGCGACGTCGCAACGTCTCCCATGACGGTAATAACTTCCACTCAGCTCACCACAGGTGCAATGTTTCCAAAGAACTGACGAAAGTCACTTTGTCGGAATATCGGTTTAGGAAAGGCGTAGGGAGCATTGACTGACGTACTGCATGTGCCAAAAGCTTTCAACCACTGCGATACTTATTCGTGTTAAGGGCTAGATCTTTGATATGACGAACCCTGAAAGAGTATAAAGACTGATTGACATCCAATATATCGTCCGTGTGATTGCAAGTACTCTTACTTGTTTGGCATCGAGATGTGTCAGCCGTTACAAATACCACTGACACTTATTGGAAGAGGTAGATAGCAGATTGTGACATCCTGGCATTTACTAACAAACTTAAAAAGTTGGGTTCGATTTCACACCACCTATACTCAATAGCCGTAAGGGTCAATTCAGCCAGGCGAGCCGTAATTAGATCCTATCGTCGCCATGTGAGTCGTTGTTGCTGACGTCATTGATGTCGTCGAACCAAACACGAGGGGGTCACGAGAGGCTGGGCAAATCATCTTGTGCTTCCAAATCTTGTTTGCCCTTCGGTATGCCATCGATCCTTCTGCTTTTGCTAAATTACGAGCTTCTGCGCGAAGCGACAATCGCTCCTTGCTGCAAATCGAACGTCTGGAAGTGATTCCGTTCTGGCACTACAAGCAGGTCACCCCTCACTTTCATCCCGAAAACATATCCCCTCCCAAAACGGAAGTACCATGAAAGGTTCTTGTAATATGTCTTTTGTTGGCGTGTATGGAGCACATCCCCGTCAATACGCCGTGGCTTGAATAAGGCTGCGTTTCTTCTCCAACATACATACAATGAGCCCTATAGTAATAACGACAACTGCTGTAGGACATTTCACCCAAACGTCTTTTGAAAATCGCCATTCTGCCGGTTACTCTTCCATACTCGTAATGTCATGAGAGGACGCGTGTCAAATCAGCCTCATCGAGATGTTTACCGCCGTTCCTCTTCAGAGTGAATACCTTTTTGACATGTTTTCATAAGTCGGGAAATTTTCCGCAAATTTCTTTTCAACTCATGGATGTTTCATTTCCAGTCATCTTCAAAGCAATTTCACCTCGACGTCGATGTCTGGCCTTTGCTTACCCCAAGTCAACGTCTGTGGGTTTGTAAATTTACCCTATACGCGCCCGATATTTGGACGTGGATCATATACAGATCTGTTACGATCGATGATGTTTATCCGCTGGGTAGAAGACGCAGAATGTGCGTGTCCTCCATAACCGGAAGTACTTCCGGTTTCATCAATCATGGCCTGAGAAATCCCTGCCCATCGACATCTGTTTATCAGCAGCCGCCAATTTCTCACATGTCTGCTTCTTATCCGATTCTATGATAAAATATAAAGTGCTGATACTCTACGCGGAGGTTTAATGGCTTAAAAACCCAGACAGGCGTGTAAACCATTGTATTGCATCGACGGAATTTATCACATACCCTAGATAGGATAACCTCTGGCTAAGGTATGGCTTTTTGTACAAGGCCAACATGAAACTTGACTAAGTCTTATGGAGAGCCGACATACAAATTAAATTTGGTATGATACAACACAACCAGATGCCCCTAGCAAAAAGTGTGGTCATAAAAGCCATTGATGTTTGTAACGGTTGATGCTGCTGATACTGCTGATGCTGATGCTGATGCCGATGCTGACGCTCCTGCCATATTTCAGAGATTATTCGAGATCGAACAGGTTTAGTACCGACTTTTGATTCCTATTTTGGTACCTGTTGGCAAATTGGCTTTCTGGCAGTGTAAGTAAGACTGGACATGTCATTTAGTTGCATAAGACTCTAAACACTGTAACACACGAATAGCGTGAAGTAGGTGCTATTTCTGCCGTAATCGGTCCAGCTTCACCTGACGTGTGAGAAGAAAAGCTTTATTAATGTGAGCGAATATTACTGGACGCCGAATAGATAGTGGCCATTTTTCTGACAAATACATACCATAAAAATTGCGTCAGATGTTTTGATTGAAGTGATCATTATAAACCGTATGTACTTGAACATAAATTGGATTGAAGAGTATATAGATATGAGATATGAACATGAAACGCTTTATAGTGTTTACTTTCATTATACACCAAATTAAAGGATGGATTGCTGCATTAAGTATTGGACGTGATTGGGATCAATTCCATGTATACTGAATCTGGTCATCACATATTGACAATGTCCGGTTCTGTTGGACTGAAGGATGTTTGACCTTCGAAGCAAGGGCGATCGAATCGTCCTCTATGTTGCTTAACATACATAAGTCTACCCATAGTTCAATGTAAAAACTCCTTCCACATGAGGGGCGGTGGGTTAGCCCAGGGGCGTAGCTACCATTATAAAAAAAAACGGGCTTACACATGATTGTTGCTAAAAAGGTTGGGCAAGCACTATCAATACTATCTAATATACAGCTTTGCAACGTATCCGGCTTACACGAAACACTTGGCTTGCTAAGCGTCTGGGGTAGCCCAGTGGTTAAAGCGTTCGCTTGTCACGCCAAAGACCCGGGGTGTCCCCAGCCGTGATATGGCTGGAATATTGGTAAAAGCGGCGTAAGACTAAACTCACTCACTCACCCTTACACATAACCTATGCTTAGAAGGACGTACACGCAAGGGTACATCTGCTCTGAACTCGAGGTGAGGTGAGGTGAAATTGGGTTTAACGTTGTGCTTGAGAATATTTCGCTCATATGACGACGTGCATGTGTGTGTATGTGTATGTGCGGCTGCTTGTACTAGCCCAGACTTAAGCTGGTTTTATAGTGCTAGCCCACTGAGATACCATGCCGCAGTGAAGCATGAATACCCCACTCAGACACATTTTACTGACTCCGAGCCGACCAGTCCTTGTTGTACCCATTAATGCTGAGCGTCAGGCAGGGACCAACAAGTACCATATTTTAACGTCTTTTGGTATGACACGGTCGGGGATCGAATCCGCGACCTTCCGCTCTCCGGGCGGGCGCTCTAACAACTACACCACGGAGGTGGTCCTCTGAACTCGAAGTCAACACGGATATGTTAGATATGTTATTAATGGGTTACATATCTGGCCCCGGAACATGACATAGGTAAGGCTACATTAACAGCTCCTGTAGACCCAAGTGTTCTTTGTCATTAACCCACGTGTATGAGGGAATCATCCCGAGGGCCATTTGCGTCCAGTAATCAAAATCTGTCAAGGAAAAAAAGCAAGATAATCAACCATTGATCTTGAACGAAATTGATAAATCTGCGTCACCGTCTATTTATCTCCGTGAAAGGCTGGTCTGTACGTTACGAAAGCCCGTTATCTGATGTAGAATATTGGAATTGGAGAATTACCCTGAGTTGGTGCCCATTATCAGCTGTAGGCAGCCAAAGACTGTTCATCATCTTCGAGTCAATATCGATGCGGTTTGGTAGTAAATAGTCTTAACTACTGCTACCGCGCCAGGTTTCAGAGGGACATAGGGAGGCTGACTGGGTTACATGTATGATGCGGTAGTCGTAATGTACTCAGAAGACGTCGACTGAAGATAAATGTAAGCGCACAGCCGTGGCAGGGACGACAGCTGAGCACGATATGTATTGGTGTTATTTGGTGCAAGCGTACTCCTCGTTGTTGACAATTGAAGGATATCAACTTGACTTAACAAATTAACAAACCGTTTCTCTTAATAAACGATGGTGCGGACTTACAAAGCATATATGGAAAAGGTATTTTGTCAAGATATTGCAAGATTAAATGTTGATATATGATAGTAATCCCATATATACACGAGCAGACGACATCGTAAATAAATGAAGGAAAGGTTAACGACTGGCTTTGATCTGAGCAGACGACAGTCTGAGTATAAACAGGAATTGATGAAACTGGTTTATGATGCAGGCGTCAACCACAAAAAACGGTGTCTGAGGGTTATGCGATTTACAGTACTGTAGCGTGGTATTACGATTTACAATACTGTAGCGTGGTATTACGATTTACAATACTGTAGCGTGGTATTACGATTTACAATACTGTAGCGTGGTATTACGATTTACAATACTGTAGCGTGGTATTACGATTTACAATACTGTAGCGTGGTATTACGATTTACAGTACTGTACCGTGGTATTACGATTTACAATACTGTAGCGTGGTATTACGATTTACAATACTGTAGCCTGGTATTACGATTTACAATACTGTAGCGAAGTATTACGATTGTAGTGTGGTATAACGATTTACAATACTGTAGCTTGGTATTACGATTTACAGTACTGTACCGTGGTATTACGATTTACAATACTGTAGCGTGGTATTACGATTTACAATACTGTAGCGTGGTATTACGATTTACAGTACTGTACCGTGGTATTACGATTTACAGTACTGTAGCGTGGTATTACGATTTACAATACTGTAGCGTGGTATTACGATTTACAATACTGTAGCGTGGTATTACGATTTACAATACTGTAGCGTGGTATTACGGTTTACAGTACTGTAGCGTGGTATTATGATTTACACTATTTCAATGTGTGCTTATAGCGGCCTGAATGTAAACAAAGTTGGGTTCGGTATAGGTTAACTGACAGTCGCTAATGCAACTGAGCTAAACACGCCCTTCACCATGCCTCTGAGACAATATCTCAATGAACTGACAACATAACGAATCGTGCATACAATAGTGGGAGGCGGGGAAACATCAATATCCGAATGTTTTGTGAATTAAAAAGTGAAATTTCTCGGCTGTTGGGTAAGTATCGTCAAATGGGTGAGGTTGTAATGGGACCCGGAAGTGGTAGGTGTGAAAAAACGACACCAAGACAGGGTCGTCTCACTGCGTTAATTACGTTTCGCAGAAGATTCAAATTTCCTGTTAATGGAAGAAAAATTCGTACAAAAACAAGAAGGCGAATTTCAGCTTCTAGCTTTCAATGGCTTCCTGTGAAGGCGGCAAATATCGGGTTTGTCCGGGCAGCACCAGGTACGGACTATCTGACTGACTGACTGAGTTTGGTTTTACGCCGCTTTTAGCAATATTCCAGCAACATCATGGCGGGGGACACCAGAAATGGGCTTCACACATTGTACCCATGTGGGGATTAACCACTAGGCTACCCCACCGCCCCGGTACGGACTATCAGTCAATGACGTTACGCCTTGTCTACAGGCGATTCGGGGTGGCGGGGTAGCCTAGTGGTTAAAGCGTTTGCTCGTCACGCCGAAGACCCGGGTTGTGGAAATTGTGAGAAGCCCATTTCCGGCGTCTCCCGCCTTGATATTGCTAGAATATTGCTAGAAGCGGCGTAAAACTATACTCACTCACTACAGGCGATTCACGATTTTGACTCCTACTCACAGATGGCATAACAGGTTGTCGGCAAACGTAGCGGCAATGCATGCCAGAGTCACAATTCTTGATCAAGATCGGTAATGTCTCAGTCTAGTCGGTATCACACATGACAGGCAAACTGATTTAGTTTATGGATTTAAGTGAATTAGAATGGACATTTGACTTGCTATCGATATGTTGACGAAGTATCGGCAGATATTTTTAACAATGTCATTCACATATTTTGCACAGGCAATCGATTTTCTCCGATGACAAGGAATACGGATATTGACACGTAATGTATAGTCGCCGCTTGGCTTGTCCCCAGATGGTCATGTCCCCAACATCTGTGGGATGTTCTTGGGTGGAGAGTGTAAACCAGACACCCAGCACCCGCTAGCGTGGCATAGCTTGTGGTAGCGCTTCAAGTGAATTTGCGGGCGACAAGTCACCTACACAGAAGTTTAAATCAAAAAGTCATTACCCGTCAAGATCCGGGTTAGGATTGGTCTTCAGTAACCCATGCTTGTCGTAAGAGGCGACTAACGGGATCGGGTGGTCAGACTCGCTGACTTGGTTGACACATGTAGGCGTATCCCAGTTACGTAGATCGATGCTCATGCTGTTGATGACTGGGTTGTCTGGTCCCGACTCGATTTTTGACAGACCGCCGCCATATAGCTGGAATATTGCTGAGTGCGACGTTAAACAACAAAACAGGCAAAAAATCACCAAAGTGTCACGTTTCGCTCAACATGGATAACACACCACATTCTGACCTTCTCGCCCGAAATTAATTTTACATACATATACCGTCATTAGACCTTCACTATCAGTTCATCCGTTCTCTTACTTTTGCTTGTCAGTATAGATCGCGGGATGCGAGCACGTAACACCAGAACATGCGATAATTAGAAACTCGATAACAGCTATTGTGATTAGGAAGGTAAACAGGCGACACTCTCAGCCAGGCGACCGGGTTATGTAATAAAGCCAGCCGGTGACACTGCAAATAGCATCACATTACAAGAAGATGGAGCGGTTGTTGGGGGATGCGGAGTGGTTGTTGGGGGATCTAGTCGACGAGCACTTATATATTCAATGAGCAGTGGGTAGTCTAGTTCAATACGCAGATTTGATGGGAGATAGACAGGGGACACTGAATGTCAAACGGCTATCTCTCTAGAAAGTAAACAACATGCTGGTGACATGCTGGTAAAGTCTTTACCATTAATTGTTGGGCGGAGTTCACTGACGCAATTTTTAAATTCAAACTTTTAGTAGCCCAGTTGTTAAAGCGTTTGTTCGTTACACCGGAGACTCCGGTTCGATTCCCCACATGGGTACAATGTGTGAACCCATCCCTGGTGTCCCCCGCTGTGATATTGCGGGAATATTGCTGAAATCGGCCTAAAACTTAACTCACTCACGAAAGCAATTTCTCTGTCCATATTTGGGTTAGATATCTATATATGTTACGTAATGTAAATATAATCTCTTTTCTAAATTTGAGTTAAAGGGACATGTGACTTTACTAAACATAGAAGTAATCTCTAATTTCACATATACAGCCACAGTCACTTTAGCAATTAGTGAGTGAGCGGATGAGTTTAGTTTTACGCCGCATTTAGCAATATTAAAGCAATATCACGGCGGGGGACACCAGAAATGGGCTTCACACATTGTACCAATGTGAGGGATCTAACCCGGGTCTTGGGCGTGAAGAGCGGACGCTTTAACCACTAGGCTACCCCACCGCCCTACTGCAGCTATCAACACACAGCACAATCAGCGTTAAACAGGCTGTATTGATTCTTAAATTATGAATTTTGAATGGTGTAAATGGTACTGATTTCGTTAATATCTTTACAGATGTAGTTACCAGTTTATCGGAAAGGAAATTTTGATATCGTATACCGTCGTTTAACCACGGCTGTCTTCCTCCCTGCCATAACGTTATTGAAGAAACCCACGCTCTACCGTTGGTCTTCCGTTATTATAACACCTCGCTTGCTATTCAGAACAACGGAGATGATGTCGCAAAACCGGCGAGACGTAGGGGGCGTAGATTCGGTTTTCGATAACGCCGTTTCTGACATGTCGTAACGTTTATACGCTGATCGAGATTACTGGAGGATAAAACAATATGGAAGTGGGAGTGAGTGCGCGATACCGTGGTCAGCTGGTCTACAAGGCACTGCTAAATGTCAACTCAATGTCTTTCAAAGAAACGACGGGGATTCCCAAAGCTATCGTACTATCAGAAACCGTCGTTATGCATACGTTTAGATACGACGGTCGTAAGTCTGGCACTATCTTTTAAGGTAATGGTACAGCGTGGCAGTGCTAAGACTTTCGTGATAAATCTGTATATCCAGGAAGAGCTATTTTTACTCTTACTCCTCAAGATATCCTTCGATTATAACATGGCTGCTCTGTCTGAATCCCATTTCTGGGCCTCCCTTCACAAAGCACTAAAGTGATCGTAAGTCACTAAGGTAACCTTAGTACAATGTTAAAGAATGGGAGTTAGGTTAACCTTAGTAAAGGTTGCTTCGTGAAAGGAGTCCCAGGTCTCACACAGGGTGATGTTGCAGGAATATTGCTAAATGCGGCATAAAATTATACCCACTCTCTCGTTAACCGAGCCATGGCTGTCGAACCACAAGATTGTAGTAACTCTTGATTTTGACAAATATCATCCTATATTTATGACTGTACCCTGGTTCAAAGCGTTGTTGGATGTTTGCTACTTCCCACTCTTGCCTCGGGAATAAGTATTGTAGTATGAACTTTATCATCCTTTTGACTCCAGGGGTAACATTTCGATAAGCCTACATTAAATCCTGGATCAATTCAGGTGCTTCTCTCAATCCCAAATTATCCACCCTTGATTCCCTTTAGCCAATTTGATTTGCTTCCTACTCAGCCTCGCGGACCAATCAGAATGCAAGTTACAAACGAGCCCCAGTGTTGGGTAGACTGGGCCTCGTCTGGGCCTCGTCTCTCATATCTCATTGACGCAAGTTGACGACGCGCAAAGGGTCCGGGAACCAGCTTACAACGCTGTGTTGGCAATGTCAACAACGTGGCGGCCAGTCCCATTGATTACGATAGGGTTTGTGAGAAATCAACATTGAAATACTGACTGACACACAAACGAAAGCCCTCAAAAATCATTTTGATAGGAAGGATGTCTTCGTGTCAATTAATACTGACAGTGACACGTTCTCCCTTAAGCATTGAATTTTCCTTTTGCTTCTCGACGTTTGATGTGTCGGTAAAACTTACTAAAAAATCAAAATTAATTCAAATAATTCGAAATCGCGAGAATGGTTCCAGGTGTTCCTGCAAACCCTGGAGATACAGAGGATGGACTTTGATTCAAGCAACAAATCCTTGAATCCTCGTATCTGAAACAAGGTTCCACGTCTCCAATTAAGACTCATGATCACACCTGACTGAGGTATGGACAAGCCAATCAAATATACACGTATCCAGTAATGAGTTGCTACTCAAAAACCCTTTGAGTAATTGCCACTGATTTGTTTGTAGGATTTGGTGAACAAACACTTTTTGGAAGTGACTTAAAAGTGCACAATTCAGTTCTCGATCGGAGTTTAGGTGTTACAATGGTAAGACTACAGAATACCGGATACCTTCCGCCATCTTTGAAAGCATGCAACTTTACTTAGGGTTAGGGTTAGGGTTAGGGTTAGGGTAAGGTTTAGGGTTAGGGTAAGGGTTAGGGTTAGGGTTAGGGTTAGGGTAAGGTTTAGGGTTAGGGTAAGGGGTTTAGGGTTAGGGTTAGGTTAGGGTAAGGTTTAGGGGGTTAGGGTTAGGGTTAGGGTAGGTAAGGTTTAGGGTTAGGGTTAGGGTAAGGTTTAGGGTTAGTAAGGGTAAGGTTAGGGTTAGGGGTTAGGGTAGGGTTAGGGTTAAGGCAAGGGTAAGGTTTGGGGTTAGGGTTAGTTAGGTTAGGGTAAGGTTTGGGGTTAGGGTTAGGGTTAGGGTAAGGTTTAGGGTTAGGGTAAGGGTTAGGGTTAGGGTGACGTGACACTAAGCAATATGGCTGGTATGTATCCGGTATTCTGTAGGTGTACCGTTACAATTTTCATATATAGGGCACAGACGTCTGAAAGATCCGATCGCACCATGCTTTTGTATAGGATTTGGAAGCTTGGAGAAGATTCTGATCCCCTGATCCTTATGATTGTAAGGGTTCATAGGCCTGCACAAGATCAAGTTAAACTGGTGCCAGTTTATTCAGAGTCTTCGATACAGCAGTAAGAACTGGATACGTTTTCTATGGGCAGCCAATATAATGCCCTCAACACTGAGGCTATGTGATCGTATCTGCTTTTTTGTGATAATGGTATCGATGTACTATTCTGAATACTGCCTTAAATACCATTTACTCTTCAGTTAACAGACTCATTAGCTCGTAAAGGGAGATAATGCAGAAACATTGTTTTGGTTGGTTCACACTGAACGTACTTGAAAGTCATAGGTGGGGTGAGGTGAAATTGGGTTTTACGTCGTGCTTGAGAATATTTCGCTCATATGACGACGTGCATGCATGTGTATGTGTATGTGCGGCTGCTTGTACTAGCCCAGACTTAAGCTGGTTTTATAGTCATTGGGGACACACATGCATCTGTGTTCTGTCATGTTGAGATCCACATATTGCTGCGGTGCTGTAAGTGACCTTCTTCAATATATACAGCAACATTCTGACAGACAAGATTTTATTCGTATATGAGGCCATGAAGCCGCCAGTACATGGCAATACAGTCTAGTGGCGTGAGCGCCTTGTGGTGATACATTTCATGTAGTCGTTTGCAGAGATTCATCGGTATAGAAACACTGTCGCCAGGCTCCCCATTGTTCTCGGTGCCCTTGGTTTGGTACCTCCTGATCTCTTGGCACAGATCAGGAGAGTGCCCGGATTCTCCACAGGGAGTACAGCCCTTCTGACACTCTGGGTAATGCAGAAGGCTGCAGTGTTGGGGAGCCTTCATATTCTCCGGAAAGTTCTTGGTGGGTTCGACTAGGCAGCGTTTCCTGGGAGAAGTCCCATTCGCTGTCTGGGCTGCGTGTAGAGGGGGGCAAGGGCCCTGAGCTGATGATGAGCCTTACCAGCCTGACTGTGCCAGGATCACCCAAATCCTCTCTGCTGCATACTATCTTTAATCTGTAAAACATAATAATAATATTATTATTATTATTAATAATAATAATAATAATATACAGTTAGTGATGTTCAGTCTTCTTGAGTAGCAATTTAGACTTGGTGTATAAACCTGGGGGTAGACAAATACACAGCAAACTAATGTAAGGTATACAAAGTCGCAAGGTAGGGATTAAACTTAGGTCTATCTAGTCTCAAATATGTTTGTTAAAAAAATTGCTAAACACAAGGTGAGTTTTTTCATTTTAGTTGGTTAGTAGTCCTACAAACTTAACGAAAGATGGGTGCTTTGTGTAATATTCTGGTAGATACTTTTGTCTACTCTCCTAGCAACGTTCTCCGTCACGCTGAAGATTCGGGTTTGATTCCCCACATGAGTGCACAATCTATGAAACCCATTTTTGTGTCCCCGCCGCGATATTGTTGGAATATTGCAGCGTAAAGCTTAACTCACTCACCCCACCGATGTTCGAGTGTTAAAACAAAGTGATAAATACCCGAGACCAAGTCGGGCGTTTCGGCCACATTAAGCTGACTCGCCGTTAAAAAACTGGTACTGTTCAAATTAAAGCGGCGTTCTGCCCAACACTTTTACCAATTCACTCCTTCAAGCGCTGATTACTGGCAGCGAATTCGTCCATCGTCCCCCGGATTATCTCCCCTGTATCCGTATAATTCCAGCTTCAAACCGGATATCAACTTTGATTTACAAAATACAATACCCGCGCTCTTATGTTTCACTGATGACATAAACATCTCATTTTGGGTTTCACATACATATTACCCTTTTGTGCCATGTTAAAACCGAAATGCTAACAAAACGTAGTTACAATATTCACTCCCTGAAAATGTGTTTGTCTTGTAATTGTATAGTAAACAACGGTTACAACGAACACGCATATAACAAACTGACGGATATATCGAACTGGGGGTCCTCGGCAATTACTACACTAAACGCCAAAAGAAACGTTACCCTCCTTCCTTAATGACGGAGGTACCTATCTTCAGCTGGCGTTGCGATGCGTGGACGTCCACTTCTTGGTCTGTCTACGGGGACCCCAGTCTGTGTGAAGCCCTGTATAAGTCTTATAACCGTCATACGGTGGTATCTGAGGGCGCTGGCAACAGCATTGTATGTCGACCCCATCTGCACCATCCCAATGGCTCTTTCTCTCTCTTCAGCTGCTAATCGTGGCATATTTCTCGTAATTTTGTATCATATCATGCATTCTAGTCTTTCTATATACCCTATAGAATAATTCTACATGTGAAATGGATGCAACTACTGCTTGAATATTGCTACGTTTTGGCGATTGATATTGCTATGTGTTAACAGATAAATGTTACTTTGCAAGCAAAAATGTTAGCAAAGATAATTTTAGATGTTCCACAACACTTTTTCACAATATCAAAAACACGTTTTACTTATTTTCACTAATGCAAATCAGCAGAAAATTTACACACTTACAACAGTTGTTTTTTGTTTTATATTGTTGAAAAAATGGTGACTTTAAATGGTTTACCTTGTCTCAAAGCAGAATTTTATTTCAACCTTTCTTTTGGACATCTAAATCACTGTTATTGGTTTATTTCGGTATGGTCAAAAATAGGACAATTTCACCTCAATATGAATGCATTTGAGAACTTCTTTTCGTGATTTGCATGAAGCTGTATGATTAAGCTTTCTTGTAAACTAATGCCTTCTAACATATCTGCCTCAGACATCTACTTTGATTTTGTGTAATTTCAATACATTTAATCCCCGGAATGTCTATACCACGTAGCTTACAAACATGGATTCAAACTGCCGTGAAACAATTCGAACATCTGACAGAATAACAAAATAGAATAAAAATAAAATAATATGAATAGGTATGGATACACTTAATGCCATTTAGAAGTGGTCAAATGTAAGATTTTATGTTCTGTTTATATTTTCTTAGTGAAAGTGTCATCCGCGGTGGATGACAGGGTTAGATCGTTGACTTTGTGTGTTGGAGATTCGTTGAGTGATGCTGAGAGTGTGGAGTCGAATCCCAGGTGAAACGCACCCCCCAAAAGTACTAGAATATGTACATTGCTGAGAAAGGTTAACCCCAAATATAACATACGTTAAAACCTAAACACGTTTACTCATTTATCTTTCAGAAAGGTATAACAGTATTACATAACTAAACTTAATAATAGCATTTAATTAAATTACTACTGACGTCGCTTAAATGAGTGAGTGTGTATGGTTTCACGCCGCTTTTAGCAATATTCCAGCGATATCACGGCGGAGGACACCAGAAAATGGGCTTCACACATTGTACCCATGTGGGGAATCGAACCCGGGTCTTCAGCGTGACGAGCGAACGCTTTAACCACTAGGCTACCCCACCGCCCCCGACGTCGCTTAAATGGAGTTCTGGAGAACGTTGCTGTATATATTGAAGAAGATCACCTACAGCACCATAGCAATGCGTGGAGACGGATTTCTTTCAGACACCAATTACTTCTGTGTCCCTCGGTTAAGGGCAAGCTACGTCAGGTCTAGGGGACCGTGGGCAGTACGTTTTATAGCATGCTTTTACGTCACATACTCGGGTATTCGGTAATTGTCAGTTTTTCAAAGTGTCCCCTTGATAGTACTGTCAGTGAGGTAAAAAATATAAATACATGACCAGTTTTCAGGTGTTGCCGTAAAAAGAATCGGAGCGAAGCTTAAGCCATCAGTCGTGTCAACCAGTAATTGATGGTATAATGTAATTGCTTTGCTGTTATGTTTTCTCTTTTCCTTTCTAAAAGAAATGTATAGATACTCAAGGTCGTCTTAAGAGACCAAGGTGCGCTGGGGTCATGTGTATTGATTGTAGAGGACGTTTTGGTCTGGTCGATTTGATACAACGAGTTCTTGGAGAGAGGAAAGGTGATGTTTGAATCCCTGTGATTTAACAAAATGCTTTAAAAGATTGTGGCAAGCAGCATAGACACACCTTCATGTATGACGTTTTGTTTGTGCAGTTATTTTGAACGCAACTTTAAAACCCCATATCGCCTCGCCCGATTTCACCTCACCTCACTTGGCATCAGGCCTCTCACCTCAACTCATCTAAATTCACCTCACCTCAATCCACCCATTCTCTCCTCACCACCACCTGGCTTCAGCCCACCCATTCTCACCTCACCTCATCGCACATCACCTGGCCTCACCTCGTCTCACCTCACCTCACCTCACCTCACCTCCCCTCGCGGCACTTGTTAATTACAGCCATATACAATTATTCACTTTTCTACATTTGTGTTTAATGTATTTTTTAAAGTTCAGTGATGTTTTGCCACTGATGTAGGACACGTACATTGTCAAAGTTGGCTCAGTTTTTCTACCATATAACTTACTGAAAAAAGGGCCGACTGGGTAGCCAAGTGGTTAAAGTGATCACTTCTCACACCTAAGACCCAGGATAAATAATCACATGAGCACAATGAGTGAAGCTCATTTTTAGTGTACTGATATTGTTGGGATACTGGGGGCGGTGGGGTAGCCTAGTGGTTAAAGCGTTGGCTCGTCACGCCGAAGACCCGGGTTCGATTCCCCACATGGGCACAATGTGTGAAGCCCATTTCTGGTGTCCCCCGCCGTGATATTGTTGGAATATTGCTAAAAGCGGCGTAAAACTAAACTCAGTCAGTCAGTATAATCATAACGGGATACGGGATCGGTCCAGGTTAGATCCTGTTTAGATCCAAGTTATATTCGGGTTAGAACAGGTCTGTAGCCATTCCTGTCTTAAAGGCGACTTCAGAGGTTTTGTAGTTACACGTACCAGAGTTCCGTGAATCGATGCTCATATAGACTGGGACATTTATTAGTACAAAACATCTAGTTCTGTGTTGCTGTAGGTGTCCCTGCCGGTGAACTTAATGCAGTTGATAATGTGGGATTACTTAATCTGACTACAAAAACGGTCTTGTCCTAACGATGCCAAGCCTGAGGAGCTTGAGGCACACGAAGAAAGCAATGATATACCGTTTCTACTCAGTACGGTGTGTCCATGAGACAAAAACACTGCATAAAGAATCATAATTAGATGCCGAAAAGAACTTGCAAAAAGAATAAGACTACATTACATTTTTATCTAATGTCTATATACTTCTTGCGTTGGTTTCAACGGTTGAGAGTTTTTCGCCGATATAAGAAGCATGGTTCTGGGACAGAAACGACAGTTGACCTTTTAAGAAATTAATCGTGTCCATTAGGGAAACTTAAAAATCGATCTGTTAGTGAACTTTCGTATGTAAGTTTTCAATTTCAATTTTTAAATATTTGACTTTTTTTCTCCACGAGAGCCGAGACTACAAAACCCGTCGATGTGTGAGAGTGATCCTGAGTACACTTACGACTAACGAGAAACGGTGTTTCCAGATCCCGATGGTTTGCAACTAGATGCCTGCTTTGGTTTGACCTTTTCAGGACAAGACACTCTAGATACTTCAACAAAACATATCACCCACTTCTTCCCTCGCTATGCGTGTAGCTTTCAAAGTTTACAACATCACAGCGATTCCACTGAATCTTCTCCGACAATTAGTAGAATCTGAAACAGCAATTTTCAGCTTGAATGAGACAATCGATTTTGGGGTGAAATCGGGTAAACTGGTGTCTTTTACACGCCTGAGCGCCGAACGTTTTTATCAATCAGTTTTGTACTTGACAAACTTATTAAAAATAGCATTTGATCACATGCAAACATTTGAACGGAGCCGTGTTAGAAACTGTTATGAATAACACGTAATAAGGCTAACAGTGTTATACGGACTTAAAGATGGATGAGAATCACTAAGATGGATGAGAATCCCTAATTCCTTCTTTCTGTTTGATGGCACCGTCTCCATGAATTTTTCCGAAGTGGTAAAGGTTTTCAGTCTAAACTTTGGGGATTCCTCTCAATTTAGTTGGCGTAATGATGTAACTGAAGTATTGCTTAAGCGCTCGCTCGCTCGCTCCCTCCCTCCCTCACACACTCACTCACACACTCACTCACTCACAATTGTCGACTCTGCTATCGTGCGTCCACGGTGACTCGTCAAAACGCTACCACTGAGCACAATCTACTTTGCATCAAGCTTGTAGGTACGATCCTGCTATTGCGAAACATGCCTTTTGAGGAATGAGGCCAAGCTCTCTGGAACAGAAAGAAATATGTGCCCCGTTTGATAAACAGCAGATCCGTTACATCGACCTTAAATAGCCTGACCTAAGGTTTTCGAAACCTACGATTGATTCGTTAAACCCATCCAAGGGTGTCGCAATACAAACATGTTTCTCGACGTATTTTCAGTACTTCCAGACAGCAGATTATCTACACTTGCACACAGCATCCCTTTCATCAAAACCAATAAATATACTGTCGTGTGATTGAATATCGTACTGTTTAAGGGGCGGTGGGGTAGCCGAAATGTTAAAGCGTCAGCTCGTCATGCTGAAGACCCTGGTTCGATTCCCCACATGGGTACAATGTGCGAAGACTATAAGCGGCGTAAAACTACACTCATTCACTATAGTTCGAATGCGAAACATGGCGGTGGATCGTTGCTCAGGCTTCCCACCCCTTCCCACCCACCCTCAAAAATAATTCATGCTGACCCCTACGGAGTGACGCGACTGAAGCAAAAAACTGTCTGAATGCAATAAAATCATTACATCTTCCCAATTTGCTAAACAGAATTAATTCAATCATATGGAAAACTATCAAGAAAATGTAATATTACATGGGGCATTGTCGTCTCAAACCGGGAGTGACAGTTAATAAGATATTGATCGCCAAACAAAATACTTTCACAAGCAAATTAAGTTTTTACCAAAGTTAAAAGGGTTTTTGATATTGAATTAACACATCGGCTGTCATTAAAAACTTATCTTGTCCCTTGAATTTAAGGTCAAAATCTTTCAAAAGCACCTTCATTACAACGAAGGAATATCAATAGATGAATGCAAGGAGAGACATTTTGTATAAATATTTGGATCCAAGAAACGGAAGTAGCTGAAAATGATTATTGAAATTTGTCAATTTTGTAGACCCTAGGATCGATTCAACAAACTGCGGGTTGAGGGGACTCTTGGTCCTGAACGTTTTAAGACGTTGTGAGACATCACCACCTGGTATTGAACGTTTGAATGTTTTAAAAATTCATTACTTTTTACTGAAAAAATTATCATAGCTACTTAGTTAAGCAAATATTTGAAAATAAATGTTTGCTGTTTAAGATTCCCCGTTGTAGTGTTGTCTTGTAGGTTTGGTGTTGATGTTTATAAGAGGGTGGGGTGGGGGGTGTATTGACGTTACATGATATTGAATCGTCAAGATTTAACAGTAGTTTTGTGCTTCACGATGATGTCGTCTTCACTGAGTATTTGCTGACTTCTTTGATATGCATTCGTGACCAACGCGTGATTAACACGTGACCGTGACCGTTCTTGTAATAGGGACCGTAAATAGGTCACGGCACTTCGCGAGACTTTAGTACTTCCGGTGATAAACAACGTTTCATACCTTTTCGAATGGTCTCATGGTTGTCAGTTGACAGTAAGGAACCGATAGTCAGGAGTAACAAATTTCCGATCTCACCATCCCCCAAATTAGCCAATTATTACGACTATCAACAGCTGGGACAGCCAAGCATGATTGTACACCTAGTCCCGTCTAGTAAAGTCATATCTGGCGGTCGCGCAATTTGGAAATAGAACTGGTTCTTGAATATATGCCTGTCACCGCATTCGTAACTACTCGTCCCTTTCCGTAACCTGAAAGAAGACTCGTACCCCTCTCGTAGCCATTTCACTGAACTTGACTCTGTCTGAGCGCAAAAGCGCAGAGAGAAAGAAATAGTCTAGTCGCCGAACCATTTTCAAGGGCATGTAACTCTAATTTACTTGGGAAACAAACGTGGCAAACGCAGTGAAGTGTTTCATGTTCAAACCCGGAAATCTCACTGAGAGAAAGTTGTATCAAAGAGAAACGTTTATCGCATGGAAAGTGATGAGATTGGACATTCATAGTTCGCCAGGTCACTTGAAGCGAATCGAACGTGTGAAAGAGATCACCTAGTTGCGTGTGTTTTTCCCCGCCGTAGAGTGAGTGAGTGAGTTATTAAAGGACCATTGAAACCCTCGTGTAAACGAATGAAAATAATTTCTCAAGAGTGTGGACCCCGCCTTTCTCAAAAAGCTTTATCCGCCCCTGCCGAGTTTCACCAAACTGACACGCAGTAATATTTAAACGAATATCCTGTTCACTGCGTCGTTCCATTCGTAACTACTCGTGTCATTCCGGCAAACTGCATGGCTTCTCGTACCCCTCTCGTAGCCATTCACGACTGGGCCTTGTCTGCGCGCAAACGGGCACGGAGATGAAAATAGTCTGGGACTCTTTCCAAGATATCTCTGAATTTCCAAACATGGCTACTCTTAGAAAAAACCCAATTAATTTATAATACAACACGAAAGTCACTTTAAGTAAGTTTCTTATCTCGTTAACAAATATCAGTAACAAGATAATATTGCTGAGTGCGGCGTAAATCTAAACTCACTCAGTAACAAGATAATTTTATAACCACGGAAATAATAAATTAAATGAAATCGCGAATCGCAGAGAAACCATTTGATTAATTTCACATTTTACTACGCGCGATTTGATTGGTTTGCCACGATTCTTGGCAATAATGGCGTCTTATACTGAGCAGCAAAAGAAACGTCAGTTTGGAATTTTTCTTCGCAGAAACGTATAACTGTAAACTCATTTAATGTTTTGATTGTATATTTTGACAACATCTCCAACTTAACCTGAGCAAAGACATTCCTTCCCAAACTCAGAATTGAACCTAGGAAATGGTCTCAAAAACGCAACCTGACCTCGGAGATGGTACGGTGTTCTCCATGTTTTCATGCAACTCATGCTGCACGTGCTGTTCACAAGGACCAGCCCTATAAAATGCACCCCAAAACCTGGTTGAAACATTCACATTACAACGTCAGCAGGATGCCGCGACTCACGACAGCTCAGAGGAACCAGGCGTTAGGAAGACTTGAAGCTGGCCACACTGCACAAGCCGTTACCAAACACTTCCAGGTCAACGTTCGGACCATGTACAGGCTGCAGCAACGTTTCCGGGCCACCAACAACACAAATGATCGCCCCGTACTGGCAGACCAAGGGTTACAACAATACGACAAGACCGCCATGTTGTGCGACAGCATGTACAGAATCCCCTTCATGCAGGCATCCGAAACAGCACGCCAGACAGTGGGAACACACGGAAGACCAATCAGTACTGATACAGTACGCCGACGTCTTAACAGTGGGAACCTCCATTGCCGTAGACTTTACCTTGGACCCAGCCTCGACCCTCGTCATCGGCGTGAACGTCTACAGTTTGCCCTACAACACCAAAACTGGCGATACAGGCAAAACTGTTCTGTTCACAGATGAGAGTCGGTATTGCAGATGGCAGAACAAGAATATGGCGACGACGTGGCCAGCGTTACTCAGACTAATGTGTTATGGAAAGAGACTCATGGGGAGGTGCAAGCATCATGGTATGGGGTGGAATAGGCCTGAACCAGAGAGTGGGTCCTGTGGTGTTCCAGAACCTTGGTCCAGGGAGAGGAGGCGGCATCACAGCGGTGCGCTACATCGACCAAGCTCTCAGACCCCACGTCATATTACATTTCGCACGTCACCGGAACAACATTTTGCAGCTTGATCACGCCCGGGTCCATTCTGCCAGAGCTACACGGGACTTCCTACAGCAGAACGGTGTCAACACTATGCAGTGGCTAGCCCTTAGGTCCTGATTTAAACCCAATTGAACATCTTTGGGATGAAATTCAGAGGAGGCTTAATAATGTCATACCAAGGCCGAACACAGCCGATTTATTGCGCCAGGCCTTTCTCAGGGTGTGGTTCCAGGTGCCAATGGCCTTCATCAACCGATTGGTGCACTCCATGCATAGACGCTTTGCTGCAGTTATTGCTGCTCGTGGTGGTCACACTAGATACTGAAGTCAAGGGTCTGAATGGACTGCAAACGTTCACGTAATGTCTTGAAATTGTGCTGAGTTATTTATTGATGTGTCAAGATATTGTACACAAAACATGTTTTTGATCCGCTTATTATGTCCATTTCTGTAATGATTTGATTACAGTGCCTATCTAATTTTGAATTCGTACTGACGTGGGTTTTTGCTGCTGAGTATATTACAGGTACGAGTCTTCTTGTAGGTCACGGAAAGAGGCGAGTAGTTACGATTGTGCGTCGTTCGACCAAACTCATTGACTCAAAAGACAGTTCGATAATTGTTATCAATGTATCAGGTAATACCCTCATTATACTGAAGAAAAGTTTAATATCCGGGCATAAACTTAAATTGGAATCTCAGGGGTTATCTCTTGTAGAAATAGGAAGGGGATTTTACACAATACATGAAAGCCTGATTCGAAAGAAGGATTTGGGTCCTCATTTAAAGGTAGTTCTACGCTTTTTATGGTGATATTAATCCGTAAGATCGGCAAACAATACGGAACTAAGTGTACTGTAGGGATTATCTTTCAAGTTAGCGGCAAAGTTCAATCGTAAATGTGCATTCTAACACCCACTCAAAAAGTAAGGTATTAACCAATCACAGCCAAGAGCTCTTGGCCTGGCTAAACAGCCCTTTTTCATTGGCTGAACAGAGCGGTGTGAGCAACTGCGTTAAACGTATGGGTGACGAGAACGAAGAACCCATCTTCTATATATATCACCGTAAATTTACAACACAAATTAACCCTTCAACATATATCTCTGTTGGTCAGCTATCGCTTACGTGGAACCTACGTCCCTGTCTGTACTTCCGTAGTGTGAAGAAGCGCAGTTAATCAGAATATATTGCTGATTATTTGGACAAGGGACTGGCCGAACGACAGCGTTACACGAAACCATGGGTGCCTCGGAGCTCGTCGTAAATCATGTCTGCCGAATTGGAGCTAATTATCAGAGGTGCTGGGCCGTCGTATTTATACTTGTCCGGGTAAACACGACTGGTGTCGTCTTGTTTATTTGGGTCATTGCTTTGGGAGCGTCATTTATACGATTGAGACTACATGTACCGATGACGTTGTTCTGCCGTGCAGGAATGCGGTCTATGCGTAGGAGTCATGTCACAAATCAAGTTGAGCATCGCTGGCGGCGAGGAGGAGGTGAATGGGGATCGCTTAGCAAGCCCGACTTCAAAGTAAAGAAGCTTGGCCTTCAGTCCTTTAGCACATTAGAGTGTGCTTATGACTGAGTATTTTAGCAATGCGAAGGAAAACCGGAAATGGTACCCATGTGTTGTGTCTGTATCGGGAATCGAACCCGAGAATTTGGCGACACGAGCAAACGGCTTGACCACTAGGCTACCAAGTTACAAATGTGTGATATGATGAGCGATATGACTTTAACGTGGAATCTGTTAACCTTGCTGTGACCGGTAGGTCCAGATGGAAGTTTGAATCAAGACATTTCGTTTGCTTCAGGGGAAGTTTCGTTTACCTTTGAACTGATTATATTATGATGCAGACAAGAGACAATACCTCCAAAAATATTACTATTTGGGATTCGAACCCGCGTATCTCCAGCTTTGCTAGAATTCAAATGAATGTAGTCTAATCCTTTGACTGGGATGGAACACGCTATCAGCAAGCAATTTACTATGTACATGGCGAACATCATCAGCGTCTTCGTCGTTGTTGCTGTATCTAATGTTGCTGCTGAATGTTCCCCACATCCCCACATCCCCACTCACCCCACATCATCCTCACATCCCCACTCACCACATCCCCACATCCCACATCCCCACATCCCCACATCCCACACCCCACCCACATCCCTCATACCCCACATCCCCACATCCCACTACCCCACACATCCTCACATCCCCACTACCCCACATCCCCACATCCCCACTACCCCACTTCCCACATCCCCACTCCCCACTACCCCACATCCTCACATCCCCACTACCCCACATCCCCACATCCCCAGGACCCCACATCCCCACATTTGGAGAACGGGCAGAGTTGCATCCCCTTTGACTATGGAAGAAACCAGTGACTGGGTTCGACTTCCGGATCACTTGATTATGTTTCTAGGTTTGTCAGCATCGTGCGCAGCTCTTGGGTTTCACCAAAGTTGTAAACTGGAGTACTGTCCAAAGGGGCGTTAAACTCAACTCAACATGGACTGCCGGGTCATATAAATGTTGTGGGTTCTTTTGGTTGACGGACCTACACTGATACGTAATACATATACCTCAAAACGCTTGCGTGGGGCCGCGGGGGTAGCCTTCTGGTTAAAACGTCGGCTCGTCACACCGAAGACGGGTTCGATTCCCCACATGGGTACAATGTGTGAAGCCCATTTCTGGCGACCCCCGACGTGATATTGATGGAATGTTGCTAAACGCTGCGTAAAAGACATTCTCACTCACTCAACCCGAACGTCTGAAGGTGGCACTACGCTATTGATACCTCTTGTATCCAATAATAACTGGAGCGGTGGGGTAGCCTACTGATTCAAGCGTTCGCTCGTCACGCCGAAGACCCGGGTTCGAGTCTCCGCATAGGTACAATGAGTGAGTTTCATTTTCAGTTAAGAAGCATTCCTGTGTATATAATTTATTGGCATTTCTAAGCTGTATAAATGCCCTAGTTAAAAGCCACCGCATTACCAATACTAAAATATTCTTCAGGACGTTTGACTTACGTCAATAAAAGCGCGACAATTGACCGTCCTACGCGTGATGAAAATTGTCATCGCGTGCTTCACCACATAACGACATCTCAATCGTAATACTTAACTTGGACGTAACGCTGGCGCCAGTCTTACTGCGTACAAGTTATGCATGTGTACTTTCATAACAATTTTCAAAAGCTTGGAGTGTTTTTCAATGTTTATGTCACATCAAGGAAGCTTTTCAACGGCGTAATTGCGACGTACCGTAAACTGGTTTACATTTGTTCTTTATCATTCCTGGGTTTACAGATCCGACTTCCCTTATTTAATAAATGTGGAGTTAAATTAGTATTTATTTTAATCCTACTAAGTATTTTTTAATAGAGACATAAACAGTTGCCTCCTCATCTGTTTAAGTTTCTTTTATTATCCCTTTGGTTATGGATCCGCCGACCTTTAATTAAGTGAATGTTAAAAATTATGGGGAGAAATGGATGTTTTATCCTTCCGAGTCTGTTAATATGATTTATTAAAAGAGACATTAACAGTTGCGCAGTAAAATATGCAACGACGTAAACGTTATAAAAGAGTACCTTGAGAGAACTGTTTCCGTTGCCAACTCATTGGACAGATGCCTGTATAGTCTGTCTCACAGTCCCTCAACCACATTATTATTAGGTATTTATTTAGTACCTAGCCCTCCCTGCAATGCTAAAGCTCTAATTGAAGCAAGTCTAGATTTCCCCAGGTTCAGGATCTCCCAACTCACTGGGGCTCCATTTCAATTTAAATGGGTTTATTTGTTACTATCAATATCATATATATTTAGGGACTTTGCGTTAGTCTAACGCCTGGGCTACAGCATATTCTGCAATAACTGTAGTGGTCATGTATTCAGTTTATTAACCATATACTGACTATACCAATTTGTGACAGCTTTAAAACACGATTGTTTTTCAGTTTTACTTTCTTCTTATTTTCTATTTCATTTCTATTTCCCTAAACCCGTGAAGGTCCGGGTTAGAATATTGATCTTGAGTAACCCATGCTTGTCGTAAGAGGCGACTAACGGGATCAGGTGGTCAAGCTCGCTGAGTTGGTTGACACATGTCATCGGTTCCCAATTGCGCAGATCGATGCACATGCTGTTGATCACTGGATTGTCTGGTCCAGACTCGATTATTTACAGACCGCCGTCATATAGCTGGAATATTGCTGAGTGCGGCGTAAAACTAAGCTCACTCAGTTGAAGAGGACGCGCTACGTGTTGTACCGCGGCGTAAAACTAAACTCACTCACTCTAATTCCCTAACCGACCGGACCAACTAATACACAATACGAGGTGAAGAACAACCAACATAACGGAAGTTCCACATCACAAATGCCTTGTTCGATTTTACTCTTTCTCCTTTCAGGACTTAAAACCCCGATCCCATCACCTCGTTCCTTTGTGGCCGTCATCTGGCAGTGATAACAGGGCGTGTTTTTCTCTGTCATTAAACAAGACCAGTGCCTAATGTTTAGGATTTGGGTTAAGTTGAATGTTGTAGTCGATTTTGAAATCAATAAGAAGGCTTAATCAAATTGAAGAGGGATTGAGGCGCTTATTTCGTGTAATTGCTTATTGATTGTGTGTCTGATTTATGCAGTGTTCTTAGCACTGGGGTCTAGGTCGGTACTTCTCTACTCACAACAACGTCAGTGTTTACGTCTTATAGTGAATGGGCCACGTCCCGTTTAACCAAACTGATGACATCACGAACAGGTGCTCACAGTGAAGGCGAGCGCTGAGGTCAATGATCCTCCAGCCTTCTCAGTTGACCCATTCGTTGAGCAGAGTTGCCTCCCCTGGTCGTCCAAAAATTTGAGGTCACGGGTTCGATTCTCAGATTGGCATTGGTTTAAGGTTTTCAGCACCATACAGGGATTCCTGGATTCCACCCCATTCGTCCACTCACTCGATTTTTACCATGAAGAACCGGATCAGACTTGCTCTTCAGGATCCCAGTCTTGTCATTGAAGACGACTAACGGGATCGGGTGGTCAGGCTCGCTGACTTGGTTGAGGCATGTTATCGTAGGGGCGGTGGTGTGGCCCATAGTGTTGGGAATTGGTTGAAATCTCATAATTGATTATTGCTTCATTACCTACGAACAATCATCTAAATAAATTGGTTAGCGTCATTTTTCAGATTTTCCTATCCAGGTTGTTACTGCAGAAAAGTATGCAACATGTTGCAACTTGCTACATTAAAGTGATGACTAATATATCATGAACATAAACTTCCTGGAGTCTTAGAAAAATATTCAGTCATGACTTTCCAGTTAGTGGAGTGAGTTTTCTAAGAAAGAAACATGTTTTCAGGCCCTGACAACTTCTAAGATATGTTCCATTGTCAAGTGGGGCGGTGGGGTAGCGTAGTGGTTAAGGCCTTCGCTCGTCACGCCGAAGGCCCAGGTTCGATTCCCCACATGGGCACAATGTGTGAAGCCCTTTTCTGGTGTCCCACGCCGTAATATTGCTGGAATATTGCTAAAGCGGCGTAAAACTAAACTCACTCACTCCATTGTCAAGTATTTCAAAGACTAAAACAGTAGTTCCAAAATCGTTTATTAAATGACCAATGGAACTCTCGTGAAAACGGGTAAAATTAATATCTCAAGAGTGTGGACCCGCCTTTCTCAAAAGCTGCATCCGCCCCTGCCGAGTTTCACCAAACTGACTCGCAGTAATATTTAAACGAATATCCTGTTCACTGCGTCGTTGCATTCGTAACTACTCGTGTCATTCCGGCAAACTGCATGGCGTCTCGTACCCCTCTCGTAACCATTCACGACTGGGCCTTGTCTGAGCGCAAACGGGCACGGAGATGAAAAATAGTCTGGGCCAATTTCCAAGGAAAGATATCTCTGAATTTGCAAACATGGCACTCTTAGAAAAAAATCCAATTAATTTATAATACAACACGAAAGTCACTTTAAGTAAGTTTTGTATGTCGTTAACAAATATCAGTAACAAGATAATATTGCTGAGTGCGGCGTAAAACTAAACTCACTCAGTAACGAGATAATTTTTATAACCAAGGAAATAATAAATTAAATGAAATCGCGAATCAAAGAGACCCAATTTGATTCATTTCACATTTTACTACGCGCGATTTGATTGGTTTTGCCACGATTCTTGATAATAATGGCGTACCATTACAGGTACGAGTCTTCTTGTAGGTCACGGAAAGAGGCGAGTAGTTACGATTGTGCGTCGTTCGACCAAACTCATTAACTCAAAAAGACAGTTTGATAATGTTTATCAGTTGATTATACTGAAGAAAAGTTTAATATCCGGGCATAAAATTAAATTGGAATCGCAGGGTTTATCTCTTGTAGAAATAGGAAGGGGATTTTACAAAATACATGAAAGCCTGATTCCAAAGAAGGATTTGGGTCCTCATTTAAAGGTAGTTCTACGCATTTGAACGGTGATATTAATCCGTGAGATCGGCAAACGATACGGAACTAAGTGTACTGTAGGGATTATCTTTCAAGTTAGCGGCAAAGTTCAATCGTAAATGTGCATTCTAACACCCACTCAAAAAGTAAGGTATTAACCAATCACAGCCAAGAGCTCTTGGCCTGGCTAAACAGCCCTTTTTCATTGGCTGAACATAGCGGTGTAAGCAACTGCGTTAAACGTATGGGTGACAAGAACGAAGAACCCATCTTCTATATATATATCACCGTAAATTTACAACACAAATTAACCCTTTAAACATATATCTCTGTTGGTCAGCTATCGCTTACGTGGAACCTACGTCCTTGTCTGTACTTCCGTAGTGTGAAGAAGCGCAGTTAATCAGAATCTATTGCTGATTATTTGGACAAGGGACTGGCCGAACGACAGCGTTACACGAAACCATGGGTGCCTCGGAGCCTCGTCGTAAATCATGTCTGCCGAATTGGAGCTTAATTATCAGAGGTGCTGGGCCGTCGTATTTATACTTGTCCGGGTAAACACGACTGGTGTCGTCTTGTTTATTTGGGTCATTGCTTTGGGAGCGTCATTTATACGATTGAGACTACATGTACCGATGACGTTGTTCTGCCGTGCAGGAACGCGGTCTATGCGTAGGAGTCATGTCACAAATCAAGTTGAGCATCGCTGGCGGCGAGGAGGAGGTGAATGGGGATCGCTTAGCAAGCCCGACTTCAAAGTAAAGAAGCTTGGCCTTCAGTCCTTTAGCACATTAGAGTGTGCTTATGACTGAGTATTTTAGCAATGCGAAGGAAAACCGGAAATGGTACCCATGTGTTGTGTCTGTATCGGGAATCGAACCCGAGAATTTGGCGACACGAGCATACGGCTTGACCACGAGGCTACCAAGTTACAAATGTGTGATGTGTTGAGTCATATGACTTTAACGTGGAATCTGTTAACTTTGCAGTGACCGGTAGGTTCAGATGGAAGGTTGAATCAAGACATTTCGTTTGCTTTCATGGCAAGTTTCGTTTACCTTTGAAACTGATTATGTACTCATTCCAATAATGGTTGTCATCCCTTAAAAAATTATTATTGTATTGAGGGTGGGGGTGGGGTGGGGTTGGGGTGGGGAGGGTGTGACAACCATTATTGGCATGAGTATATTATGATGCAGACAAGAGACAATACCTCGAAAAATATTACTATTTGGGATTCGAACCCGCGTATCTCCAGCTTTGCTAGAATTCAAATGAATGCAGTCTAATCCTTTGACTGGGATGGAACACACTATCAGCAAGCAATTTACTATGTACATGGCGAACATCATCAGCATCTTCGTCGTTGTTGCTGTATCTAATGTTGCTGCTGAACGTTCCCCACATCCCCACATCCTCACATCCCCACATCCCCACATCCCCACTCACCCCACATCCCCACATCCCCACTCACCCCACTACCCCACATCCCCACATCCCCACTACCACTTCGACCGCTGCCTCCACTGCTGAAGGGAGGTGAGGGTGGAGAACGGGCAGAGTTGCGGCCCTTTGACATGGAAGAAACCAGTGACTGGGTTCGACTTCCGGATCACTTGATTATGTTTCTAGGTTTGTCAGCATCGTGCGCAGCTCTTGGGTTTCACCAAAGTTGTAAACTGGAGTACTGTCCAAAGGGGCGTTAAACTCAACTCAACATGGACTGCCGGGTCATATAAATGTTGTGGGTTCTTTTGGTTGACGGACCTACACTGATACGTAATACATATACCTCAAAACGCTTGCGTGGGGCCGCGGGGGTAGCCTTATGGTTAAAACGTCGGCTCGTCACACCGAGACTCGGGTTCGATTCCCCACATGGGTACAATCTGTGAAGCCCATTTCTGGCGACCCCGCCGTGATATTGAATATTGCTAAACGCTGCGTAAAGACATTCTCATTCACTCAACCCGAACGTCTGAAGGTGGCACTACGCTATTGATACCTCTTGTATCCAATAATAACTGGAGCGGTGGGGTAGCCTACTGATTCAAGCGTTCGCTCGTCACGCCGAAGACCCGGGTTCGAGTCTCCGCATAGGTACAATGAGTGAGTTTCATTTTCAGTTAAGAAGCATTCCTGTGTATATAATTTATTGGCATTTCTAAGCTGTATAAATGCCCTAGTTAAAAGCCACCGCATTACCAATACTAAAATATTCTTCAGGACGTTTGACTTACGTCAATAAAAGCGCGACAATTGACCGTCCTACGCGTGATGAAAATTGTCATCGCGTGCTTCACCACATAACGACATCTCAATCGTAATACTTAACTTGGACGTAACGCTGGCGCCAGTCTTACTGCGTACAAGTTATGCATGTGTACTTTCATAACAACAATTTTCAAAAGCTTGGAGTGTTTTTCAATGTTTATGTCACATCAAGGAAGCTTTTCAACGGCGTAATTGCGACGTACCGTAAACTGGTTTACATTTGTTCTTTATCATTCCTGGGTTTACAGATCCGACTTCCCTTATTTAATAAATGTGGAGTTAAATTAGTATTTATTTTAATCCTACTAAGTATTTTCTAATAGAGACATAAACAGTTGCCTCCTCATCTGTTTAAGTTTCTTTTTATTATCCCTTTGGTTATGGATCCGCCGACCTTTAATTAAGTGAATGTTAAAAATATGGGGAGAAATGGATGTTTTATCCTTCCGAGTCTGTTAATATGATTTATTAAAAGAGACATTAACAGTTGCGCAGTAAAATATGCAACTACGTAAACGTTATAAAGAGTACCTTTAAGAGAACTGTTTCCGTTGCCAACTCATTGGACAGATGCCTGTATAGTCTGTCTCACAGTCCCTCAACCACATTATTATTAGGTATTTATTTAGTACCTAGCCCTCCCTGCAATGCTAAAGCTCTAATTGAAGCAAGTCTAGATTTCCCCAGGTTCAGGATCTCCCAACTCACTGGGGCTCCATTTCAATTTAAATGGGTTTATTTGTTACTATCAATATCATATATATTTAGGGACTTTGCGTTAGTCTAACGCCTGGGCTACAGCATATTCTGCAATAACTGTAGTGGTCATGTATTCAGTTTATTAACCATATACTGACTATACCAATTTGTGACAGCTTTAAAACACGATTGTTTTTCAGTTTTACTTTCTTCTTATTTTCTATTTCATTTCTATTTCCCTAAACCCGTGAAGGTCCGGGTTAGAATATTGATCTTGAGTAACCCATGCTTGTCGTAAGAGGCGACTAACGGGATCAGGTGGTCAAGCTCGCTGAGTTGGTTGACACATGTCATCGGTTCCCAGTTGCGCAGATCGATGCACATGCTGTTGATCACTGGATTGTCTGGTCCAGACTCGACTATTTACAGACTGCAGTCATACAGCTGGAATATTGCTGAGTGCGGCGTAAAACTATGCTCACTCACTTGAAGAGGACGCGCTACGTGTTGTACCGCGGCGTACAACTAAACTCACTCACTCTAGTTCCCTAACCGACCGGACCAACTAATACACAATACGAGGTGAAGAACAATCAACATAACGGAAGTTCCACATCACAAATGCCTTGTTCGATTTTACTCTTTCTCCTTTCAGGACTTAAAACCCCGATCCCATCACCTCGTTCCTTTGTGGCCGTCATCTGGCAGTGATAACAGGGCGTGTTTTTCTCTGTCATTAAACAAGACCAGTGCCTAATGTTTAGGATTTGGGTTAAGTTGAATGTTGTAGTCGATTTTGAAATCAATAAGAAGGCTTAATCAAATTGAAGAGGGATTGAGGCGCTTATTTCGTGTAATTGCTTATTGATTGGGTGTCTGATTTATGCGGTGTTCTTAGCACAGGGGTTTAGGTTGGTATTTCTCTACTCACAACAACGTCAGTGTTTACGTCTTATAGTGAATGGGCCACGTCCCGTTTAACCAAACTGATGACATCACGAACAGGTGCTCACAGTGAAGGCGATCGCTGAGGTCAATGATCCTCCAGTCTTCTCATTTGACCCATTCGTTGAGCAGAGTTGCCTCCCCTGGGCGTCCAAATTTTGAGGTCACGGGTTCGATTCTCAGATTGGCATTGATTTAAGGTTTTCAGCACCATACAGGGATTCCTGGATTCCACCCCATTCGTCCACTCACTCACCCACATTTTTACCATGAAGAACCGGATCAGACTTGCTCTTCAGGATCCCAGTCTTGTCATTGAAGACGACTAACGGGATCGGGTGGTCAGGCTCGTTGACTTGGTTGAGGCTTGTTATCGTAGGGGAGGTGGTGTGGCCCATAGTGTTGGGAATTGGTTGAAATCTCATAATTGATGATTGCTTCATTACCTACGAACAATCATCGAAAAAAATTGGTTAGCGTCATTTTTCAGATTTTCCTATCCAGGTTGTTACTGCAAAAAGTATGCAACATGTTGCAACTTGCTACATTAAAATGATGACTAATATATCATGAACATAAACTTCCTGGAGTCTTAGAGAAATATTCAGTCATGACCTTTCAGTTAGTGGAGTGAGTTTTCTAAGAAATAAACATGTTTTCAGGCCCTGACAACTTCTAAGATATGTTCCATTGTCAAGTTTTTCAAAGACTAAAACAGTAGTTCCAAAATCGTTTATGTTCGATTATGAGAAAATGTGATCGATTGCTTGGTCGTTTGGTCACTGTGACCAGTCAATTAATCGGAACACTACTAGTGGCCCAGTGTTTAAAGCGTTCGCTCCTCACGCCGAAAGCCGGGTTCGATTCCCCACATGGGTACAATGTGTGAAGCCCATTTCTTGTGTCCCCCTCCGTGATATTGCTTGAATATTGCTGATAGCGGAGTAAAACCCAAGTCACTCACTCACTCATGTCATCGTGTTCCAGTTCCGTAGATCAATGATCATGCTTCTAGGTGTGTCAACACCATGCATGGGTTCCTTGATTCCACCAAAATGGTAAGCTTCACACCCAGCTGAGAATACTCTTTCGTCACGTACTATCAACAGCCACAATACCCCAGGACGTGGTAACGAGTGCTGATACGTGAGGTCAGTCTCTGTCCATACAGCCACACGTGGAGGCTCCTTGAAGCAATCGGGATGGGAGTTGGAGTCGCTTGAGGTCAGTTTGTGAAGCATAACAAACTAAACATTTATAAGGACTAACTTCAATACGTGTGTGTTTATGGAGGTTGATGTCCAGTTACGTATTCAACTTTCAACAACAACAAAAGTCCAATCAACATATCGAAGATTAGCAGTCTCTTCTTCTTTTTCCCCTGAAACAGTAGGTACTGTCTTGATCCCGATTGATTATCCTCTGTAAAAAGCTGAAAGCCTGACAAACGGCGTGTGTAACTAACGGGAGGAAACCGCAGACCCTTTTACGATCAAAAACACCTCTCTATTCATAATCTGATTTCTGGAAGACAATAATGAAATCGAATATCTTTTGGCTATCAAACAAACCCTCTGTGTAGATACAATACAATTATTTCCCTTTGTACTATCAAACACTCTCACCTCTGTTGCTTCGTACTATGATGGCATACAATTTCATTATTTTAATCCGAACTTCGGGTCTCTGTGATGCAATAAAGAAATGGCTGAGCGACCTTTGGAGAATTATCCAGTCAGTTAGCCAGGCATTGTCTCACTGACACTGTTGACCTATATCTCTCACTGCGGGAGTCTGCGGTCAGGTTGATGATGTAGACAATCTGACAATAAGTAGTTGACCTGAGATAGGAGACCACATTTGCCTCAAAGCTTCTAGCAATGAATAGTTCACTTCCAACACGAGACAACATTGCCGCAAGCTTCACATTTGACAAATTTAGTCCCTTGGGGCTGAGGCATCCAAGCTCATGTGGAACACGTGTGGACGCAATGTTGGTTGGTTGGCTGGTTGGTTGGTTGGTTGTTTAAAACAGCACTCAGCATCATTCTATACTATATGGCGGTGGTCTGTAAAGAATTGAGTCTGGACCAGACAATCCAGTGATCAGAAGCATGAGCATCAGTCTACGCAATTGGGACACGATGACATGTGTCAACCAAGTCAGAGAGTCTGACCACCCGATCCCGTTAGTCGCCTCTTACGACAAGCATTGGTTATTGAAGACCAATTCTAACCCGGATCTTCAAGTGTCGGGCAGACAATGTATAATTTACCATTAGCAAATATCCTGAACGTTATATACTTGACATTTTCACTCGTGTCTGTGGCGCTGCGCCATAATATCAACTTTTGTCAGGTCCATCCATGTTTTAGACATGTTACTGGACAAGGCAATCAAATATTCTCTCTCTTCTTGAATCTTTACTCATGCCCTTTTTCTTTGACATAGACCACTCGTTCTTTGAACTTTACTATAGTCTATTTGCGGTGAAAACGTGCCGATGAATTTCACTTTAAACAAAAATGTAAATCAAATAAAGAGAGATTAATATTGCGAATCCTCATAATTTTATCTTGCCATTTCAAAATTTAAATCTCAGATTTTTATTTAACTTAGGATAAAAGTTGTTTAACAAACGATCATAGTTTCAAATCGGTATTATTGGTTTGTATTACAAGGGGGTATGCACATTAAATGAAACACCGAGAACAAGGAGGGTTGGTCTAATTAACGCTCATCACGTACCGTACGTGCATTTGTTTCACTGTTCCAACTACTGCGCTTACCTCCTTGTAATACAAACCAATATAAGCGATTTGAAACAATGATCGTTTGTTAAACAAATTTTTTCCTAAGTTGAATAAAAATCTAAAATTTAATTTTTAAATTGGCAAGGTAGAATTATGAGGATTCGCAATCTTAATTTCACTGTGAAATTCACTTGTACGTTTTCACTGCAAACAGACTATAACTAGAAGAGATGTTGAAGTGATTTATGTTTGGACAGACGTGTGTTAAAATGAAAGATAGGTACATTTCGTACATGAGATGTACAGGAAATATCAGCCTTAAAGAAGATACCTTTGGTTCGATATAACGCAATAAAACCTAAAACCCAAGTTCCTATCCTACAGGGGATCCATTTCCCACCAGCTGTACACAACCTCCTATTCTTATGCACTGGCGGAGAGCTTATTGGTCTATTGTCTTAGTGTGAAGAGGTCTATGTGGGCTTAATGTCCACAATAGCTCTGCTGCTCTGTTTACAGTCATTAGGCTCAGCGCAAGCTTCTCAGTGGAGTTTGAAATATACCATCTGTATCCGATACTGCATCTTACGTATGTGCAGCGATTCATCAGCAACAGGAAGACTTCCTGTCCTGGGTTAAGGAAACCCTCTGACATCAAGACCCCGTTCGTCAGGCTTTAGTTGACGTTTCTCGATGTAAAGAACAACTTAAGCTCAAAATGGTGCTCATCGCCGAGTCTTAAGGCAAAAACGGATTTGGTCAGTCGGTCTTTATCGATGTATCTCAAAATAGTATGTAGGTATGTAGGCCTACCACATGCTGTGTTGCTTTTTATACAGATCCGATTTTTTCCCTTCCAATAACGTCCCGTGTAATGGGTTCTAGGAAAGTGTCATCCTGTATGGGATAGGTAAAAAGGTCAAAAGAAGAGTATTGGCAGAAGTAGGGGATATTAACTGTTTGATTGTTTGTTGTTTAACGCCGCACTCAGCAATATTCCAGCTCTATGGCGGCGGTCAGTAAATAACCGAGTCTGGACCAGACAATCCAGTGATCACCAGCACGAGCGTCGATCTACTCAATTGGGATACGATGACACATGTCAACCAAGTCAGCGAACCTGACCACCCGATCCCGTTAGTCACACCGGATATAAGAAGGGTGAGTAAGTTGGTAGTGTGAGTGGAAAGGGGTGGTGGGCAAGGTTGTTTTTGCACCTATTCGTATTACTGTTACATTTGATGAAACGATCTCAATAAAAATGACGTCATCCTCCAGATACAGCGTTAAACTATATCCATGACCAACTGTATCAACATCCACATACCATCCCGTTTCTTTACCTCTCATGGTAATACGTTTAAATCCTTTTTACTGTAGAAAATTCAATTAAATAGGATACCCTCACCATATAAACAATCACCAGTCGCTAGCATTTAATGTTTTTATCCAGTAATCTTATACACAGTATAATCAAACGAACGTTCTTATTCACAGATGTATTGAATTTCCATCACTGACCAGTCAATCAACCTTTCTAACAGTTAAGCGTGGGAAAGGCGTTCGATTGACGCCATAAATTCTTCACATGAAAAAACTCGACCTTTAAAACTTCCCGTGAAACCTTTGCCCAATTGACTTTTTTGGTTTCGTTTTTGGTGATCTGTCCTAATGACCGCAAGTAAATATGGCCTATGGCTCTCCCCCTCCACAGGCGACAAGCACACTATCATTCAATGGCCACGTTTCGAGGCACTGAGAATGTTCGCTACCCTCAATCAATACGGTTTTATATCGATGACACTAAGCACGTTGGACTTCCAACGGAGTATCTTGACACTTAACCATTCAAATACTGAGTCGTTTCCGTCACCCAATGACGAAACCAGGCATAAAAGCACAGATGACCTTTTTCGACGATCATAAAACGAATCTGCCTTCAGACCGTAGTTAGAGACTTTCAGAAACTCATGGAAGTATAAGGTATCATCCGAATCGTTGGAAGGTATTCTGGGTGGGTTTTTTTCTTCTTATTTTTTACGCTCTGAAATATTCCTTGATCATCTTTCGTTTGAAGTTTCATCAACATTAATGTATATCTTTCGGCTAAAATATTAAATATTTCTTAGGTACTTAGTGGAATCTAACAATCAGTGACTTTCGGACGTTCTTTCATCATGGAAGATTTCCTAAAGCCATCGTGTAATAAGAAAATATATCTTTGGGATATATCATTTGAAGTATATCTGATTAAGATTATGGAGAGGTGCCTTGTTAGCTCAACAGGCTGGGTAGAAATACAGACATCGAGAGGTCCAAGGCTGGATTGACATACTACTGGACACTGTCAACCCATGCTACTGGACACTGTCAACCCATGCTACTGGACACTGTCAACCCATGCTACTGGACACTATCAACCCATACTACTAGACACTGTCAACCCACACTACTGGACACTATCAACCCATGCTACTGGACACTGTCAACCCATGCTACTAGACACTGTCAACCCACACTACTGGACACTGTCAACCCATACTACTGGACACTGTCAACCCATGCTATTGAATATTGTTAACCCTATGCTACTGGACACTGTCAACCCATACTACTGGACACTGTTAACCCATGCTACTGGACACTGTCAACCCATGCTACTGGACACTGTCAACCCACACTACTGGACACTATCAACCCATGCTACTAGACAATGTCAACCCACACTACTGGACACTATCAACCCATGCTACTGGACACTGTCAACCCATGCTACTGGACACTGTCAACCCACACTACTGGACACTATCAACCCATGCTACTGGACACTGTCAACCCATGCTATTGAATATTGTTAACCCTATGCTACTGGACACTGTCAACCCATGCTACTGGACACTGTCAACCCATGCTACTGGACACTGTCAACCCATGCTACTGGACACTGTCAACCCATGCTACTGGACACTGTCAACCCATGCTACTGGACACTGTCAACCCTATGCTACAGGACACTGTCAACCCATGCTACTAGACAAATGCTACTGGACATTGTCAACCCATACTACGGGACACTGTCAACCCATGCTACTGGACACTGCTACTGGACACTAGCAACCCATACTACTGGACACTGTCAACCTATGCTACTTGACACTGGTACTGGACACTGTCAACCCATGCTACTGGACACTGTCAACCCATGCTACAGGACACTGTCAGCCTATGCTACTTGACACTGGTACTGGACACTGTCAACCCATGCTACTGGACACTGTCAACCCATGCTACAGGACACTGTCAGCCTATGCTACTTGACACTGGTACTGGACACTGTCAACCCATGCTACTAGACACTGTCAACCCATACTACTGGACACTGGTACTGGACACTGTCAACCCATGCTACTAGACACTGTCAACCCATACTACTGGACACTGCCAAACCCATGCTACTGGACACTGTCAACCCATGCTACTGGACACTATCAACCCATGCTACTGGACACTGTCAACCCATGCAACTGGACACTGGTGCTGGACACTGTAAACCCATGCTACTGGACACTGTCAACCCATGCTACAGGACACTGTCAACCTATGCTACTTGACACTGGTACTGGACACTGTCAACCCATGCTTCAGGACACTATCAACGCATGCTACTGGACGCTATCAACCCATGCTACTGGACACTGTCAAACGCATGCTACTAGACACTGTCAACCCATACTACTGGACACTGGTACTGGACACTGTCAACCCATGCTACTAGACACTGTCAACCCATACTACTGGACACTGCCAAACCCATACTACTGGACACTGTCAACCCATGCTACTGGACACTATCAACCCATGCTACTGGACACTGTCAGCCCATGCTACTGGACACTGTCAGCCCATGCTACTGGACACTGGTACTGGACACTGTCAACCCATGCTACTGGACACTGTCAACCCATGCTACAGGACACTGTCAACCTATGCTACTTGACACTGGTACTGGACACTGTCAACCCATGCTTCAGGACACTATCAACCCATGCTACTGGACACTATCAACCCATGCTACTGGACGCTATCAACCCATGCTACTGGACACTGTCAAACCCATGCTACTAGACACTGTCAACCCATGCTACTGGACACTATCAACCCATGCTACTGGACACTATCAACCCATGCTACTGGGCACTGTCAAACCCATGCTACTGGACACTGTCAACCCATGCTTCAGGACACTGTCAACCAATGCTACTGGACACTGTCAACCCATGCTACTGGACACTGTCACCAATGATAGTCATCACTCCTGATTTTTGCTGGTCCGACACCTTTACTGGCATTTCTTCTCACTTGCTGTCAGAGCTACATTTTGTCTCCAGCACACTTGTTCTTCATTTCAGGAAGACGGTAGTTACACTTTTTCAAATCTAAATGCCACAATGGTTTTATAAGAGGAAATAGTTCCAGGCAACTTGCTTTTATCCGGTCGTCGCTAACAACTTTTACTGAAGTTGTGAAAAAGAGACATAATTTAAGAAATTATTCCTAATTTGAGTTGTCATCTTGAAGGTTGCCATGATCAGATGGGCTCACATGCAGCAGAATGAGACTTTGTCCTTTTGGGTATTTGGGTATCATCAAACAAGCGCACATTGTGGAATTAAGTGAGTATGGTTTTACGCCGCTTTTAGCAATATGCCAGCAATATCACGGCAAGGGGACTCCAGAAATGGGCTTCACAAACTGTACCCATGTGGGGAATCGAACCCGGGTCTTCGGACTGACGAGCGAACACTTTAACCACTGGGCTACCCCACCGCCCTCCCTATGAAGAAAGGCAGATTTAAGAGGGTTGAGTACTGATACGTCACTATGCTCTAAGTCCCAACAGGCAATGTGGTAGCCTTGTGATTTAAACTTTTCGCACTTAAGGTCAGGGTTCGATTCCCTGATTAGGAATAATATTTGTATCCCATTTCTGGCGCCCCCGACGTCTTATTGCTGGAACCAAACTCACGAAAAACCAAAGTCACGATTCAACTTCGGCGTCCCCCTTGAAATACACCCTCCAGTGATGTGAAAATGGTCAAGCTACCCGCAACTGACCTCACGATTAATCAGCTGCAACATTTCTTCCTTTCGAACCGTCAATCAGGGCAGTAGCTTTTATAAAAGGTTACCCTGTTGTACTCGGATCGCAAATCAGTTATAATCAGGCATTAATTAGGAGACAGGTCGCTTGTAATGGCAAATGCTGTGGAAATACAAGCTTAATTAGGTAGTACATCTTTGGCGTGCTAAGCTTGACATAAGGTTATCAAACAAGCCGAATTCATTACACATGAGTGGGCGTCCCGGTCTCAAGCCTGCTGTAAGACCATTGATTTTGGCACATCGGTACAACACCGCTGACGCATTGCGTAGCAGTCAGAGACATCATTAATACCCACGTTCACACTCCAGCGAGTGAATGTTGTATAACGCCGTAGTTTGCTAGATTCCTGTGGTATCTTGACGAGATGTCAGTCACGAAATTCTCTATTGAAAGTTAATATCATCTGTTATCACATAGGTTTCGACATGTTCCATGAACCTTCGTTTTATAAGGGAGTCAGTGGGGTGGCCTTGTGGTTAGAGCGTTCGCTTGTCACCCCGTAGCCATGAGTTTGATTCCCCACATGGGTACAATGTGTGAAGCCCATTTCTGGTTTCCTCCGCCGTATTGCTGGAATATTGCTAACTGAGGCGTAAACCCTTACTCACTCACTCTTTACATAAGGGAAAAACGGGTGATCCAATCTAAACGGGTGAGACCAATTCTAACCCGGATCTTCACGAGTTCTTCTTCCACATGAAGTTGATACGCCTTGGTGTAACCGAAACGCTGGTCGGAATTGAACCAAACACAATCACTCAGTCTCACAATCGTGAAGATCCAGGGCCCCGTTTCACAAAGCGATCGTAGCGCTAAGGTGATCTTAATACCCATACTTTAACATAGACTTACGACAGTCGTAGCGCTACGATCGCTTTGTGAAACGGGGCCCAGGTTATAATTGATCCTCAGCAAAAACGTAACCGAGCAAGTCATTAGAGGCCAAGGTTCCACGGGAAGTTCTAAAGGTCCAGATTTTGTTCATGTGAAGGATTTATGGAATGCCGTTCCTATCTTTAACTGTAACATAAACTAATCTGGTCAGTGATCGAAATTCGATACATGTGTGTATACAAGAACGTTGATTATACTGCGTATAAGATTTCCAAAAGACATTAATAGCTTTAGTCTGTTTGCAGTGAAAACGTACCGGTGAATTTCACTTTGAACAAAAATGTAAATGGAATACAGTGAAATTAAGATTGCGAATCCTCACAATTCTACCTTGCCAATTTAAAAAATAAATCTTAGATTTTTATTCAACTTAGGAAAAAGTTGTTTAACAAACGATCATTGTTTCAAATCGCTTATATTGGTTTGTATTACAAGGGGGTAAGCGCAGTAGTGAAACAAATGCACGTGCGGTACGTGATGAGGGTTAACTTAGACCAACCCTCCTTGTTCTTGGTGTTTCATTTAATGTGCATGGTATCACTTTAGACGTGGACCCCGTTATTCTGTAATACAAACCAATAATACCGATTTGAAACTTCCGGGGCACCGTTACTGACCTTTTCACGGCAGGAAACATTCCTTCAACCATTACAAAGGGAAACATCGTCGACACAGACACGACGATCCGGAACAAAAATAACAACAGCTCTCTGATCTGTATCTAAAAACAAAACAGCATGTGTTACGTCTAGCTACTATTTTGAGAGACATCGATAGAGTCAGACTGACCAATTCCGTTTTTGCCTCACGACTCGGTGCTGAGCGCCATTTTGCTAAAGTTTTTCTTTACATCGAGAAACGTCAACTGAAGCCTGACGAAGGGGATCTTGACGTCAGAGGATTTCCTTAAACCAGGACAGGAAGTCTTCCTGTTGCTGATGAATCGCTGCATATACGTAAGATGCAGTATCGGGTACAGATGGTATATTTCAAAGTCGACCTCCACTGAGAAGCTTGCGCTGAGCCTAATGACTGTAAAAAGAACTGCACGGCTCTTGTGGACATTAAGCCCCATAGACCTCTTCACACCGAGACAACAGACCATTAAGCTCTCCGCCAGTGCATAAAAATAAAGAGGTTGTGTACAGCTGGTGGGAAATGGATCCCCTGTAGAAACTCTGGTTTTATTGCGTTATATCGAACCAAAGGTATCATCTTTAAAGATGATGTGATATGCTTGGGGACATTTTTGGACCACTGGTCGTGCATAATTCCAGAAAGAAAGTATCGTCCTAATGTAACCAAATTTGTTCTTATGTATGAACTGCCTTGTAACAACTGTCTAATTCGACCAGTTTATAATATCAGAGGGGCGGTGGGGTAGGCTAGAGGTTAAAGCGATGGCTCGTCACGCCGAGAACCCGGGTTCGATTCCCCACATGGGTACAATGTGTGAAGCCCATTTCTGGTGTCCCCCGCCGTGATATTGCTGGAATATTGCTAAAAGCGGCGTAAAACCAAAGTCACTCACTCACTATAATATCAGAGCCTGATTTTACTAGGAAATATAGACAAGTGGACCAGTAAGAAAATACTGCCTGTTGAAGTATCGCCATTGGTCACGGACCTGGGCACAGTTGTTCCTGGTTACATTCTCTGAATTTTCACTCATTTTGTCTGTAGCCATGCCACTGTACCTCATTATATCATATAATGCAAGTGACAGAAAGGGAAAATTCTCGTTTCCCTAAAATCTGCGAACCGTGTTAGGGCATGTTTGTGGTAATATATACTGGCAAAATATGCTTCACGATCCATTCCTATCAACTCAGTTCCGAGCAATCCATATTGTACATATTTTTCCGAAACGTTTGGTAGAAACATGTGGTAGAAGTGAGCCAGCTTCGACAAGGATGGGTTCCTGAAAACCAGTTCTAACACGGATCTCCGTAGATGAAATTGGTACCCTCGATTATAGTACAAACGTTGCTTTTGATGTGTGAGTGAGTTTGGTTTAATCCCACTTTGAATGGTAATTAAGTTAAGTGACGGCGTGTTAGTTTAATCGGGAGAGAAAAACCAGTTTAGCCAAGCTGGCAAAATGTAGAAAAGAAATCAGTGAAAATCTGGGATTCGAACCCACGGTCTATGGTTTCTCTGGTCCTAATGATACAACTCTCCGCAGACGCTGGGACATCCGTGCCTAACCAACTGTTTGATAGTTAACAAATAAAAAGAATTAAAAAAATACACAAAAAACTGTTTGATAGTTGTGAACAGACACAGTGACGTGACTGTTGAGTAAGTGAGTTAGTTGGGTTTTACGCCTCTTTTAGCAATATTCCAGCAATATCACGACGGGGGACACCAGAAATGTTGTGACTGTTGAACTGATCAAGACCGTGTTATTGTACTTTGAAGTTATTCTACAAAACATTTTAATTTACTGACCTTCTATAACCTCCATTCAAGAAAGGAACCAATTCCCCCATTTTATCACGTGTCAAGATAACTCACTTAGATAACCCCTTCCGTCAACATGGTCCAAATGTCAATACATTTTAAGAAAAGGACGTATGTTATGATTCAAGTAAATAGAGAATAATTGCCTTCCTCGGCCAGTAACATGGTTACAACATCGGGGGATATGACATGGTTGATATTATGGCGCAATGGACAGACACGAGTGAAAATGTCAACTGGATAACTTTCAGGATATTTGCTGATATTAAATTATATATTGTCTGTCCGTTTACATGTGTGCGCAAAGGGTCGTGGATGCTTCAGCCCCAAGTGACTAAATTTTGTCAAATGTGAAGCTTGCGGCAAATGTTGTCTCCAGTCGGAAGTGAACTATTCATTGCTAGAAGCTTTGAGGCAAATGTGGTCTCCTATCTCAGGTCAACTTCTTATTGTCAGAGTACATCAACCTGACCGCAGACTCCCGCAGTGAGAGATATAGGTCAACAGTGTCAGTGAGACAATGCCTGGCTAACTGACTGGATAATTCTCCAAAGGTCGCTCAGCCATTTCTTTATTGCATCACAGAGACCCGAAGTTCGGATTAAAATAATGAAATTGTATGCCATCATACTACGAAGCAACAGAGGAGAGAGTGTTTGATAGTACAAAGGGAAATAATTGTATTATATCCACACAGAGGGTTTGTTTGATAGTCAAAAGATATTCAATTTGATTATTGTCTTCCAAAAATCGGATTATGAGTAGAGAGGTGTTTTTGATCGTAAAAGGGTCTGCGGTTTCCTCCCGTCAGTTACACACGCCGTTTGTCTGGCTCTCCGGTGTTTCACAGAAGACAAGGGTGCGTTGGGGTAGCCTAATGGTTAAAGCGTCCGCTCGTCAAGCTGAAGACCCGGGTTTGATTCCCCACATGGGTACAACATGTGAAGCCCATTTGTGGTGTTAACCGCCGTGATAATGCTGGAATATTGCTAAAAGCGGCGTAAAACCTGACTCACTCACAGAAGACAGTCAGTCGTGATCAAAACAGTGCCTACTGTTGAGTGGAAAAAGACCTAAGAATCTGCTATGTCATTATTATGATCAGATTTTAACTCCGGATCTTTTATTTTGAGTGGAGAGTATATTCTATATATTAACTTGACATCAATCTCCATAAACACATATATATTGAAGTCAGTCCTTACAAATGTTTAGTTTGTTATGCTTCACAAACTGACCTCAAGCGACTCCAACCCCCACCCCGATTGCTTCAAGGAGCCTCCACGTGTGGCTGTATGGACACAGACTGACCTCGCGTATCAGCACTCGTTACCACGTCCTGGGGTATTGTGGCCATGCATGGTTCTGAGCATTGATCTACAGAATTGGGACATGATGGCATGCCATGCATCAACCAAGTTAGCGGGCCTGACCACCCGATACCTTTAGTCGCCCTGAAGGGCCAGATTTGGTTGCTGAATTCTCTTCCGGTTCTTCACGGTCACGGTGTGAGTGAGTGAGTGAGTGAGTTTAGTTTTACGCCGCACTCAGCATTATTTCAGGTATATAGCGGCGGAATGTAAATAATCGATTGTGCATCACTCAATCGAGTGATCAATATCATGAGCATCGATCTACGCAATTGGGATACCATAACATGTGTCAGCCAAGTCGGCAAGCCTGACCCCCCGATCCCATTAGTCGCCTCTTACGACAAGCATTGGTTACTGAAGATCAATTCTAACCCGGACCTTTACGGTTACACTTGTGTGAGTGGGCGAATGGGGTGTCTTGACGCTGTCGGCGATATTACGTCTATACACAAGCTGGAAGGGCGTGAACGTTGTGTTGCATGAAGTACTGTTTGTGTTCGTTTGTTTTCCCGGCATGACAACACTGAGAAGATATTCACAGCTTTACCCTACATTGTGACCCCATTGCGAAATACCCCTCCTTGAGTAAATAATCAGGGCCTAGATTTTCGAAGCTCTCTTAGCGCTACGATAGTCGTAAGTGCCATACATTGACATTAACTTACGACTATCTTAGCGCTAAGAGAGCTTTGAAAATCTGGGCCCAGGGCTGTAAAGATAGACAATCTAGCTCAAAAGATCAACAATAACATTGGCTGTGTTTGATCAGGAACAATACCCTCTCTACGATCACCGAAGGAGATCAATCCGGACACCTCTCAATTCCGTCATTTTGTTTTATCCAACTAATGGGACATATGACTGACTGACTGAGTTTGGTTTTACGCCGCTTTTAGCAATATTCCAGCAACATCACGGCGGGGGGCACCAGAAATGGGCTTCACACATTGTACCCATGTGGGGATTCGAACCCGGGTCTTCGGCGTGACGAGCCAACGCTTTACCCATTAGGCTTCCCCGCCGCCCCTAATGGGACATATGGCTCATGTACAGTCCAAAACGTAATTCAGATTATTGAGGGTTATTTGTACTGTGAACATCCCCGTCCGTATTAACGGGGCGTTTCATTGTTCTCGTTTTGGACGACTTGTCTGTAAACATATTACGTAATACGAGCTGTCAAGTTTAATCTCCGGTGGATTGAAAAGATTTATGGTCATAGAAAAGTTCGGACATGGCACGATGTCCTCTCACTTAACCATAGTGCAATGTTGTCTCAACAAGACTTTTTTTGGTCAGACTCTGGCTAATGGAGAGTGAACCCACGGCACCTCTTCATTTGAGGTGTAACTGAAAAAGCTTGCTTTAATTGTCCACACAAAACACGTTCTGAGACTCGGGCGTGTGACGTTCTCGTGGTCACGTCATATAGGCACGGTCGACGTAATTTATCACAGAAGAATTAATAATTTGTCAGTTTATCGGCACGCCTTGAGAGCGACTGTGAGAGCGGCTTGAGGCACGTAAAAGAGACTGCCCCATATTTACAGTGTTGTGGTTGTGTGTTGAGGTTTTGGGGGGCGAGAACTGGGTCGGGTGGGATGTTTGTGCGAAAGGGGGTGGTTAGGTGGGTGGTGGCAGGTTTTGTTCTTTAAAGGGAGCGACCATTAAATAGTCTGGGGATGGAAACTGAGTCGGGTGAGAGAACGTATGGTGCGGATTTGTCTCTGCGTGCGTGCATGCGTGCGTGCGTAGGGGAGACCGGGGTCAATTGTAACACTTTTTACTTAACTTCTTGTAGTTCGATCCCAGACGACCGCTCACAAAGTTAATCGGTACTAACTAGTACATTGGCTTCTTGGCTTTAAACCTCAGTGTCGTTTCAAGTTCACTATCATGTATTTACAAAGTTATTACGTATCAAATGCAATGACTACAAGTGTTACAATTGACCCCTAGCACGGGGCAATTGTAACAGGTGGATGGGGCAACTGTAACAAAGAAGGTTCAAATGTAACAATTTGTTTATTTTCCAAATAAAATCAAAATAAAATGTGGAAACGGAATATCCTATCAATCAGCGCTCCAAGGCATACCCGCTGTGGGACCCCACAGTTTTGTTTCCGATCAAGCAGCATGTACAATTACGATTATATTGTGGATGGGTGCTGAAGAAGGGGTAGAAATGTCAGGGGAAGATATTTTTTCTTAAACAGTTGCGGGGCGGTGGGCTAGCCTAGTGGTTAAAGCGCGGCGGTGGAGTAGACCTGGGTTCGATTCTCTACATGGGTACAATGTGTGACGCCCATTTCTGGTGTCCCCCGCCATGATATTGCTTGAATGTTGCTAAAAGCGGCGTAAAACCACACTCACTCTAAAACAGTTGCGGTCAGGCAAACAGGTGGTTGATAACATGATGACGACCCCATCCTCGTTGATCCTCCAGCAGACACAGAGTACAGGAGGGTTAGTCGGTCCAGCGTTCGAGACCGTTAAAATCCGGGTTAGAATTGGTCTTCAGCGACCCATGCTTGTCCTAAGAACGACTAACGGGATCGGGTGGTCAGGCTCGCTGACTTGGCTGATACGTGTCATTGTATCCACATTGCGCAGATCGATGCTCATGCTGTTGATCACTGGATTGCCTGTTCAAAACTGGATTGTTGACAGACCGTCCCCATTTAGCTGGAATATTGCTGAGCGTGGCGTTAACCAACCAACAAACAAACAAAGTTAAAAATAGCGTTTCGGCCCGCCTAGATTCTTATGGTCCTCAAAAATACGCTGTTTTTATTAACAAAAAAGACAGATATTTACGTTCACGTAATATGGTAGGAAGGTCTCTCAAATGCGTAGGCCTATTATATTTATACAGCAGATTATCTTAGATGAGAACTTAGTGAGATAAACACTCAAGGGTAATCCTCAACAACGTATCGGTTCAAAGTGTAATATACACTCCACCCATCTATAAATAGCAACGGTATATCATCCACCCGTATTCCCGAGAGAACCGAAAGGGGATATGACTGTACCTCAGATACGAAAATAACAAACAGTGTTCAAATAACACACGCTGAGATACAGCCCTCCCTTAATGAACATATCCATTACCCGATTGATAGGTGTAAGAAACACGAGAAGGTTGATGTATCTGTTTTATTGTTTCAGAATGTCATGACTCAACTACCTCAACGCTGTCGGTCCCACGTTGAAGGCCGGGGTATTTCCGGGACAAGTGGTGCGGAACTCGACTGAAATCAACACGTAAACAGTAGCACGTGCAAGACGTGTATTTCGTGGAAGTGACGTGTCGGGGACGCACGTTGGGATATGTTATTCAGGACTTGTGAATAGATCTTGTGTTCTAGACAACCGACAAGCATGACGGTCTCTGATCCAAGCGCCGATTTTGGTAAGTATTAGCTTTTATTCCACGAAACTAACGTTACTGCATCACCGTAGCAACGCACAAGTTCAGTACCATGCTTCGCGGAAATATAGTTTCTCCACAGCATTGGTTGAAATGTGCAGTTTCACCTGTTTTGAAATAGCGATAGAAAGATATTCAATTTGTGTCCAAACATGATCACAAGTTGATGAAATCGTCAACAAAGTACATACACATACATACATACATACATACACATACACATACACATACACATACACATACATACATACATACATACATACATACATACATACATTTGTATAGGGCTGAAATCCAGCTCTGCTCAAAGGCCCTCATTCACTGGATGTCAATCTTATCGGCACACCATATTGTCAATCTCAACTCCCTGGGGAGCATTCCCAGGGACTCTTTATCATGCATACATATTGCTCTTCAGGTGTTCAAATCTCTCTACAATATATTATGTTTATCTGTTATTACTTAATTCAATCTTCAAAGTACATCATTAATTTTTATATGCCTGTATCTCCTCAAGGATTATTTCAATATTGATTTTAAAAAGTCTCTTAACACTATTTAATTAAGATTTTCCAGTAGGTTATAGTACTTTTCAACCCAGGAAGATGCGGGTTAGAATTGATCTTCAGTAACCCATGCTTTTGTTAAGAGGCCACTAACGGGATCTGGAGGTCAGGCTCGCTGACTTGGTTGACACATGTCATCGGTTCCCAATTGCGTAGATCGATGGTCATGTTGTTGATCACTCGATTGTCTGGTCCAGACTTGATTATTTACAGACCGCCGCCATAAAGCTGGAATACTGCTGAGTGCTGCATAAAGCTAAATTCACTCACTCACTATAGTATTATTCAAGATGAACAGAAGACCATGGATCTTATTCTCTTTCAGGAAAGTGTTTTCACGCAGAACCAACTCAATTTCACATGGAATCAAATGAATTTCACACTGAATATAATAAATATACAGATTTCACATTGTTCATTTGAAATGAAGTAATTATGAATATCGATACACCCATGTTGTCAATATTCAAGGATAAATTCATGAAGGCTTTCTTATTAAATATACCTAGTTTTGACTATACTCAGAAATAGAGTCCATTGGGAATAAAGAACAAATAGATGTGAAAATCATGGGAATTGGCCACTGAACATCAGTAATGACACCAGGTGTCTACAAATAGGGAAAGCATGTCCAGCCCTACTGGTAGGTGAGGTGAAATTGGGTTTTATGTCATGCTTGAGAATATTTCGCTCATATGACGACGTGCATGCATGTGTATGTGTATGTGCGGCTGCTTGTACTAGCCCAGACTGAAGCTGGTTTTATAGTGCTAGCACACTGAGATACCATGCCGCAGTGAAGCATGAATACCCCACTCAGACACATTATACTGACTCCGAGCCAACCAGTCCTTGTTGTAGCCATTAATGCCAAGCGCCAGGCAGGGAGCAACAAGTACCATATTTTAACGTCTTTTGGTATGACGCGGTCGGGGATCAAACCCGCGACCTTCCGCTCTCTGGGCGGACGCTCTAACCACTACACCACGGAGGCGGTCCCCTACTGGTAACTCTTGCCATTAACACAATTTGCCTTTATTGACATTATTAATTTGCCATTTTTCAAACAAAGTCTTACTGTCATCCATACAGCAGGAACCATGTCAATTACACATTGATATCCTTTACAACAAGACCACAAGCACCAATAAAGTAATACCATGGTGTGTTGCCAGTAAACACACACGGCAGGTGGACACACCTTGATTGGTAATTGCTACTTGCACCCAGTCACTTAAAACAGTACATGTATTTGTGATATCAACCACTCCTTTGGCGTCCTGCAACTGCTACAGCATGCTCATTGCATGCAATCAGTCATCCATGCTGCATCACTTCAAAGGATGCAATAAAATAGCTGATATAAACAACAGTTTCTCCATTTCCATCAAAGGACTGTTTGTTGACTTTATTTGCAATCCCCCTATTGACATCAACAAGCTGACCTCATGTCTGTAGAATGAGACATTGCTTTTAACTGTGTGATGAGCCTGTGGAAGAGAAATCAGATGATATGCATATGCTGTGGACAAAAGGAATGTTTGATCAATACTATGTCACATCAAATGTTTGACAACACATTCATGTGAATTTTATGTTGGTTTCTCCAGTAATGTTGATCAATGTAAGTGCAATGTTACATGTTAAGCCGTCAAATGTTTGGTGACAATTCCTAAACCTTTTATAATATTACATGTGTGATCTGTGATGATCAAGGTTCAAGTTGGCTTTCAGCAACAAAAGCTTATCATAGGAGGTGATTGGTGATCAGTAGTGTTGGGAATTGGTTCAAATCTCATAACTGATGATTGGTTCATTACTACCGATCAATCATCGAAAATAATTGGTTAGCGTCATTTATGAAATTTGTTAATGCACATAAAAATAAGGAAAAAAACATGTAGGTAGTTGTTTTAGTTGTTTTTGGGGCAAAATTTCACATCTTTAAAGGATGACTAGTATGTTGGGAACATACATTTCTTGGAATCTTTAAGATAAATTCAATCATGACTTGAAACGAGATTGCAGGACTTACGAAATGTAACAGACAAAACCAAACATGTGAAAAATATTGTGAATGAAAACAAGTGTTCCAGAATTGTTTGTGTTTGATTATGAGAAATTATGATCGATTGCTTGGTCGTTTAGTCACTACGACCAATCTTCGATTATTTCAATTAATCGGACCACCACTAGTGATCAGACTCTCTGACCTGGTTGATGAATGTCATCGCATCCCAATTGCATAGTTTGATGCTCATGATGTCAGCCACTGGATCAGTAGGGTTATTTATAGACCATAGTCAAACAGCTTAAAACTGTTAAGTATGTAGTTAAACAAACAAACAAACATTAAGGTGTCGTGACAAAATATTATTGCAATTCCTGACATTCTTTACAAACTGTCTGAGAAACATGTTAGTCATACATAACAGTAATGATTCCTGGTCAAAGTCTGATCTTAGTATCACCTTTTGTTTTGGATTTTTTTAGTTTGTTTGTTTTGGGGGAATTTTTTCAAGTTTAACTTTGCTATGTCCAAAATAATGAACGTTCATGTGTTGGTTCTGTAAGCTTCAACATTCTATGTGGGTATCAATGCACATCCTATCATCACCTGGTTTGTGGAGCCTACTCCTAATTAAAGGACCCATGAAGATCCAGGTTAGAACTGATCTTCAGCAACCCATGCTTGTCATAAGAGGTGGCTGACAAGATCGGGTGGTCAGGCTTGCTGACTTGGTTGACAGATGTTATCGTATCCCAATTGCATAGATCGATGCTCATGCTGTTGATCACTGGATTGTCTGGTCTCGATTATTGACAGACCGCCGCCATATACCTGGAATAGTGCTGAGTGCGGTGTTAAACAACAACCAAACCAAACCTAATTTAAGGTGAGGTGAGGTGAAATTGGGTTTTACGTCGTACTTGAGAATATTTCGCTCATATGACGACGTGCATGTGTGTGTATGTGTATGCGCGGCTGCTTGTACTAGCCCAGACTTAAGCTGGTTTTATAGTGCTAGCCCACTGAGATACCATGCCACAGTGAAGCATGAATACCCCACTCAGACACATTATACTGACTCCGAGCCGACCAGTCCTTGTTAATGCCAAGCGTCAGGCAGGGACCAACAAGTACCATATTTTAACGTCTTTTGGTATGACGCGTTGGGGATCGAACCCGCGACCTTCCACTCTCCGGGCAGACGCTCTAACCACTACACCACGGAGGCGGTCCACCTAATTTAAGAGTATAACATAGTATGCAAGTTAACAGTGCTCTGGTACTGCTGGAAAATTCCTGAATGTAGCATAACACAGCATGCACATACTTCTTGTTATTCCAGTGTCAGTTATCATTATTATTTACAGACCGCCGCCATAGAGCTGGAATATTGCTGAGTGCGGCATAAAAAAACAACCTACCTGTGTCAGTTTATAAGATTTACTTCAATATCAAGATATGAAGACACAATCAACACATTTGTTTCAAATTCCAGCACACAAGAATATTTTTTTCACTTGAAAGTGAAAGTTTCATCATATATATTCATGACAAAGGATGCAATCTTCTGCGACAAATTTATCGCAAGATCCTGCTATTTCAGAGCACTGAATGTGCTTTTTAGCAGTTTCAGACAATTGCTTTTTTATGCCTTATGTATGCTTGATCAATAGATTCAATTTGTACCACAAATAAAACCCCTGTGAAATATTCATCAGTTTGAGAGGAAAAGGAAGGTTTTGGAATTAAAACCTTACCCAGACTTGATCTTGGACACGGTCTCAGAAGATAAAATCAAATGCACATCTATGTAGATTAATCACAGAAGATAAGTAGCCAACTGGCCTTGTATCGATGGCTTTCAGAACCACGGTCGTGTAACAAACCCTTCAAATCAGCTGTCTAAGTGACTCCAACCTCTGATCATTCAGATGATCTATCAATAATTAATTTTCTTATCCCGATCCAATTTTTTCCAAGGAGATGGGACGTAAATCGTTCCACTGGTCGCCTGATTGGTCATTAAAGTGGTCATGATAGTGAAGTAATTGACGACGGCTGAATGGTTGTGTATAGCATCGTCATAATGGACATTACAGCTGACTCTGATGTCTATTTCACTGGAAGTATATATCCGTGTTGGGATGCCATATGGCTTGGTAATTTGAACCTTTGATATATAGTCTTTGTGTTGGATGTAACGATGGGATGCTGACACAAGCTATGATGCTGGAAGTAGCAGGGAGTGCACATGGTAAGATAGTCATTCATAGGTTGTCTTGAAGTTCAGAAGTTCTTTGTATGAGAGTGGCCTAGTGTTTACTAAAATGGCATTTCACCATGCAGAGTTACCTCCCTTGGATGTGCCAGGAACAATATATGTGGGTTCGAATCCCTGATACCCCTGATTATGGTTCTAGGTTTGTCTGCAACATTCCGATACCTGCAGGTTTCTCCAGAATGGTAAACATCTAACACCTGCATCACCTGGGCTGTATTACCTGTTTGTTTGTTTGTTTGTTTGTTTGTTTGTTTTAAACCACACTCAGCAATATTCCAGCTATATAACGATGGTCAGTAAATAATTAACCCGTGAAGGTCCGGGTTAGAATGAACCTTCAGTAACCCATGCTGGTCGTAAGAGGCGACTGACAGGATCGGGTGGTCAGACTTGCTGACTTGGTTGACATGTGTCATCGGTTCCAATTGCGCAGATCGATGCTCATGCTGTTGATTACTGGATTGTCTGGTCCAATTCGATTATTTTCAGATCGCCGCCATATAGCTAGAATATTGCTGAGCGCGGCGTGAAACTAAACTCACTCACTCACTCACTCAGTAAATAATTAAGTTTGGGCCAAACAATCCAGTGATTCTATTCTTGGCGTGAGTGATGAGTTTATATCTATGTATGTATATCTAATGACAGTTGGCTTTTCAGAGATTACTGTGGTGTTTTCACCTAGTTAGCTGTATTCTTTCTCCTGTGATGGCACAGGATCCTATGTAAAGTGCACAGGTTACAAATCAGTCAGTGTGAGTCCTGCAGCTTTTGAAGGTTTGTTTGCACTCAGCAATATCCAGGTAAAAACGGACGTCAGTAAATAATCAAGTTTGAACCAAAAACTCCAGTTTGTCTTATCTTAACCTGACAAGCTGTGATGTAAATACAATTTAAAAACAGCTTTAAACCCAAGTCACCTACTCTAGCAGAGGGGCTTATTAAGAAATCATAGTAAATAAAATAATACCTTCAAGGATGCGAATCACAAAGCCATGATAAATGCTCTCCAGCTGAAGTCATCTTGAGCACATTCACTTGTAATGACAGCATGATTAGATATAAACCTAAGGATCAGAGTTTGAATGGGATGTTATCAATCTTACCGAAACGGAAGGCATCAAACTTTGTAAATCACACCAAGTTAGAAGATGGATCAAAAGTATTTTTCCTACTCTCACACTTAAATTCCAAAGGGCACAACGACAGATCCATGTCTGTACCCTGAAGCATGCTTCAAATGTGAGTTGTGAATGCAGCAGTTTTTAAATTTTTGACAACCGAAGAAAAAACATTGGTACAATCTGGGTAGCTGCAAGTTTTATTAGGGAGATCCTACTGGTCGACGTTAATTTCCTTGGAGTTGAACAATATTTTATGAGCCAGCCCAGTTTCACAAGGAGCCAAATTAAGATTCATATTTCCTCTGACAAGTGGACCATGATTACCTTGTAAAAACATCAAAGCATGTTGGGAAGTTTTGGAGATAAAAATCTTAAAGTGTAGAAATTGAGGTCGATAATTGTAGCCCAGAAACTTTTAGCATGTCGCCATTTTAAATGCAACTTCCTGATCAATTATGGCTGAAAAAAAATAGAATTTAGTCTTCAAGTAGAGATCTCATTTGCTTGCCTCTTTTCACACATTCTTCAATTTCAGTTTCTTCTTCAAAACTTGTGATTGACCTGAAATATTGTGAACATTCTCATAACCATAGGAGCTCTCAAGGTCATTGAAAAGATAATAATGTGAATATTTAATTTTTTGATGAAATGGAAAGGTCATCAGATATTGAAAAATTACAAGATAATTCCAGAAACCATGGATTAAAAAACCTGCAAGTTTGTACGAAGGATACTAATGATAATTTCCATTAGGTTTGCTCAAGACATCATGGCATCTGGTGGTGTAATCATTGATGTAAAAATGGTTTCCATTTCTCATCTCAGCCCGGCCTGGACAGCTTGTTGGATTAATTGAAGCTGCTTACTGCTGTTTCTGACTTCAAGGAGTTTCAGGGCTGGGGCAGATACAGCTGTTTGAGAAAGGCATGGTGCACAATTTTTAACCTGAGACCAAATAGATCTGCCTATGATTTAATAAACTTTCAGGACAAAAGAGGGGTGCACACCCCTGCACCCCCCTCTGGATCCGCCCATGGAGGGTTGTGCACAATATCAAAATTTAAAATCTATTTTTCCTGGGTTTGCCACATAAACATTTTGGTCAACATATTACATATTACACTGTTGAATCTGTCATTTGTCCATGTCAAATTTGTTCAATTTGTTTCCTGAAGCAAAACTGTGTATGTTGATGTTTCAAGGAATAATTTGAGAATGAATTCATTGTTTAACATCTCAGATTTCTTTTTGCCACCATGTTAATTTGAATATTTTCTCCTGATATTAGTAGTTTAACCTGCAGACACGACAGAGTTGCAAGTGACAAAATGAGAGTAACCTCCCTTTATTGAAGAGTTCCTGATCAGTTCGATGTGATCCAGTTTGTAAACAAAGTAAGATACCAAAATATTTTAAGTTGTGGGTAGACATGGTTTCTCGTTCCCTTAGTCTTTAACCAGCAACTTTTCCTGTGACAATTTCTTTGTGGGATCCCATGACTCAAGCCTTTTTCATCTTCATTTTTCAAACCTGGAACAAGGCAAAATGCACTTGATAAGATGACTGTCGAAAATTAGCAGTATGCAATCGGTGAACAGAAGTGCTGGATGAATTAGGGAGCAATCATTTTAGTTTTGAGGTGGGCTGGGTACTTACTGATTTTGTTTTATTAACCAATGCCACCCTACCCCTTGAAAATTAAATGGTTAATCCCTTAGAATTTAGCATTGTTATTGCTGTTGCTAGATCTAACCTTGACAGTATTGGAGTCAGCAATATTCCACATATCCATAAGGGGTATTGTTAATAATTATTTTCAGACAACAATGGCGTTTTCTGGCAGGGCAATCCTACTGCCCTAACTTGTCATAGAAACAGATTAATGAGGATTGGTAGTTCCAATTTTGAAACTGTCTGACAGATCTCTGATTTCTGCGCCTCACACATTGTACCTATGTAAGAATCGAACCCTGGTCTTGGACATGACAAGTGAACGCTTTGACTACAAGGCTACCCTACCACCCTTGACAATAATGGGAAACATAAGCTCAATAAGTTATTTCCCTTTATTAACAGTTGACAGGGTTATTTTTTCGTTAGATTTGTGGCTCCAAACCACTTTTCAATCAGCGTAATTTTAATGGCAGGTGATTTCTACCTTATAACTACAGGTGCTGATAGTGGACAAGCAGTCAAGATGACTAAGTCATTCGTTTTGTTGTACAAGACTGTTATCTGCTTAATCCAATATGGTTGCCAAACATCAGCTGCTAGTTACACAATGTCAGTGCTCAGAAACATGGAACCTGTCCTGGGAAATTGGAAAACTGCCATTGTCCATATTTGTATTATAGTTGGCATCTAGGAGACATTACATTAACCATGTGGAATTTTGTGGTACATAACATGTAAGGCCATTGTAAATTAATCATTTTATTTTCTTGCTAACTTTACGAACACTTGATGCTGCAAACGTCAAATAAATTCATTTCTTGTGTTGTGTTCAAGGTTTCTGTGTACGGTCACCTGATTTATTTCACATGTAAATTTGAATATTTGGTACCTTGATAAAGTCCAGGAAGGGCCAGGGTGGTGAGGTAGCCTAGTGGTTAAAGCGTTTGTCCATCACGCTGAAGACCCGTGTTCGATTCCTCACATGTGTACAATGTTTGCAGCCCATTTCTATTGTCCCCTCTATGATATTGCTGGAATATTGCTAAAAGCAGCATAAAACCAAATTGACTTACTCACCCAGGAGGGGCCATGTGGTTGAAGTGTTCGTCAAGTTATCCACTCCAGGTTTGATTCCCACTAGATTCCGCTCTCGGTGCCCCTTGCCAGCATGGCTGGAAGGCAGCTAAAAGTGGCCCAAAACAAAAAAATCTTATATCATATTGATAAAATTGGTAAAAGTTTGAAGCACTTTGTGTGTAACTTCAATATAATGGCAATCAATGCATGCATTTTATGTTGGCTTTTGGAAAATGATTATTTCTCACTCATACTTGTGATAGAACTTGTAGAAAGTGTGTTTACTTTGTGAAAAAAACCTGTTGACAATTCTATTACCACAATGCTAAAACATCAGAAACTGCAGTGCTTTAATGGTTCAACTGTCTAACAGCTTCAAGGACCTTTTTGAATATGTCCAACTCTTGCATTCAAGAACTAAGTAGCTTTCAGTACATGGAACCAAAGCCCAATTTGTACACTCTCTGAATTCCAGTATCTTTATGATGAGGCCTTTCTGAACTCGACATTTCTTGGCAGAAATCAATGAACAAGATCTGCACCTCCATCCTGCATCTTAACCCCATTTCCTTGCTGTGAAACTTGGCAACATTGTTGAATGCGAGAATTTGTATCTTTTATGTATGAATCCTGTTGTCTTGACATCTGTTCATTATGTTGAGATGTCTTGCAGCCAGATTTTCAATCTATCACCCTTTCAGTCCCTTATTCCCAATAATGCTTTCGCCATTGCTTTATGGATGTGTTGATTTGAGGATGTTTTACTGCGTCACTCAAGGGTGTGTTAATGTTACAATAGCCGATAGTCCACGTCCTATTGCTCTTGCCGCCACAATGCTATTTCAGGAGATCCTGTGAGTACGTCGTGGACATTGTCCAGTCTAGCTGGCTGCTAATTAGGTTTTGGAGATTGTGAGGTGTTGATAAGCTTTTGAACGAGTGGCTTGTCGGTTTGAGGTACTCCTGGCTTCCTCAATAACAAATAAAGGAAGTGCCCAGTCAGGCAGACGATGCACATTTGCTGGCTGAGTTGGTGCCATGTTGCCATTCTAGCAGCCAAAGCACCATTCTTCTGCCTTATTTGTTTTCCTTTTTCATTGTATCTGGATTGGGTTGCATAAATGTGTAAAATGATTACTCTAATAGTGGCAGTTACTACAAGATATTAAGTTTATTATGCTGCAAATGAGTTTTTAGATCCTTGATGCTGACGTTGGAATCATGGCTTCAGTTTGAATCTCAAGGTCAGTGGTATGATTAGGAGGGCATTCACATTGTGGATGATTCTACGGATAAAGTCAGGGTACATGATGAAATGTAATGAAGTGCAAAGATGAAGAAGAGATGGCACATGCTGAGAAATGAAGCGAACAAGATGCAGATTAGAGGGACCAGAGAAACACACATGATGAGGAAGGGGGAACATGTTGAGGAGATGAGGTGGACACAGGGAAGAGAATATGGAGGACATGTGTTGAGTAGGATAGGGAATACACATGTTTGGGAGGATAAGGAGGACACATGTTTGGGAGGATAGGATGGACACATGTTGAGAAAGATGAGGAATACATGTGTTGAGGAAGATAGGATGGACACATGTTGAGGAAGATAAGGAATACACATGTCTTGGATGATAAGGAGGACACATGTTTGGGAGGATAGGATGGACACATGTTGGGAGGAGGAAGATGGACACATGTTGAGGAATACATATGTTGAGGTGGATAGGATGGACACATGTTGAGGAAGATAAGGAATACACATGTCTTGGATGATAAGGAGGACACATGTTTGTTGAGGGGAGGATAGGATGGACACATGTTGAGGAAGATGAGGAATACATGTGTTGAGGAGTAGGATAGGATGGACACATGTTGAGGAAGATAAGGAATACACATGTCTTGGATGATAAGGAGGACACATGTTTGGGAGGATAGGATGGACACATGTTGAGGAAGATAAGGAATACACATGTTGAGGGGGGGAGGATACAGGTAGGGATAGGATGGACACATGTTGAGGAAGATAAGAATACACATGATGATACACATGTCTTGGATGAGGAATACAAGGAGGACACATGTTGAGGGGAAGATAAGGAGGATGTTGGAGGATGGACACATGACACATGTTGAGGAGGAGGAATACATGTGTGGGAGGGGATGGACACACAAGGAAGATAAGGAATACACATGTTGAGGGGATAGGATGGACACATGTTGAGGAAGATGAGGAATACATGTGTTGAGGTGGATAGGATGGACACATGTTGAGGAAGATAAGGAATACACATGTCTTGGATGATAAGGAGGACACATGTTTGGGAGGATAGGATGGACACATGTTGAGGAAGATGAGGAATACATGTGTTGAGGTGGATAGGATGGACACATGTTGAGGAAGATAAGGAATACACATGTCTTGGATGATAAGGAGGACACATGTTTGGGAGGATAGGATGGACACATGTTGAGGGGGATAGGGATGACACATGTTCACGGACTTTGGGATGACACATGTTTAGGGAGTTAGGGAGGACACATGTTCGGGGAGTTTGGGACGACACATGTTCGGGGAGTTTGGGATAACACATGTTCGAGGAGCTTGGGACAACACATGTTCAGGGAGTTTGGGATAACACATGTTCGAGGAGTTTGGGACAACACATGTTCAAGGAGTTTGGGACGACATATGTTCAGGGAGTTAGGGACAACACATGTTTTGGGTGTTAGGAGAACACATGCTCAGGCATGCAGGCAGTCAGGGACGACACATGTTCAGGGAGTTAGGAAGAACACATGCTCGGGGAGTTAGGGAATACAAATGTTGAGGGCAATAAGGAGAAAGCATGTTGGGGTGTGTGGGTGGGGTGGTGTGTAGGGTTAACTCATGGTGAGGGGGATAGGGACATCATATTCCATGAAGCCCCCTCACAAGGAAATACAAACACTACTTGCTGTTAGTGGGAGAGGAAAATGCCATGCACTTTATCCAATCCCTCAGGACAAATGGTCTGGTCCAAATTCTGTCTCCCAAATTTGGAAAGGTTTTCCACATATTCCGCCAATTTATTACTTTGAGGCTCCATTCAATATATTTTGCCTACAGACATAAGGGCAATTATTTACAGAGATGGCTAGTCATATCCTCATACCAATAGGTGGTCAATGAGAACCTGACTTGAGACAGAGATTTCTCCAGTCTGTTGAGGAACATGTCTTCGCAGAACAAGTCATCAACATAATAAATGAAAGCAACAAAACCCTTTCCACATCCATAAAAGTCTCTGCTGACACCAGAATCTGTTGTACAATTCTGATGATTCCATACAATTGTGAGAATGTGTTTGTTTGTTTGATGCTTTATCCAGCAATATTACAACTATAAAATGGCTGTCTGTAAATAATCAAGTCTGGACCAGACAATCCAGTGATTGACATCATGAGATACATATGATGACAGAGCACATATTTATAAATCACTATCAAATAGTGATGATTCCAGGTGTTCACATTAACTCTTTCCATACGACGGAATTTTTCACAGATGCACATATATCCTAAGGATGTGATATCACGTCCAGGCATTACAACCCTTGCATACGACCAGATTTTTCCATCCGTAGCCTCTGAATTCGATGGACGAGATATTATGTCCGATTTTTTACAATGTTTCCATACAAGGGACGTGATAACTCTTCTACTCATACTAAACATATTTCACTGTTTTCTAGCCGTGTATCCTCGTCCTTCGAATGCAATTCATGTACTTTGTGACAGTGCATTATTTAGGATTTACTTGATTATCTCCCCTGGTCAAAACCACGTGCTATATGACCTTGACATTCGGTGACCACACAGCGTTAAATGGCTGGTCGTGGAAAATCGTATAGGACTGCAAGCCAAGTTCTATCTGCCATTTGTGATGATGAGAGTAGCTGTTACGACGTTTGACGTTTGATTGTTAGCAATGTTGACTGTTGACTGTTCTTATAACTGTTACCACAGGTAACACTCGTTTCATTCGTTCTTTGGATGTCATGACCCTATAATCCTAAGTGATGACATAAATCTACTAAATTGTGGTTGTTCTTCCACCGTAGTGTAGTCGCAGGATTGAAAAAAATTGTCATAATTATCACACTGCAGTGTAAGTTCAATTATATTTCTCCTTTTAGAAAAAACTGCATTTCCAATGTTTCTGGGCGAAAGACGACCTAATGTTTTCTCTTTTAATCTGGAATATTTTAATAAAAGTGAATACAGATGTTTGAAAAAAATAAGTTCATATGGAGTTATATGTTATGTTCCTCTTGAATGGTCCATGTCAACCGTTGCAGCCATGGAGACGGGATATCACGTCCCTCCTATGTAAGCGTCATGTTGCTAAAAATAGTTTCGTATTGAAGGTTGTGACCCACAGACGTGATATCACGTCCTTCGAATGGTGTTTGTATCCTGCCCCAGCAGTAGCACCTGTTATAAACATATGCCAAAGCTAGTCAATGTTTTCATGAAAATGTTTTGGAACATATCATACAAGTCAAAATAGGGAATTGCATCGGACATCATTTTTGTCAAATGTTCAAATGTCTTCCACATGTCTTCCATTTTTGAAAGCTTTACTTGGCTTTGTGGGGCGGTGGGGTAGCCTAATTGTTAAAGCACTGGCTTGTCACGCCAAAGACCCGGGTTCGAATCCCCACATGGGCACAATGCGTGAAGCCCATTTCTGGTGTCCCCCGCCGTGATGTTGCTGGAGTATTGCTAAAAGCGGTGTAAAACTAAACTCAGTCAGTCAGTCAGTACTTGGCTTTGAATGTTGTAACCTTGAACAAACAACTTCTGTCAAGAATTGTATGATCGTCTTTGATCATCGTACTACCTCGTATAACAAATACCGCTAATTTCCATCCCTAGCCAAATGCTGATGTTTGAAGTATGAGATGAAGGACACTTACCAACTATTGGACATGTAAATACTGACTCTCTGAGAGTTTGTGGTTCCAGTAGTCTAAGAAAAGGTTTGTCTTTGGACCTGTCATTTTGGCCTTGATTCACTAGTTGTTATTTGGCATTAGCAGCATCCGTGTTGTCTGCAATAGTTCTAGGTATTAAGCTCAGTGTTCTTGTTATGTTGAGGTGTTTTGCTTGCTGGTGCAATTACCAACTGTTCATGGGTTTCTACGCCAAATTAAACCTTCCCATGATGACTGACTTGTCAGCACTGTGCCAGCGTTTCTCTGTCATTAATTTTGTGATCAGTCTCTCTTTAGAATTCACCCATGAAGATCCAGGCTAGAATTGGTCTTCAACAACAAACGCTTGTCGTAAGAGGCAACCACTGGAATTGGGTGGTCAGACTTGCTGACTTGGTTGACACATGTCATTGTATCCCAACTGCATAGATCGATGCTCATGATGTTAATCACTGGATTGTCTGGTCCAGACTTGATTAATTACTGACCGCCACCATATAGCTGGAATGTTGCTGAGTGAGGCATTAAACAGCAAACCAACCAACTCTTTAGAACTTCTGCCACATCAAACTGACATGACCGCCTCCGTGTTGTGGTGGTAAGAACGTCCGCCCGGAGAGTGGAAGGTCGCGGGTTCGATCCCCGACCGCGTCATACCAAAAGACATTAACATATGGTACTTGTTGGTCCCTGCCTGGTGCTCGGCATTAATGGGTACAACAAGGACTGGTCGGCTCGGAGTCAGTATAATGTGTCTGAGTGGGGTATTCATGCTTCACTGCGGCATGGTATCTCAGTGGGCTAGTACTATAAAACCAGCTTAAGTCTTGGCTAGTACAAGCAGCACATACACATACACACGCATGCACGTCGTCATATGAGCGAAATATTCTCCAGCACGACGTTAAACCCAGTTTCACCTCACCTCACCTCAAACTGACACGGGGCGGTGGGGTAGTCTAGTGGTTAAAGCATTGGCTCGTCACGCCGAAGACCTGGGTTCGAATCCCCACATGGGTACAGTGAGTGAAGCCCATTTCTGGTGTCCCCTGCCGTGATATTGCTGGAATATTGCTAAAAGCAGCGTAAAACCAAACTCAGTCAGTCAGTCAGTCAAACTGACACACAAAGATATTACTGAAATGCTGAACAAAACATCATTAAAAGACATTTCTGCTGATTGTCACTCAATGTTTTGTCAGGAAAACAGCCCTAGGCATTGTCAGGACATTATTCTCCTATTAACTTATATTTTACAATATTTTGATGTTAAGTTTATGAGATTATGTACTCATAATAATAAAATTTAATTTGAATTTTAAATACAAAATTCCTTTACGTTGAGGACATATCATGTTTCCTTGATCTAGAATCATTATATGACTTAAAAAGAGATTTTTGGTAATACATCAGTTTGAATTTCGATGACCATCATAGAGCAAAATATTGATGGAAAACAAGTCATGCACAAAATATTGTGTTCTGTTAAAATCTAATGATAAAAAAATTGATTAACAAATTTTTATGTTTCATACCTTCTCGTGAGAATTTGTGTTTTTGTCATATCGAGAGTAAACTTGTATTTGCCCACACTCCACTTTCCCCATTTTCCCTCAATACTTTAATTTTAGTTCGTTTGGTTCGGGATCTGCAGTGTTTTTCAAATGAAAAATGATTCGCAGAGATTAGACTCATGAAGATCCGGATTACAGTTGATCTTCAGTAACCCATGCTTGTTGTAAGAGACAGCTAATTTGATCGGTGGGTGGTCAGGCTTGCTGACTTGGTTGACACATACCATATATCATCGTATCCCAATTGCATAGATCGATGCTTAGTTTGTTCATCACTGGATTGTCTGTTCTAGACTCAATTATTTACAGATCGCCGCCATATAGCTGGAATATTGAGTGCGGCTTAAAATTAAACTCACTCACTCACTCACAAAAGAATGGGAATGTTATGATTAACATTGTATGTATATTTCAAAACCTTTGAAGTGACCGCCTCCGTGGTGCAGTGGTTAGAGCGTCCGCCTGGAAAGTGGAAGCTCGCGGGTTCGATCCCCGACCGCTTCATACCAAAAGACGTTAAAATATGGTGCTTGTTGGTCCCGGCCTGGCGCTCGGTATTAGTGGGTACAGCAAGGACTGGTCGGCTCAGAGTCAGTATAATGTGTCTGAGTGGGGTATTCATGCTTCACTGCAGCATGGTATCTTAGTGGGCTAGCACTATAAAACCAGCTTAAGTCTTGGCTAGTACAAGCAGCCGCACATACACATACACATGCATGCATGTGGTCATATGAGCGAAATATTATCCAGCACGTCAGTAAACGCAATTTCACCTCACCTCACCTCAAAACCTTTGAAGTACATATAATTCCTTTCCCTTCAAGGTATGTTAATTAGTGTGGAGCAATGTTAATGATTTGTAGTACAAGTATTGCCCTCAGTGCAGTATTAATACTTCAGTGGATCATTTCATCCTCAATCACTTGTGCTTAACAATGACTTGCCAATGCTTATGTCAATTGCTGTAGCAATAATACTTATTTAGTGTTCATTTAAACATACTTCGCAGTCAAGAAAGAGGATAATATGTGTAAAAAGAACCATGTGCCATATTTGGATCAAACTATTTGCGGTGATCTTGCACTTTGTTGGCCTGCATTAAGAAGAGTGCAAGAAGATGAGGTTTCCTAGAAGATGAAGATTCCAATTCCATCTCCTGGTTTCTGATCACACGATGCTGCAACGTTGGGTCTCAGCTTGTGGGGAAATATACTCAGGTGTCCAATGAACATCTGCATAAATCACATTGCTGTTAGCCCTTAGGGAAGTCAGGAGTAGATTTAAGCTCATGCTCAATTTTTTGTTTTAAAATGACCGAAGGAGGATTGACTGAAATTGAATCTGAATATTTCTTGAACATGTTACATTTCTTAGACTGATTACTTTAAATTATATTATATGTATTCCTCCAAGGCACTTGACTGGCTTGTTTCAAGTCATGATAGCTGGATATATCCAGTTAGTATGAAGGGCTTCGAGCTAACGTACTGTAAGATGAATCACAATGCTTTTTTTACAATGTTGCCTGGTGTTAATAAACTTTTCTCGTGTCAGTTTATGTTGGAGTATTTAGGGTGTGAAAATTTGAGGAATATTCATATCAATACATGTATTAGATTCTGGTTGGATACATAAACAAGACGATTGTCTTACAATGTCAGTACATCTTGGATTAGGTATCCCGGTGTCAGGGGTTTTCAACGATGTAAGACAAAAACGTAATTTTTATCTGTAATATCATTTAAAGTTTATATTTTACTAACATGGAGTGAAAAAGGATATATTCATCTATTTCACACAAAAATATCAAGTGTTTCCTACAAAAATAGCGTTGATGACGTCGTATTGGCGAAACAGTGGCCGCTCGTAATATCCGGGTATTTTGTATGGGTTTTCGATGATGAGCCATACTTTTTGCTCCGCACTGCGAGGGAGTGTTGTGATCACGTGGCTTCCTATTTATATATTGCCTGTCACCAGCAGACGACTGATCTTACTGAATTTTCGCTTGCTATTTTTGCATCTAAAGGGGTATTAACGATCTTGGGTAAATAATATTGATGTTTGTTTGCTTTTTATATAACTTTACTTCCCGATTACCATTGTCAATAAAACTTCCTAGCGACTGGGCACCCGCCCTACCAGTGAAACTGTTTGTGCACAGTCCGATCACACACGTACTCACCCGATGTAGCGCGAGCAATGCAATCGTCGAAATCACCAGAACGTCGAATTCAGCTCGTGTTAGGTATACTATGTTTAGCAATAATGGTGGAATGTAGTATTGCTCTACCTCTGCAGATCTTAACAAGATGTCGAATTACTTTTCGTGGATTGCTGAACTTTCCGTGGATGAATATACTCTCAAGGGAAGGTATAAGCCATCATAAAAGAATATGTAACAATGGCAACCACAACGCTCTTGAGATTTTAGATTATTGATGAGTATTTTGTACCGTGATTATCCTGAGGGATGAAATTTTCTGTGTCTATTCTGTATATTTGTGAGAACATTTCTGCATCATGTAATTCCTTGAGGATTATGAATCTAGTAATGAGAGTATTCTTGTTCATTACTGTACTTATATTAAGGGGCGGTGAGGTAGCCCAGTGGTTAAAGCGTTCGCTCGTCACGCCGAAGACCCGGGTTTGAATCCCCACATGGGTACATTGTGTGAAGCTCATTTCTGGTGTGCCCCGACGTGATATTGCTGTAATATTGCTAAAAGCGGCGTAAAACCATACTCCCTCACTCACTTATGATTGATTGGTTGGTTGGTTGTTTTTGTGGTTGGTTGGTTGGTTGGCTGGTTGTTTTTTATGGTTGTTTTTTTGGTTGGTTGTTTTTATGGTTGGGACACCAGACATGGGTTTCACACATTGTACCCATGTGGGGGATCGAACTCAGGTCTTCGGTGTGACGAGCGGACGCTTTAACCACAAGGCTACCCCCACCGCCATGTATCACCCACTGACCTGCTTAGTATCACGGTGTGTGTCATGGAAACCAAGCGCATCACTGCAAGCCAACCACAGAGTAAACTGTATAACTTAAGCAGCTCAGCCTGGGATCCACAGGAGCAGACTTATACGTACACAAACATCTGGAACCAGATGGAACTTTGATACCAATAAGATGCTGGTAATTGGAAGTTTATAAACCTACACCTTATTTCCCCTCTCGTCTATTTTGAGCCAAATCTGGCTCATTTGGCTTGTTTCTTCAAAGGCTAAAATTAATTTGGTCGCGTAATCAACAGTTTTTCGATAGAACTCGAACGACAACGTATTGGGCCATAATTACTCAGGAGGTCTGACCTATACACCGTCTTGGTCAGTTCCGGTGTCTGTCCCTACTGGCACTGTAAAACTTGAGGAGAGAAGTGCTTTAAAGTTATCTCGAAAAGACCAATATGTTTAGGTTTGGGGTGAAGCAGCTCTGGGAAACAGTCATGGATTCCATCTGCCTCCAACATGCAGTTTTGATTGTTTTAGTTTTTTCTTGTTGATCAGCATCTGCATCTGTGTAAATGCCCGAGGGATGAGAAGGAAAACGTGTTTACCATCAGGGATGCTGAAGAGATGGGGGTCCGTTTGGCAATTGGTTTTGGTCTCATTAGAATGGATCACCATGCCTTCTGATATGGTTCTGAAAAAAACATTTTTTGTGGAATTGGTCTGCTGTTATTTTTTATGTATCTCTGTTGTTTAATGTGTTATTGCTGTGGGAATCTGGGTTTAAACTCACACAGTATAGCTGGATCAGATTACTCACATCAAAAAATTTAATAAAAAAAGCTTGAAAAATTATTTAGTATGAAATAGACCAACCTCGAAAACTGAAATCTCTTGTGGTTCTCAAACTGAAATCGATTGTTGATAAGATGCAATCATTCAATCACCACATTTTTATTTTTTTAAGGATTACTTAACTCAATTTTTCTGTGATCAATTGTGAAAATTTTCTGACGTCACTCTATCATTGTTATGAAGCAATACCGAATCATGGACTAGAAGTACAAGTTTTCAAAACTGGACAATTCCACATCAGACTAGTAGTCACGGCTGATGACTTAATTCACTAATCGTTTAGGGAGGGTGAGGTAACCCAGTGGTTAAAGCATTCGCTCATCATTACAAAGGCCTGGGTTCCAGTCCTCACATGGGTACAATGTGTGAAGCCCATTTCTGGTGTCCCCCGCCGTGATGTTGCTGGAATATGACTAAAAGCTGCTTAAAACCCAACTCACTCACTTACTCCCACCTATTCAGTGTGTTAAAACCTTTTAAAGATGTCACAACACTGTATTTGTCTTACATGAAATCTGATGAGATTCTGGGTGAGAATATGCCATTGAAGATGGTTGTAAGACGCAAGTTAGTGTATCAGATGATCAAGCTTCATCACTTGGTTGTCTGCATATTATTATATTCCAGTTGTAGAGATCATATCAATATATTCTGATTGTAGAGATCAATACTCATGGTATAAATCACTGTAATTTCTTGTCGAGACTGGCTTATTGACGTACGACCTACAGGGGTGGAAATAACCCATTGCCCGACGTCCGAGTCCAGTGTTTTTTTCTGTCGGGCAAGCACATTTGTATATCACGCTGTACGGTGTCCAGTTGACATTCCAATGTTAATTATGTTGTTTGTTTAAAAAATCACCAAGAAAATCGGCCGGTAGAGTGGAAAAATTATCAGGGCAAGTGATTTTACATGTGCCACTGTACCGGAGTACACTAGCATTTTTCAAGTTATTTCCACCCCTGTGACCATGATAAACCTGAACCTTGGTGTGTATGGTGTTCAACAACTAACAAAACAAACCCTTATGCCAGTTTTCAATCCACCTTAAGTGAATTGCTTGGTCACCTGCTACACCAACTCATTCAATTGAATTCCTTGTGATGAAAGTTTAGCATAAAAATATATTATATCTTCTTGAAGAATATTGTTTCATGCCACACAATAAATTTGTAGTTTTGGAATGTTAGAAACTATCAACTTTTATGTCAGAAGCAACTAAAGTTACTTTTGTCTGTGATATGCTGTAATTTGGACGCTGCTGTTGCCAAAATTATATGGATTATGAAGTTGTAAATGAGAGAGGAAGATCATGATGAAATTGTAAAGAGAGGATGATGGTGTGGAGGTTGTAGCTGAGAGAGGAAGATGGTGGCATACTTGTATCTGAGAGCGAGGAAGATGGTGCTGAAGTTGTAGCTGAGAGAGGAAGATGGTGGCGAACTTGTATCTGAGAGAGAGGAAGATGGTGCTGAGGTTGTAGCTGAGAGAGGAAGATGGTGGCGAACTTGTATCTGAGAGTGAGGAAGATGGTGCTGGAGGTTGTAGCTGAGAGAGGAAGATGGTGGCGAACTTGTATCTGAGAGTGAGGAAGATGGTGCTGAAGTTGTAGCTGAGAGAGGAAGATGGTGGTGAAGATGGTGTGAATCTGAGAGGAAGATGGTGAAGATGGTGGCTGAAGTTGTATCTGAGAGAGAGGAAGATGGTGGCGAACTTGTATCTGAGAGTGAGGAAGATGGTGCTGAAGTTGTAGCTGAGAGAGAGGAAGATGGTGGCGAACTTGTATCTGAGAGCGAGTGAGGAAGATGTTGTGCTGAAGTTGTGTCTGAGAGAGGAAGATGGTGGCAAACTTGTATCTGAGAGTGAGGACTTGATGGTGCTGAAGTTGTGAGAGAGGAAGATGGTGGCAAACTGTATCTGAGAGAGGAAGATGGTGTGAACTTGTATCTGAGAGAGAGGAAGATGGTGCTGAACTTGTGTGAGAGCTGAAGAGATGGTGTGAACTTGTATCTGAGGAGGAAGATGGTGGCAGAACTTGTATCTGAGAGTGAGGAAGATGGTGCTGAAGTTGTAGCTGAGAGAGGAAGATGGTGGCAAACTTGTATCTGAGAGTGAGGAAGATGGTGCTGAAGTTGTAGCTGAGAGAGGAAGATGGTGGCGAACTTGTATCTGAGAGTGAGGAAGATGGTGCTGAAGTTGTAGCTGAAATAGAGGAAGAGTGAAGCTGAGCTAGAGAGAAGATGGTGGAACTTGTATCTGAGAGAAGAGGAAGATGGTGCTGAAGTTGTAGCTGAAATAGAGGAAGATGGTGGCAAACTTGTATCTGAGAGTGAGGAAGATGGTGCTGAAGTTGTAGCTGAGAGAGGAAGATGGTGGCGAACTTGTATCTGAGAGTGAGGAAGATGGTGCTGAAGTTGTAGCTGAAATAGAGAAAAATAGCTCTGAAGTATGATGTTTAATGGGTTGTGGTATTTAGCAAGTGGATAAACACATGAAGATCCCATTTAGAATTGGTCTTCAGCTGACTTGGTTAACACATTTCTTCATATCCCAAGTGGGTAGATCAATGCTCATGCTGTTGATCACAGGATTGTCTGGTCCAGATTATTTACAGACTGCCTCCACATAGCTGGAATATTGCTGAGTGTGACGTAAAACAACAAGAAAAAGGATATATGAAGTTGTAGAACTTTGACACGTTTTTGGATCAACAGGATTTGGAGTTCTTCAGTACCTCTTTGGTAAAGCACAAATGTGTTCATTTAAACAAGCTGGATACTTTGAACACAGGCTAGACATCTTTAATTATTTTCAACCAGGAACTATTAAAGGCATCTTAATAGACAGAACCAAGACTGTAGTGTACACATCAGTACAGTCAAGTATAACTACCTCCAAGAAAAGTTTGCAAGTTGGACCTAATAACTCTCAAAATAGAAATCTTGAGATCAGGGTTTTATAATTTTGTGTTTGCTATACAGATAATATGGCTTAGAGTGTTCCTGCTTGATGCACTACAAGATAGCAGATTGTGATGTTATGGATGAGATTCATGTATCCTTGTCAAAATCGAAACTTGAAAAATGATTTTCATTTGTTTGCTATGACTTCTTTTCTGGTGAAGCATTTGAAATTTATCGATTTTTGTGATGGTATTCGTCCCAGTGTTAGATTTTGCACTCCTGTAAAATATTTGAACTAATTAGTGAAATATGGAGTATTTTTAGCAGTTGAGTGCATTGATTCTTGTTGAACCTTAACAGGTACAGATGAAGTAGGTTTTCTTCGGAGAGTAATTAGTTACTTTGTCAGACACCTACATACAACATCCATGGTTGTACCAGATGATGACAGCATGGTACAGTTTGGGTCAGAAATAAGTACCGTTTGATAGGCTCAATCTAAGCCTTTCGTTCTTGAGTGAGTGAGTGAGTATTCCAACAATATCATGGCATGTAAGCTTAATGTGGACTGACTGACTGACTGAGTTTGGTTTTACGTCACTTTTAGCAATATTCCAGCAATATCACGGCAGGGGACACCAGAAATAGGCTTCACACTTTGTACCCATGTGGGGAATCAAACCTGGGTCTTCATCGTCATGAGCGAACGCTTTAACCACTAGGCTACCCCACCGCCCCTTTGTTCTTGATGTCACGCAGTGGGGTTTGTGGATCTCAATACTGAGTGTTAGTCTTTCAGGGACGGTGGGGTAGCCTAGTGGTTAAGGCAATCGCTCATAACACCAAAGACCTGAGTTTGACTCCCCACATGGGCACAATGTGTGAAGCAAATATTTCTGGTGTTCTCCACTGTGATATTGCTGGAATTTTGCTAAAAGCAGCGTAAAACTACTTGGGTGTGTTGCTTTAATAAGTTATAGTTTTCAATATTTGTTTTGGAAATAGAACATAACTCCAGTATTTGTAAAAGGTGAGGTGAGGTGAAATGGGCTTTAACGTTGTACTTAAGATTATTTCACTGATATGACCATGTGTATGCGTGTGTATGTGTGGCTGCTTGTACAAGCCCAGACTTAAGCTGGTTATATACCAGATACCATGCCGCAGTAAAACATGAATACCCCACTCAGACACATTATACTGACTCCGAGCCGACCAGTCCTTGTTGTACCCATTAATGCCGGGCGCCAGGCAGGGACCAACAAGTACCATATTTTAACGTCTTTTGGTATGACGCGGCCGGGGATCAAACCCGCGACCTTCCGCTCTCCATTTGTAAAAGGAATTACACATTTACTATAGTGCGCGGGGGGGGGTAGCCTAATGGTTAAAGCGTTGGCTCGTCACGCCGAAGACCCGGGTTCGAAAACCCACATGGGTACAATGTGTGAAGCCCATTTCTGGTGTCCCCCGTCGTGATGTTGCTGGAATATTGCTAAAAGCGGCGTAAAACCAAACTCAGTCAGTCAGTTACTATAGTGCGAAAAAATTGTGTTATTTATCTTCTTTTGAGTCAGAAATATTTTCATGATTTCCCAAACACTTTGTCCAATAAACATTCATCTCTCTAAAACACAAGGTATTTTTTGCCATTTAATGTGCATATAGGTATTGTGTTCAGTCCAGGGAATAAGCTGTACAGAGCCTGTTTGAAAGGTAAATCCTCAGTTGAAATTTGTCTTTAGGATAGTATGACTGATCAAACTAATAGCCGTGACATTTAAATGAAGAGATAGGGTTTCCTGCTTCAATACGAAGTCATGACAATCCAACGCTACGCCAGATAATCCAATAACACAACCATGGTAATCCTACACTCTATGGGACGTAGGTTTGGACAATTACACCCTAACACCCTGCGATGGGGCCATTAGTTTCAGGGATTAGTGGTCGCCGACTGACAGGATCTACTTCTAGATCCATCATGCTATTATGCCTGTGATGTAGTGTCAAAACCCTGGATGAATGAAATAGAAGGATGTCAATAGTGGAGCTGGGGTATTTGTCTGTCTGTAAGCTTCATGCTCTTCTTTGTTTTCGTTGGCTTACATTCGAGAGGGGAAACGGTTGCCAGGATCCTGTGCTTGCTGTAGGAGGTGGCTAATGGGGATTGGGTGGTATTAGTTCCACACCAGACTTTTAGCTCTCTCCATTTACTTTGTTCAGGGGTCGACAGGGGCGGTGGGGTAGCCTATTGGTAAAAGCGTCCGCTCGTCACGCCGAAGGTTGAGGTTCGATTCCCCTCATGGGTACAATATGTGAAGCCCATTTCTGGTGTCCCCCGCCGTGATGTTGCTGGAATATTGCTAAACGCGTCGTAACACCACACTCACTCAGCGATCGACAAACATGTAACGAATTTTGATCAGTCCGCACTATGTCATGCTAATGAATGTAAAACTAAGTCACTTCTTTGAGTGGCATGTAGATGGTGCTATTAACAAAGGGGGATACTTCTATAGACATAAACCTTTTTATTGTATGCAATGTTTCAGTGTTGATGCGAATACTATTGTCAGCCAATGATGTATAACTAAACAACTATCCCCTTTTCAAAATTTATTCAGAGATATTTTTTTTCTTTTCTCCAACAAAAGTCCATTCTGTTTGTCATTAATCCATCTGTCAAATCTTCAGGCCAAAATCCAGTTGAACCAACATATGTCGTATCAAAGGTCACTCATTTACTTTGCAATGACCGAGTAAAACATCCCCATGAAGATCTGGGTTAGAATTGGTCTTCAGTAACCCATGCTTGTCTAATGGGTTACTGACTAATGGGATCGGGTGGTCAGGCTCGCTGACTTGGTTGACACGTGTCATCATATCAGAATTGCCTAGATCGATGCTCAAACTGTCAATCACTGGATTGTCTGGTCCAGACTCAATTATTCACAGACCGCTCTCAGATAGCTAGAATATTGCTGAGTGCGGCATTAAACTAAACTCACTCACTATCATAATATCAGTCATCATGACAAAGCTGACTTAGCTATTTACAGACCGCCATATTGCTGGAATATTGCTGAATGCGGTGTTAACCAACAACCGACCTACCAAGTAAAACATCTGTTACACCAAAAGTCACTCAGTAGCAGAATGAACTCTTACATCATTATTTTCATCACAGTTACGACCGCCTCTCAGGTGTAGTGGTTAGAGCATCCGCCCGAAGAGCGGAAGGTATTGGGTTCGATCCCCGACCACGTCATACCAAAAGACGTTAAAATATGGTACTTGTTGGTCCCTGCCTGGCGCTAGGCATTAATGGGTCGGCTCGGAGTCAGTCTAATGTGTCTGAGTGGGGTATTCATGCTTCACTGCGGCATGGTATCTCAGTGAGCTCGCACTACAAAACCAGCTTCAGTCTTGGCTAGTACAAACAGCCGCACATACACATACACACGCATGCACGTCGTCATATGAGCAAAATATTCTCAAGCACGACGTTAAGCCCAATTTCACCTCACCTCACCTCATCACAGATACACTGATGGGCATTTATGAGTGATTGTTTTGTACTGAGAAGGGATGGTTGCTTCACTGAAATCCCACTTAAGTACATATGGTATTACACAATATGTTTGTCCAAGGTGTGTTGCTTACATCTGTCAGTTCTCTTATGTCAGTTTGTTTGGCGAGTTATCAGAGGCATAGATGTAATAGCTTATTGATTACATAGATGGTAAACAAAGATTATTATGAACCCATTAGAGTTGTAAACAAACTGAAGAAATTGATGCAACATCTTCTTCAGTTTGGCATGCCTCAGTGGAAAATGTAAATTTCCTGAATTTAGAAAAACAGTCAAATTTTTGTTTGTGTGATCAAAATAAAATGATAAGCAAGAGACATGAGATAGATTGTGTGATTATATTTCCATTGAGAATTGGTTGTTATGGGCTTCAGAAGTAACATGATGACGATGATGATGATATTTTGATGATCACAATGATGATGATGATGATGATATTTTGATGATCACTATGATGATGATGATGATGATGATATTTTGATGATCACTATGATGATGATGATGATGATGATATGACTGATTTGATGATGATGATGATGATGATGATGGCCATGATGATGATGATGATGATGATGATGATGATGATGATGATGATGATGATGATGATGATGATGATTTTGATGATCACTATGATGATGGTGATGATGATGATATGATCACTATGATGATGATGATGATGATGATGATGATGATGATGATATTGATGATATTGATGATCATGATGATGATGATGATGATGATATGATGATGATCCATGATGATGATGATGATGATGATGATATTTTGATGACCACATGAGATGATGATGATGATGATGATGAGTGATGATGGCCACCACCAACATGACAATAATGCTGATGATAGTGATGATGATGATGATGATGATGATGATGATGATATTTTGATGATCACAAGGATGATGATGATGATTGTGATGATGGCCACCACCAACATGACAATAATGATGATGATGATGATCATGATGATCTCACTGAAAGGAAGAGGCCTTAGCAATGGCAGGAATGATATTTATTAATCATGTGTGGCATAAAATGGACTCTTCATCAATACTTTTTATATGAATTTTGCTGATTCATTGACGTTCATATTACGCAGAGTGAAATTGATGGTGATATAAAATTCAATGATTTATATTTCTGCGAAATGATGAACACTTTTGATGAATCTTGTCAATATTGCTGAATCAATCATGTGGTTCTGCTGAGCAAGATTGCATTAAATCATTGACAGTGCCCATATCAATCAATCTGCAGTTTTTCAAGGGCTTAATACTCCGGATTTGATCCCAGCGGAGAATAGCAAATAAAATTATATCTGTGATTGTGGCATGATATGAGAGGTGAGGCCCAGCGCTATCAAGACAATCTGACAACAAGGGATCTCATTTACAGAGCGTTGTGATCTGACACTTGTTTCTAGGACACTATATATATGACTTCAGTGCTGTGTAGTGTAGAATATCGCAGTTCAGTCGAAGTGCAGGTCGTGGTCTGTCATCACTGATTATTATCATTATTAATAACTATCATTAATTAATGTTTTGTATCTGTTCTTTGCTATCAGATACCACACATATACTGAAAGCTTTCTGATTACATTTAGGTACATCCAGTTGTTTTATTGCAAATTTTAATGTTTAGCTTTTCTCAGGTAAACTTTTTTTTTAAATGTCTGTGTGTTTAAAGATATTTTGTAATAAAAGTTCTATTGTCAAAAGTCACTACTGTAAATGTACACGTACTCGTGTTTACTGTCTTCAGTAACCCATGCTTGTCATAAGAGGCGACTAACGGGATCGGGTGATCAGGCTCGCTGACTTGGTTGACACATGTCATCGGTTCCCAGTTGCGTAGATCGATGCTCATGCTGTTGATCACAGGATTGTCTGGTCCAGAATCGATTATTTGGAGACCGCTTCCATATAGCTGGAATATTGCTGAGTGCGGCGTTAAACAACAAACAAACAAACAGCATGACATTGTTTGATGGCATCTTGCTGGTGTAGGGGCATTTGGGTAGTCTAGTGGATATGGAGTTGACTTGTCATGCCAAAGACCAGGGTTAGATTCCCCACATGGGTACAATGTGTGAAGCCCATAACAGGTGTCCCCCACTGTGATATTGCTGGGATATTGCTAAGAGTGGCATAAAACTCACTCACTCTCACTTACACACTCACTCACTCACTCAGAACAAATAAAATAGTTGGAACTAAAGAACTGGAATTGAGCAGAGCATTCTACAGCTGGTAGCTTGTCAGTCACGCATTCTAATCCTATCTGTTGTTTTAGGTTATTTGACTATTAACGGCATCTCAAGATCTGCTGAATGCTGGCAGATTAGGCAGGCTGTGTTTGACTCAGCTCATAGTATTTGTATTTTTCGTTGAGATCACTTTAAAGGTTTTCCTGTCAAAGAATCAATCTCCTGAGTTGCTGATTTGTTTGATGTGGTCTTTATTCCCTTTAATACTTTAAGTAACTGCAAGACGGGAATGAAAGGGGATTACTGTTGTAGAAAATATCTGGAAAGGAACATATCCTGATGGAAGCTTGTGCATGTCGTGAGTCAACATTGATGGAATTTATGATCTAGGCCTTTGAATGTTGGGATTCATGATCAAGGCCTTTGAATGTTGTGATTCATGATCAAGGCCTTTGAAAGTGGTAATTCATGAAATAAGGCTTTGCATGACATCATTCAAGAAATAGTCCATTGAACATCAAAATTAATGGAAGAGGTTCTTGAATGTGACCAATGGTACAGACCTTGAAGTGTGTTTCTTGCTGAAATTCATTATCAAGATCTTTTATATATGATGTGAAAGGCCTGCAACATGTTGCAAATTCAGGTTGAGCATTAATTACCCAGGCATTCATCTGTGCGAAAACTTACACATACATTTCAATCTATTTTAGATAAACCCACACCACCTGAATGAAAGTCAAGAAAGATTATATCATGGCACCTCCATATAACCAGCTCGCCTTACATCCTATTGTCCATCTGTCCACTTGTCCATCTGTCCATGAAACTCAATGGGCTAAGGAGCTGAATCTGACAAACATATTTTGCTATCTGTATTATGTTTGCATATATATTTTTGAATTTCTCCAGCCATAAAGTAACTAAAGGACAAAAACATTTCACCTCAGAACTTATTTTCTATTCTTTGAATTTATACTTGTGTGTTAACTTTAAACTTCATTCAAAGTGATATAAAAAAATTATTCAAAATTGTAAATGATTGAACAAAACTCTCTTGTTTGACATCTGTCATTATTGAGATTGTGCAACTTTAGAAAGGGAGGTAACTCTCATTCCCTATCTCACAACTCTGTTATGCATACAACACATTCTGCTGTAGGACTGACAAGGCTGGTTTAATGAACACAGCTGACCTATTTAAGCTATTAGCTGTAGTTCAACAACATGTAATATGAGACATATGGGTAGTTAATGTCCATAATGTTTCTGGGATATTGTTGTGATCATAACAAAATATTATCCTAAGGATAAAATGTACAGAAAATCAACTCAGAATATCAAAACTAATGACAAAATTGATAAAACCAACACCTACCAATTACCAAAATTCTCAGTCTCTGTATGTGAAATTAACAGAACATTTTTGATTACAATAATGAGTGTTTTATATGACTGATCATGCTAAGTATTATTAAACTGCGTATTGATTTTCATTATTAACAGGATCATTTATATGTTAATGTATATTTAATAAGTGATAATATGAAATTGATTAGGTGACGCTCAACAGATGAGGGACGCGACATTAAGTCTGACATTTCACTCCTACATCCATAAATATGGCTCTGGTCTTGAAAGTATCGTTCAAGCCACACGCCTAATTGACCTGAACTTTTCTATAAGTATCCAAATGATTAGCTTGTTCTTAACCAGGTTGTAGATGGCCTGTCTGTACTTGGTGTGCATATTGATCTCAATTTACATCTGTTTTCTTCACTAATATATGGACCTGTGAAGATACAGGTTAGAACTGGTCTTCAGTAACCCATGCTTGTTGTAAGACTAATCGGGATCAGGTGGTGAGGCTCGCTGACTTGGTTGACACATGTCATTGTATCCCAATTGTGTAGATCGATGCTCATGCAGTTGATCACTGGATTGTCTGGTCCAGACTCGATTATTTGAGTGCGGCGTTGAAGAACAATCAAATCACAAATATATGAATCTTCAGGTAATGACATCATAGATATTTGCGTATTATTGATCTTCAGTATGTTGTCAACAATGAACACACCATGAAAATCTGTAAACCTTTGTCTTCAGTGTGTTTTTTATTTTTTGAAAGAAATATTGATCAATTGTTACGTGAACAAGATTCAAGTTGTATGACTGTATGACTATGTTGTCATGACCTGTTATTGTTCTCCTGTTTCCTATAACTATAAGATGATGTAATGGATTTTGTTTATGGAAGTCAGTATATGCATTTGTCAGGAACACTTTTATCCCAGTGACACTCCTGAAAATGTGCTTCTGTCAAATTTCAAAAGATTTCTGTTTGGATTGCACTAGTTTGACCCGAACCAATGTCTTGTCAGTTTTAAGGGTGTAATATCTAATGTCGCTGGATTGATCTGACATGACATTATAAAATGACATACCAATTAAAAGATATTCTGAATGCACATAATTAAGATCAAACATGGCATTCATTTGTTTGATTTGCTGATCAATATTTCATGCAGGTTTTATTTCTGTACATTTTTAACTTTTCAAATGATTCTATGTTATCACAAAATGAATGAATTTCTTGAAATTGATTAAAGCTGCAAAGACAGAAGTGAGTGAGTTTGGTTTTACACTGCTTTTAGCAATATTCCAGCAATATCACGGTGGTGAACACCAGATATGGGCTTCACACATTGTACCCATGTGTGAAATCAAACCCGGGTTTCCGCATAATGAGCTAACGCTTTAACCATCAGGCTACCTCAAAGACAACATCGGTTCACAATTGCGCAGGTCGATGCTCATGCTATTGATCACTGGATTGTCTGGTCCAGACTCGATTATTTACACACCGCCGCCATATAGCTGGAATGTTGCTGAGGGTGGCGTAAAACTAAACTCACTCACTCACTTAAAGACAAGATGCCATGTTGATAGTAATGAACAACGCTGGTAGTGTGAAAACTGTCTTCATGCATTAAACAGATATACATGCATCCTAACCAAATGAAGGTTATCCACAACCATACCCCCTTGAGGTTTTAGTGGAGAGCAGCTGAAATTGTATCATAAAAATAAACTTGCTCCCAAATATGCTTGAAAAAAGTAATTATTCTTCTATTAGAATGAAATAAATACTAATTGTCCTTTGCAAAAAATTAAACATTACAAGATGCTTTTATTATTGTTAATTCAGACTCATAATTTCAGTTATAAGAACATCAGTTTTGGTATCTTTTTTGAGTGGCACTCAAGAAGTTGGGGAGTACAATGTTAAGAAACGTTATATACAAGCAGGAATGCTTGACAACGGTACAAGAATCTGTATCAAAATGTTTCACTCATGAAGAATGCCTCCAAGGTGTAGTGGTTAGAGCGTCTGCCCGGAGAGCGGAAGGTCGCGGGTTCGATCCCCGACCACGTCATACCAAAAGACGTTAAAATATGGTACTTGTTGGTCTCTGCCTGGCGCTCAGCATTAATGGGTACAACAAGGACTGGTCGGCTCGGAGTCAGTATAATGTGTCTGAGTGGGGTATTCATGTTTCACTGCGGCATGGTATCTCAGTGGGCTCGCACTATAAAACCAGCATTAGTCTGGGCTAGTTCAAGCAGCCGCACATACACATACACACGCATGCACATCGTCATATGAGCGAAATATTCTCCAGCACGACGTAAAACCCAATTTCACCTCACCTCATCTCACTCATGAAATAAAAGAAGCTGTTATCCATAAAGTTTGTCTCTGTCAGTTTTTGCAGTCGGCATTAAAAAGAACTCCTCTTTGTTTTTGTAAGTATTCTTGGTTTTAATTAAGTTAGCAGCTATCAGATGGAACCCAGAAGTCCAGTGGCCCCTCAATTTGCTGTACAAAGCAGTGATCAGGGTTTGAATCCAAGATTTGTACTCATGACTATGACCCTTGATTTATGTGCTCCATGTTTTTGTGTTTCACAAAAGTAAAGACAAACTGTTAGGCCAGACCAATTTTATTTCTTGTTTTATGGATTTTTGTCCTCAGAAAACCTAAAGGCACGAGGGAAAAAAATCAAAATCAAAATCACCAGTCAAAGTAATAATACTTTTAAATACTAAAAGTGTTTTACTTTTGGCACTTTATGAAATGCATATGGGGCAAAAAAAAATCAAAAAATTATTTTTTTTGGTAAGTTTACAGTTTTGGCCAATAAAACCATTAGGATTTATTTTTTGAGCGGGGAACATTAATTCTTTTTTTTTTCTTATTCTTGAAAAAATATGACCGGCGGATCCGTAAAACAAGAAATAAAATTGGTCTGGCCTTACAGAAATAATTAAGAAAACTTCTGTGTACTCTTATCATTCCCACAATGAACATTTTCCTGCTGTTCGATATATCACGGTCCAACAAGTGGTATTTTTGAGTCTCTAGAGTGCTAGGGACATCAGTGACTTTTGTAAGGTCACTCGGATAATTTTCAGACAAAAAGTTCAAAACATGTTCTGAATGGATAGGGCTGTCCCTTCAAACAAGGTGTGTTTGGGATTCGATTGAGATATTGATTCTCATGGCCAAATTTACTGAAGCCATTACAGTCTATGTTTAGAACATGAACAAGTATTTTTCAACTTTTTTTCAACAAAGTGACAAGAGCAGTAAATAGTGAGAAAAGGGGTTTTCTTAGACAGTTTTAACCCTTCAGTGCAGAAATGTAAAAAACATTCAGGCCTTATAAAACAGCCTGGGAAGAGTGAAAATGCATGTCACCTTTGAAAATCTGGACATTTTTAAAGAAAGTATTATCTTAATCTGAATTTAGAAATAATGAATATTTGCTGTAGACCTGGGTTCCAGTGTCTTCCACTGGAATGGCTTGGTAGATTCCTGGTAGGGTCAAGACCATCTTAGCACTGAAATCAATTTGTGGAATGTGTTCCCAATTGTTCGTGTCCTAATACATCCTTCAGTAATTGCGCCTATCATGATATCAGCTATGAATATTTTAATTTGTCATCGATGTATTGTCATCCAGCGACATGCCTATTGTGATGACGTCATCAATAAAGCTTTTTATGTATCGATTATCGTCTAGCCCACTGTCTGTTGTAATGTTATCACCAGCATTAGATGTTTGGAATCATCAATATGTTATTCATCAAAATGAATGAAAATACAATGTTTAGATTGTTGATCGATAAATTACATGACAATTTCTGTGGATGTAGGTGTGGTATATATCTTCATGGATTTGCTGTAAACACTGCGACAAAGAAGACATCTTTGTTGGACGTATGCTCAAAGTGTAAGCTATTGTGGTTTCCGTAGTAATCTGTCAATCAATATTTCTGTACTTTGAGCTTATTTTTTCCTTTTATCTCATGAGCAGCCATCTGCTATAAAGACTGATTGCCACACTCAGCTTCCTTGTGGATAAGGCAGAAAGGCATCATGGGAAAACAAGATTAAATGCATGGTGGCCATTATGAAGACGATCAGCCTGATTAAAGGATACCTGATAGATCAGATAATTGTTCCGTTTATAAAAGGTTTAGGTAGGGTTTATATTTTGTATGACTTTAAAAGCGGTTTTACATTTTGATCAGTTATGTATCTGTAAAGAATATGTGATGTTTTTTACTTACTGAGGAAGGGCAATTCATGGATAACAGCTTTTTTGTGTATATTTTAGTTATTTTGAAAGAGATGTTCTTAGTGCAGAAGTTCTGCAGTCAAAACTGTGTTCTGTAAACTCAAAGAATTTGTAAAAAATAGCATGCATGCTTGCATGCATACATACAATGTATTATATTCTGTGAAGCTGCAGGGCACATGCTCATAGTACAGCACAATTCAAATGTGCATACAAAATACAATGAATATATAGAATGCAATATTTATTAACTTCTCACTTTATATATAGCGCATGTTCAGCAATGTGCAGGAGTACATATGTATAGAAATTTACAAAATAATGATGCAACACGAATTTCCTTCTTATTAGTTTCAGCTTAAAAAATGGAAAATGATTCAAGATTGATTCTTAACTTCACTGACATAAGGGGGCAGTTGGATAGCCCGATGGTTAAAGCGTCCACTCATCATGCTGAATACCCGGGTTCGATTCCCCATATGAGTACTATGTGTGAAGCCCATTTCTGGTGTCCCCTGCCATGATATTGCTGGAATATTGTTAAAACTGTGTAAAACCATACTCCTTCGCTCGCTCGCGCATGCACCCACCCACCCACTCACTCACTCTCTCATAAAGCCTACCCACCCAAAACCCTCTTGCTCACTCACTCACTCACTCACTCACTCACTCACCTCATTCACTCTCACACTCACTCACTCACTCACTCAAATGTAGAATGATACCAGTTCAGACCCTGTTGTGACATGGCATTTGCTCCCTGTGTAAGCACTATCAAAGTATTAATATATGCTCCTTGGTGTCTTGTACACAGTCAACCACTACTAGGCTGTAGTCTAACAAAGGCCTGTGTACTGTACAAGGCCAGGCCTGAATACTTCTAATTGCACTGTCCTTGGGACATCCTGTTCATTTCCACCAACATGGGGCACCTGTATAATGAAGAAGGGATGCTGCATACTGCCGTGTATCGGGCGGAGTGTTTGACCAGTGGTCAGTGCTGATGGACAGGAGGTGGCGTGTGTCTGTCATCGATCTAACCTCAGGCCTACATCACGGACAGGTCTGGTCATACCTTGTCCATCACCGTGGACATTTACCCCATTACCATTGTTAATTGTTTCTCCTGAATCAACATAACAGAACCTTCTAGGACAATGGTTCAATTATTCTTATCAGTTTATTTCTGATATTTGATGACGTGCCAAATTGATTACTTAATAAGGTGTAGTTGTTAATGGTGTGAAGTTTTCTCTGAATTTGAAACATTATATATTCTGACTGGTCAGTCAGAGGTTTCAAAATATAATGACCACCTCTGGTTGAAAGAGCTGCATGGATGACCACATCATAGCAGAAGCTAAATTTTAGGATCCCATCTGAATTATCAAATCTAAACCAAACAGTGATCAACGTTATGAGCATCGATCTATGCTAATGGGATATGATAACATGTGTCAGCCAGGTCATCGAGCCTGACCACCCGATACTCTCATGACAAACATGGGTTGCTGAAGACCAAATCTAACCTGAATCTTCACAGATCTGAATCCGAGTGAAGTGGTGGTGGTGTAATTGGGTTTAACGTCCTGCTTGAGAATATTTCGCTCATATGACGACGTGCATGCATGTGTATGTGCGGCTGCTTGTATTAGCCCAGACTGAAGCTGGGTTTATAGTGCTAGCCCACTGAGATACCATGCCGCAGTAAAGCATGAATACCCCACTCAGACACATTATATTGACTCTCGAGCCGACCAGTCCTTGTTGTACCCATTAATGCCAAGCGCCAGGCAGGGACCAACAAGTACCATATTTTAACGTCTTTTGGTATGACGCGGTCGAGGATCGAACCCGCTCTAACCACTACACCACGGAGGCGGTCTGAGTGAAGTAAGAGAGGGATGACATATATACTAGTATGTTCCACTCACATCTATATGAAGATCCTCATTATCCTTGCTGTTGTCAGGGGTGGTAGGGTAGCCTTATGGGTAAAGTGTTTGCTCATCATGCAGAAGAGCCAGGTTTGATCCCCCACATGGGTTACAATGTGAGAAGCCCATTTCTGGTGTCCTCCGCCATGATATTGCTGGAATATTGCTAAAAAGTGGATTAAAACCATAACCACTCACTCACTCACTCCTGTCATGTTTGTACGTGAGTTGGCTTTGGCAATTTTCAATGGTTTTCTGTCTTCAACACTGATACAAGTCTTTAAATATATTTTCTGTTTTTTTAGATCTTATGGACGTCAGTCATGATATTTAAATTAAGGTTAATGTTTGCTGAGTAATTGTTCTAACCACATTGTCCACTTTGGAGTTTAGGTCGATGCAGCCACAATATCCCTGCTGGTCAAACAACAGAACGAGACAATGATATTATTCTATTGGTAATGTGATAGCTGGATGATGACATGACTCACTGAAAGTTAGCTGTGCTGGTCATTACACATACTTGCTTGTACTACTAACATTAGAAACATTTTATGACAGTACTTGCTATGAATATTTTATCAAAACTGTCAAGGAATGGTCTATGGTTGTCCATGGTCAACTGAAGCTGTTTTTGTGTTGTAATCTACCAGTTGGATATTGATTTTCCACAGCCCGACGATAAAACCATTGGTCTTCTTGGCTCTCATTTGATTATATACTGACAAGGATTTACCTGGGTTTGTTTATCAGTGTGTCCAGGGGACTATCAGTATTATCGGATCCCGTGGAGATCTGGGTTAAAATTGGTCTTCAGCAATCCATGCTTGTCATAAGAGGTGACTAATGGGATCGGGTGGTCAGGCTCGCTGACTTGGTTGACACATGTCATCGGTTCCCAACTGTGTTGATTGATGCTCATTATGTTGATCACTGCATTGTCTAGAATTGATTGTCAGAATTGATTGTCTACAGACCTCCACCATATGGCTGGAATATTGCTATACAATAAACAAACAGTATTTTCAGAACATTTTGGTGGCTGTAGGCATGAACAAACATCATTTGATATCTTAGAATATTCATGATTTATGGTAGTATTGTACAAGCTGAGAAGTCTTTAAGAGATGGTGACTCCAATGTTAGAGTGAAAGTTTCAACCATGGACATCCTGAACTTTGAGGGGGTAGCCCAGTGGTTAAAGCGTTGGCTCTTCACACCAAAGACCTGGGTTTGATTCCCCACATGGGTACAAAGTGAAAAGCCCGTTTCTGGTGTCCCCCGCCGTGATATTGCTGGAATATTGCTAAAAGCGGCGTAAAACCATACTCACTCACTGATATTTGTGTGTATATCTTACCACGACAGTAATCTTAGCTATATACATTCTAAAAGATAATTCAATAATTCAAACAATTTTGTAACTGTCACATCTCTTGTGTCTTATCAATCAAAATGGGTGTAGATCAGACTATTTTGCTTCAAACGAACCATTCAACAAGATATAGTTACAATATCCAGACTGGGAAAATAGTATTGATTGTTATCTCCCCAGCATTACATGGGGGATATAGTCACTGCCTTGTCCGTCTGTCCATCCATCATCATTTTGTTTCCGGAGCATAACTCGTTCAATATTTTTCAACAAAACTTGGTAGATATATCAAACAGAACCTAAAGTGGTGCCTTTATCTATTTACAGATTTTTGTCATTTTTATTTTTCTTGGTTTCCTTGGAAACATTTTTGACTTAGTCTAAAAAAATCAAGTTCAACTTTAATTAAGTAATTGTCAGATGATTTGCTCTTTCTTATTTGTGGGGACCGGGGGGATTTGTCATTTTCTGATGACTCTTGTTTTGAATCAGTACAAGCCCCAGTTTCTCCTCCCAGACTCACAATTAAAATGTTAGACAGTTTTCATACTGGAGATTTCAGCAAGGCGATTTGCACACCTGATCAGGTGGTTGGCGTGACGTCCCAGATCCTGGTCTTGTGGCATCCAGCTTGTCAACTGATATTGATCTTTATTTTGTATAATGATCATCAGAATGAACTCATCACGATGTCCCTAACTTGTAAAGCACACTTCCATCACAGTTTGTTGCTGATGCGAGGAGGTGCCGTCTTTCATGTGACATTTTGTTTGGGCGATAGAGAATCTGTGCTTTGATTTGGATTGGCCAAATGTGTCTGTGTGATTACCTGTTGCCTTTGAAACTGAGTACTTGATTACACACAGGTTGAAATATTCATGTAGGTAAGGGTTATTGTGATGTTCATAATTACCCTGGAAGTCAATGTAGACAAATTATTGGTACATCACAAAGACAAGAATTACAAAGACTGGGAGATTTGGCAATAAGGCTGTCATTAATCTGTGATGATGTGTGGTCTTACAAGAAAAGTCACAAAGCTTTTGGGTTGTATGCTGGATTTTAGCGATAAGGCAAATGCTGAATGAGAGATAGGTCCATGTAGGCCATGTTTGCCTGAATGACCAATGGAGATGAGTGAGAGAGTCAGTATGTTTAGTTTAACGCTGCACTCAGCAATATTCCAGCTATATGGCGTCGGGTCTGTGAATAATCAAGTATGGACCAGACATTCCAATGTTCAAGATCATGAGCATTGATCAATGCAATTTGGATACTATGACTCAACCAAGTCAGCAACCCTGACCACCCGATCCCGTTAGTCGCCTTTTACGACAAGCATGGGTTGCTGAAGATCAATTCTAACCCAGATCTGGGTCTTTTTCTGGGTCTGGGTCTGGGTCTGGATATAGGTCTGGGTCTGGGTCTGGATATAGGTCTGGGTCTGGGTCTGGGTCTGGATATAGGTCTGGGTCTGGATCTGGATATAGGTCTGGGTCTGGATATAGGTCTGGGTCTGGGTCTGGGTCTGGTCTGGGTCTGGGTCTGGGTCTGGGTCTGGATATAGGTCTGGGTCTGGATATAGGTCTGGGTCTGGGTCTGGATATAGGTCTGGATATAGGTCTGGGTCTTGGTCTGGATATAGGTCTGGGTCTGGGTCTGGATATAGGTCTGGGTCTGGGGTCTGGGTCTGGGTCTGGATATAGGTCTGGGTCTGGATATAGGTCTGGGTCTTGGTCTGGATATAGGTCTGGGTCTGGATATAGGTCTTGGTCTGGGTCTTAGGTCTGGGTCTTGGTCTGGATATAGGTCTGGGTCTGGGTCTGGATATAGGTCTGGGTCTGGGTCTGGATATAGGTCTGGGTCTGGGTCTGGATATAGGTCTGGGTCTAGGTCTGGGTCTGGATATAGGTCTGGGTCTGGGTCTGGATATAGGTCTGGGTCTGGGTCTGGATATAGGTCTGGGTCTGGATATAGGTCTGGGTCTGGGTCTGGGTCTGGATATAGGTCTGGGTCTGGGTCTGGATATAGGTCTGGGTCTGGATATAGGTCTGGGTCTGGGTCTGGATATAGGTCTGGGTCTGGGTCTGGATATAGGTCTGGGTCTGGGTCTGGATATAGGTCTGGGTCTTGGTCTGGATATAGGTCTGGGTCTTGGTCTGGATATAGGTCTGGGTCTGGGTCTGGATATAGGTCTGGGTCTGGATATGGATCTAGGTCTGGAGGTCTGGATATAGGTCTGGGTCTGGGTCTTGATATAGGTCTGGGTCTGGGTTTGGGTCTGGGTCTGGGTCCTAATCTCAGTCAAGGTCTGGATCTGGGTCTGGATCTGGGTAGGGGTGCCCCTTTGGCATAAAACAATGATTGTTTTTGTTTAAGTTCTTGTTCCCCCAGTTACTTTTTCAGTTTTGTCAGCACTATACTTAAAACCTACCTCACTTCAGGCCTTCCTAAATGAAGCTGACATGCTGTCATATAACAGGGGTACAGTTCTGTGCAGCAGTAACACACACACACCTCCTCTCTCTCTCTCTCTCTCTCTCTCTCTCTCTCACTCACTCACTCACTCTCTCACTCTCTTTCTCTCTCTGTCTCTCACTCGCTCACTCACTCACATAGATACCACCCACCCACTCACTTCAGTTTTGAAATTTGAATCAATGTGAAAAACAATACGGCTAATCTAATAATTAAAAAAATGTAACATGTGTTGTTTACGATCCAGATGTCTGCATAATCCATAAAATCGCAAAAATATTTCATCAATATTACACTGTCTGTTTCAACTATCTGAACATATAGTGTTGTATATTTTGTCTCTATCACGCCTATTGATGTAGCATACATATAAAGAAAGTTGTTGCCATCCCTTATATCACCCAGAATAGTTACATCCTTGTGGTTTCACCACCTGATGACAACCAGCTGATAGTGACTTGTACGTAGCCAGTCTGACACAGGTGTTCCAATGATTGACACGACAGGTAGGGTTGTCTATATGGTGTGAATATCGTGTCATGTTGAAATTAACATGACTTTCATGTGATCAATTTCATGTGCACATTTGTACATATACAGGTAATTTCTTTACCCTTTAGAATGATTGTTAGAAATGACAGCACATTGATATGTGAGATATATATTTCACACATTGACACAGATTATTGTAGGCTTTGGCCCTGGCTTTCTTAACGATATTTGTACATGCAAGAAATATGTTGTGTTATAATATTGATCATATATCATATATGGTTTTGTGGATTGAAATGAGTGGGCTCATGGTTTGACCCAAAAGAAGACATTGTGATGTATTGTTAGGTTTCATGATGACATTGACCCATGAAAGTCCGGGTTAGAATATTGATCTTCAGTAACCCATGCTTGCTGTAAGAGGCGACTAACGGGATCAGGTAGTCAAGCTCGCTGACCTGGTTGACACATGTCAATGGTTCCCAATTGCGCAGATTGATGCTCATGCTGTTGATCACTGGATTTGTCTGGTCCAGACTCGATTATTTACAGACAGCTGCCATATAGCTGGAATATTGCTGAGTGCAGCGTAAAACTTAACTCACTCACTCACTCATGATGACATTTGTTATTATATTGTTAAAATAAAGTTATTATATTCATCAACTTTGCCCTGAATTCAGGTGTAATGGTGGAATTTGTAAATTTATGATTCATTGCCCTGTGATGTGGGGATGGAAACTTGGTATGGATGTTGGTGATGAAACCTCTGGTTATTCACCAGAAAGCACCCCGATGCCAGATGCCATAGAAATCTATTATCGGCTACTGTAATTGTACAAACCATGCTTAACAGATGTAATTAATACATCATGTGATATTCAATGTTGTCCATGTGTAGGCTATTGCTGGTTATTGGATCTACAGTGTGAATATGCTTCAGATGGTCGAAGTGTGGCATGTAACTCTTAGCCCACTCACTTGTGTGGGAGCAGGCTTGGCGCCGGCAAGGGTGCCAAAATTCCAGAGTTGCTTCCCTTGGGCATGGCAGGAACTAAGATTTTGGGCTCAAATCTAGGTTCACCTTGATTATGTTTCTATGTTTGTGGGTTTGTTAGCACAATTCCATGCTTATGGTTTTACCTTATTGGGATGATGTGAGACCTGCGTCACTTATGGCTTTCCTTCCACATTAAGGGGCGGTGGGGTAGCCTAAGGGTTAAAGCGTTGGCGCCGAAGACCCGGGTTCGAATCCCCACTTGGGTACAATGTGTGAAGCCCATTTCTGGTGTCCCCCACCGTGATGTTGCTGGAATATTGCTAAAAGCGGCGTAAAACCAAACTCAGCCAGTCAGTCAGTCCACATTAAGCTTACATGCCATGATATTGTTGGAATACTGATGGAAGCGTCTATTTAAACATACTCACTCACTCACTCACTGTCACTCACTCACTGTCACTCGCTCGCTCACTCACTCACTCACTCACTCACTCACTCACTCACTCACTCACTCTCAGAGTGTTTGTTGGGTAAAGTCTCACACTGAATGATACAGTAGGTGAAATATATATATTTATACCCCTACATATACAGACAAAATGATTACTTTTGTGAACAAATTTCACCTGTGGTGTAAAATTGGTAACTTTAGGCAGTGTTTAAAACTCCCCAAATTCCAAGGCGGACAGTCGGACTGGTAACTGGTGTCCCCAACTGAGATATTGCTGGTATATTGCTAAAAGCAGCATAAAACCCAACTCACTCAGAAGAGTCAGTTTCGATTGACTGTTGGAAAGTTTTCCTCACCAGATCTCAATGGAGGTTTTGTCAATGCATTCTCAGAGATGGCTAAAAAGTTTGGATGTTAATGATATTGTTATTTATCATCTCTACAGTCCCATAAGAAAGTTCCCAAAATGGCTGATATTATCACCGTACATCTCATAACAGAAATGTACTGCCTCTTGCAGTTCATCATAGGTCTTGATGTCTGTAACTCACAGAAACTTTTTAGGGGTATGTTTTAAGCCTCTGCACCATTTTTGCTGATTATCCCCCTTTGTTTACAATTTTGTCATCTGCTATCACAGTGGCACCATGTAGCAGGGAAATTACACCTGACAAGACGAAAATAACTAGATACAGATTCACAGGATCTGTGGGGAATAAAAAACAAAATACTTTTGTAGTTTCCTTTAATCAGGAAATGGCACGTTTTCTGTGTTGAAAAAACAAGCTGCATTTTCTTTTCATCAAAACACGACCATCACACGTCAATCATGATCCAATTACTTTTGGAATAAAACTTTACGGAGATCTATTACTTTTTTCAGGTTTCCATAACAACAGAGCAACAAAAACAATACATGTAATTATTCATGAGGGCCACACTGCCCTGTAGCATTTAAAAATAGCTCATATGGAATTGATTGACATGTGGTATATCTTTAAGAGATCTGTGCTTAAAGCAGAGGTGAGGTGAGGTGAAATTGGGTTTAACGTCGTGCTGGAGAATATTTCGCTCATATGATGACGTGCATGCGTGTGTATGTGTATGTGCGGCTGCTTGTACTAGCCCAGACTGAAGCTGGTTTTATAGTGCTAGCTCACTGAGATACCATGCCGCAGTGAAGCATGAATACCCCACTCAGACACATTAGGCTGACTCCGAGCCGACCAGTCCTTGTTGTACCCTTTAATGCCGAGCCAGGCAGGGACCAACAAGTACCATATTTTAACGTCTTTTGGTATGACGCGGTCGGGGATCGAACCCATGACCTTCCGCTCTCCAGGTGGACGCTCTAACCACTACACCACGGAGGCGGTTCTTAAAGCCTGTCACACTGTGTCATAAGCATGTGCTTATGAATGACTCTCAAATGGGGATGATACCAGATGTACATGAATAGGTAAGTGTATTCTTACCCACCAGGGACGGTGGGGTAGCCTAGTGGTTAAAGCGTTTGTCCGTCACGGCGAAGTTCGGGATTCGATTCCCCACATGGGTACCGTGTGTGAATCCCATTTCTGGTGTCCCCGCTGTGATGTTGCCGGAATATTGTGAAAAGCAGCTTAAAGGAATACTCACTCACTCACTCACTCACCCTGACCCGCCAGTGGCAACATCACAAACACATGCAAGGGCAAGTCAGTTGTTCATCTGAAAAGACGAAGGGGGAGATATGCCACAAGCAAAAATCAGGAATTGCATCAGTCATCATTTTCATCAGGAATGTCTTCCAATGTCCTACCATGTAACATTCTTAAAGTTTTACGTCAGGTGTGAAGGCAGTAACCTTGATCATGAACTTTGTACAGAAATTGTTTGACATTCTTTGAAAATATGGAGCATCTCGAGTCTGTTTTTGCTTGCTCAACATAAGGACCAAGTGAACAGTTGGGAAGAGTTATATCTTTTTTTGTATATTGGAGAGCTTTTGTCCCCTTGAACCAGAAGTTCAAAGCAGTGAATGCTATTTCTGATTCCTACGGAATCAATAAAACATTACCAGCTGTAAGTAAAACATACGACATTTGTCATTCTGTGAACATTTTCATACCTACAATGTCACCCTTTCAACTAGTAGTTAAAAGCAGTAAATATTACTTTTGATTCCCAATAAAACATTAAAAAATTGCAAGTAAAGAGATATCATAATTGTCAGTCTATGCAGTGAACATACATACGATGTCACCTTTCTTCTGGATATCAATGTGTTAAGGAAATACTATCTTAACTTAATAATTACAATCCTGTGTAATTATTATCCCACACAATGAATATCTTGTTTTGTAGCCTTTGAGCTAAAACTCTTGATCAATTGTAAGGATGTTTTATTGCATTCTCAAGCTTTAGCAACACAGAAGCCAGAAATTAGCACAGCTTGTTTTATAGCTTCTTGAACCTGCTGATGAGGTAAGGAATCCGATGCCTCATTGGACAGTCGTGTATTTCAGTCATTACGGTGTCCCTTGTCAGCTGAATCTCTTGAAATTGTAGGTCTAGACATGATCTTTGTGTAAATTGACCATGTAATTGCTGGGTAAGAGGTCCTCAACATCGTCTGTACCTGACCGGCAATGCGCCATCTTCGTGCTGCCACGTTGTGGGAACTGAAACTGCAGTCAGTGATCATGATGGGTCTTTGTGCACAATGTGAAATTGAATGAGTGAGTTTGGTTTTACGCCGCTTATAGCAATATTCAAGCAATATCAGGGCGGAAGACACCAGAAATGGGCTTTACACATTGTACCCATGTGGGGAATCGAACCCGGGTCTTCAGGTGTGACGAGTGAACGCTTTAACCACTAGGCTATGCCACCACACCTGTGAATTGAATGAAGGGACTGCAAGACATTTCATGCTTTTTTGGTTTGATTGAAAATTCAAGGTAAGAAATCCATGCTTGTCCTTAGAGGTGACTTACAGGATCGGGTGGTCAGGCTCGCTGACTTGGTTGACACATGTCATCGTATCTAGATTGCGTAGATCGATGCTCATGCTGTTGATCACTAGGTTGTCTGGTTTTGCCATGACTAGTTGTCTTGAATGATGCATGTCATTGCATCTAAATTGTGGAGTTCAGTCAATCACTGGATTGTCTGGTCCATATGAGGTGTTAAACAAATGAAAACAAAAACATTTGTTTGAGGGTCAACATTTTTTATAAGCCTCCCTGTCAATGGACAATTTGATTCAGTTCATGATTCATGATTCATGATCATGGTATATTGGCACATGTATTTATAGTGAGGAAATATATCATTTAGATTTAAGTAAGGAAATGTACAAATATATCTCTTATCAAATTCCGATGAATTTCTGCACTTTAAAAGAATCGAAAATATGGAGTATTTGTTTCTGAATGAATGTACCATTTATCAAAACTGACAATGAAAGTCCAAGGGTTCAATGTCCTTGAGATGAATCGTTGCAGTGTGAGAGTTACCTCCCCCTAGTTGATTGTGATTGATGACTGTGATTAGTTAAGCGCACTGTCCTTCTGATGTCATCATTCACACGGCCCAGGAAGTGCAACTGATGGCATTTTCAGATGGAATAAGATGTTTGTTAAAGCCGACAGGGTTCCACTTCACAAAGTAATTTTAGTATTGAAGTGGTATTATTAACCCATGTGTTTAAGTTAGGTTGATTTCCTGTATTGTCAAGGCCATGCAACTGTCATTGTAACCACTTCAAGACAACCATTGTTCCGTGCTTGTATAAAATGTTTTAATCAACCTTTCATCACTTTAAAGGTTGTGGAAACCTTGGTCAATATTCAATTGGCGAGGTCAGCTGTCAGAGAGGTGAGGAGCTGAATTTGTCCAAAAAACTTATGAAGTCAGGAGACTCAGCTGACTGACTGACTGAGTTTTGTTTTACACCGCTTTTAGCAATATTCCAGCAATATCACGGCGGGGGACACCAGAAATGGGCTTCACTCATTGTACCCATGTGGGGATTCGAACCGGGTCTTCGCCGTGATGAGCCAACGCTTTAACCACTAGGCTACCCCACCGCCCCCGGGAGACTCAGAAATTCAAAGAAATACCAAAGGTTACTCTTAAATCCAGGAATTTCCTTAAGCCATATTCATAAATATGTTTAGCACAGAGAGTATTCCTACAGCTCAGAGTACACAAGAGGATGTTTGGTGACATGAGAATTTTCTAAAGTATCCAATATGGCCGCCGCTGGGGCACAGCACCTGCATCAGCTGAAGACACTGACGCAGGATGACATTTTGTGGCTACAGTTTCGTCTCAACAGAGCAAGTATATTGTTTGTGACAGAGTTAATTTGGGATAGGCTTACCTATTGATCTTAAAGAAGCAATGCTATCATACAGTCACCCAATACCAAATCCTGCCTCTGAACCTAAAGAGTCCTTGGATTTCTAAATACAGAACAGGGATCGTCCTGGTTATCACCAATGTCTGAACTAAGAGATCCTCCTGGAGTTGCACTTTGCTTTTAACTAAAGATTACTCTCAGAACTACATTTTGTAACTCTTAACTAAAAGTAAATAAGAGCTGAGAGCATTATCAAGGAAATTCGGAGACTATTTATAAACACAGGGCTTGATTTAAGCATTTAGAAGTTACACTGGGGCAAATAGTCTGTCTCACAGTCCCTCAACCACATTATTTTCCCTACTGTCAAGCCCTATCTGCAGTGCTAAATCCCTAAATAAAGCAAGTCTAGATTTCTCTGGTCTCCCTGGGTCTCCTTTTCAATTTAAATGGGCCTGTTTGTTACAATATTATATATATTCGGAGACAAAGCGTTAGTCTATGAGGCAACCTGAAACTGCAAAATGTAAACTCATATTTTTACCAACTTCCACCCAGTGTATGTTAATACTTTGCTGTTCAAAGAACACAAGACTTCAGCTTGATAACAGAATGATGAGGAACTGGTTTTGAGCAGTGACTCTGATGACTGCACGGACAGTGATTGAATGATTGTTGCTGTTTATGTTGTTAAGTTCGATGACATAGATGAAATGATCTGATCAGAATAATTTTGTTATAATCATGTCCAAACTCATCATTACCAAAACCTGAACATTATATATTATTTTCTGTTGAGCAGCAGGTGCAACCTGGTTTTGTCTGGTGCAAGAAGTTGTCATTTGTTTAAAAGCCGTAAAGTATCATCTGTGGTCTCACATTCACCACATTTAGACTAGGTATTCTGGATCACCACCAATACTATAACGGTAATGCTATTTTTGAGGGCATTATCATTTGCAGAAGCCTGAGGTCTTCCATAACTGCCCGGACGGCGAAAAAAAAGACCGAGGGCTTCTGCAAATGATAATGCCCTCAAAAATAGCATTACCGTTATTATTGCTAAAATACATGGAATTTGTGTTGAAAAGAAAAAGGAAACAATGAAGGAATTTGACTGTAAGTTTACCCAAATCAACTTCTGACGGGGTTGACTGCCTGAATGCAATTACGTCATCGAACAATTCAGGTGACGTCACAACAGAAAGTGACGATATTCGACCTTGGCCTTTGACAAGACCATAACATGTCAAACTATGTCAGTGTTCGGTTTTGGTCCATCAACAGCCTTAATAGTGCAATTGTTAAGGTTAGCACCAACAAGAAAGCCAATATTACCGCTATTTAAAGCGGGAATTTGGGTTGCTTTGACTTTTTTTACCCAGAATATCTGCCAGTCGAAAGCCAATTAATGTCGAATGAACCGTAAGCCCACGCACCCACTATGACGTCACTTGACAACAGAACTGATAGTGGCCCGTCGTTAAGGTTGAGCGGTCCAATATCATTTGCAGGGGCCCGCATATTTCTGATAATGGGAGGGACGTTTCATGATAATTCCATGTATTTTACCTGTAATACCTTGATGTGCCCATCACTTTGCTGTTAATGTGCCTGGTTGTTTTACAAATGATGGAAGTAAAACTGCTGTTTTTATTCTCATATTGTGTTGCTTTTTGTGCTTCTAAATTATTCATGCATATTCATCATGATACATGAGGCGACTAAAGGAAACGTGGTCAGATGTTGTAGACCGTTTAGACTGATGCTGATGATGTTAATCATTGGACTGTCCGATCAAGACTTGGAATATTTACAGATGCCTGTTGTATAGCTAGAATATTGTCGAGTAAGCAACAACCAAACAAAAGTTATATGAGAGAACCATCACACTGTCGGAGACATTGTCCATTGTAGATTATATCTCAGCAATGTGCCTCACTGGGAGAGCGGAAGGCTGGTGGTTCAGTCTCCTATAACAAGAGACATTAAAAGATGCTGCTTGTTGTCACTCTGCCTAATGGCCGCCTCCGTGGTGCAGTGAAGAGCGGAAGGTCGAAGGTTCAATCCCCGACCGCGTCATCCCAAAAGACGTTAAAATATGGTACTTGTTGGTCCCTGCCTGGCGCTCGGCATTAATGGTTACTACAAGGACTGGTCGGCTCGGAGTCAGTATAATGTGTCTGAGTGGGGTATTCATGCTTCACTGCGGCACAGTATCTCAGTGGGCTAGCACTATAAAACCAGCTTCAGTCTGGGCTAGTACAAGCGCCGCACCTACACATACACACGCATGCACACGTCGTCAATTTCACCTCACCTCACCCTGCGTAATACAACAGGGATAAAGCAATGAATGATTAGGAAGGTGTCTTAAGAATCCACATTAGACAGTGTCATGGATCTCAGTGGGCAAGCACTGTAAACCATTGATAAACAATGCCTTTCAGAAAGTGGTCAAAGGTAAAACATGTTATATTTGGGATTACGCTTTCTCAGTAAAGTACAGATTCAAGTACTTTTGTTGGGTTGAGTCCCATGCAGGATTCAAACCCACACCCTCAGAGTCAAGCACCTAATCGGCTTTCGGCCATGGGAGCCGTGCCAAATTATCTTTATCAGAGGGGCACACAAAGTTTGTGGTCAAGAGTACCAGTTGTCTGAGTTCCATATTTGTGGAAAGCACGGTGGCTGAGTGGGTTAGATGGCTGACTTTGTGTGCTGGCGATTAGGTGCCTGAATCTGAGGGTGTGGGTTCGAATTTCGGATGGGACTCAACCCAACAAAATACTAGAATATGTACTTTACTATGAAAGTGTAATCCCAAATATACATGTGTAACTGTAAAACCAGAGTTTTGGACTTGTGTCTAATGGTGCATGTTTGTTTTCTCAAGTTAAACTTTTAAAATTATAATATATATTTTGAAGGTCAATCTTATTTGTTGTTTGCGTTTCTCAAGCCCACTCTTTCTACAGAAGCCACATAATCGGATAAACATGGCAGACAATTCCATTCTCCCAAATAATTCATGCTTTGTTCTTCAGTAATATATCTGATGGTGTCATGGTGATCACAACTCTATTTATAACTGTCTGAGAGCTACATAATTTACATTAATTCTTTCATTATGTTTGTTTACTTGTCGTCTCTTGCCAAGGCAATCATTTTAGAAAGACTCATTGCTAAATTGGTGTGTTGCACATTTTCATTATGTAGAGATTCTATCACTACTCTTCTGAATACACTTGAAACAAATGCTAATAGCCTTACTTCACTTAATGGAGAAATTCTTTTAATGGCCATTTCTGATGATTAGGATAGAAAATGTACCGAGCTATTATATCTATTCAATGCACAATACATCAAGTGATGAATATCTAAATCAGTGAGAGTTTTTATAGGCATTGGTAATGTAATATGAGAAGTAGTATTATGGATAACATCATCTGTGTTATTGAATCACATCATTTCAGGGCTATTTCTTACCTTTCCATCAATTGAACAGGAGGGAGAAAATATAATTAATACACCCATACAAACAAAAAGTTATAATTAGATATATACAAATGTATTCTAGTACTTTTTGTCCCAGCTGAATCTAAGTTTTATGTAGCATCAACATTTGTCTCTTTTCACTCACTCACTCAAATTGACCCCAACATATACTAATCAAAATAAGATAAGGAACATCCAACTTTATCAAATTACCATCTTTAACCAGTCATTACATGGGAGATTAATTATAGTTTTTTAAAAGATTCATGTATTCATTAATTTCTTTTGAGTAGCACATTAACTCAAATATAAGCATGTTTTTTTCTCAAACTTTTGCAATATTTAGTCTATTTGTACTTGAGGAGCAGTTGGGTAGCTCAGTGGTTAAAGTGCTTGCTCACCATGCTGGAGGTCCGGGTTCAGTTTCCCATGATGGGTACAATGTGTGAAGCCCATTTTTGCTGTCCCCTAATGTTGCGGGATTATTGCTAAAAGTGGCCTAAAACCATACTCTTTCTCTCTTAACCTTGAAGGGATATTATACTGGCTGCATTTTAGTAAATGGCAGCCATGTTTGTTTGCTTTAAAAGGGACACCACTCTGCTTCATATATTATAAAGGTTTTTCAGGATTGTATTGCAAAGTTCAATCCTTGTCATTGTTGAATATATAAATATTGTTTTCACATGATCAACATTGCATTTTATCATCTGATGTGATGAGAACGATATTTCTAAACTAATTTTGTTTCGAAACATTTGCCATCACAATAAGAGGCCATCAAATATCACTTAGTGAAACAGAACTTTTAAGCCATTGCAAGAAAAATACCACCTTACTTTTATCATATGTCTGTATAATTTGATCATTAAAATATCACTTTGTCGGTTCTTGGTAAATCAGTTTTTACGATGTTCTTTATCATTTGATGATTCTCCTGAAGTACAAAGAAATACAGTCTGGGTTTCACACTAGCCACTCATTACACTGTCTAGACTATAATGTCCACCAAACTCAACAGCTAGATTGTCTCTTTTAGGAGTCATAGCCAACGTTCCTAATGAATAAAGAAAACTGTACCATATTTCCTCAAGTAGCTGGTGTGTGTTTTAGCTGACATGAACCAGACAGAGGTATAGTCTGATGGTGACATGCTTGTTCACAGTCTCCACATTTATGGTGTCTCCTGCCATGATATTGCTAGTATTGTAGAATTGGTGTAAAACAACTCACTCATGCTTTCCCTGAAATGACAAGCATTTATTAAAGCCTGCAGCATGTGTTTCAGGTCTTATCTCTGTTTTAGATCCAGACACTATTTGAGATCCAGACACAATTTAAAATTCAGTCACTATTCGAGATCCAGTCACTATTTGAGATCCAGTCACTATTTGAGACCCATTAGATCAAGTCACTATTTGATATCTTGCCTCTATTTGAGATCTTGCCTCTATTTGAGATCATGCCTCTATTTGAGATCTTGCCTCTATTTGAGATCTTGCCTCTGTTTGAAGTCAAATCTCTGTGGAGATCCAGACACTATTTGAGACCCATTGACTGTGTAAGATCAAGTCACTATTAGAGATCAAGTCACTATTTGATATCTTGCCTCTATTTGAGATCTTGCCTCTGTTTGAGATCTTGCCTCTGTTTGAGATCTTGCCTCTGTTTGAAGTCCAATCACTGTGGAGATCCAGACACCCATCTCCCAGCATCCAAAACAGAGTGGGTCTTGATCGGCACATTTTAACAGTACCTGTTTGTTCCTGTACAACTTCCGACTGGTCAGTCTGTAAGTATTACGGCACACTGTTACACCCCAAAATGGATTCCTGGTCTCTTTGGTTATCCGCCTAATACTTGACAAAACAGTATGTTTCAATTACAGCTCAATTATTGACTTGTCATGAGTTTTGAGGTTACTTTGTCCGTAGCCAAAGTTGTCAAAGCAAGAGTGTGTCGATCTTTCTGGTACTATGGATGGCAAATATGCTAAATGATGAAATTAACAGCTCTTGAAATTAATCTCTGAATTATACAACTTGTGACTGATTACTCTTAGCGAAAATATTATTATTAATGTTTAATGCAAAAACAAGCACCCTTGACCACAACCTCGTTGATACTCTGAATGGATTAAACCGCCTCCGTGGTGTAGTGGTTAGAGCGTCCGCCCGGGGAGCGGAAGGTCGCGGGTTCGATCCCCAACGCGGCATACCAGAAGATGTTAAAATATGTTACTTGTTGGTCCCTGCCTGGCGCTCGGCATTAATTGGTACAACAAGGACTGGTCGGCTCAGAGTCAGTACATGTATAGTGTGTCTGAGTCCCCGGGTATTCATGCTTCACTGCGGCATGGTATCTCAGTGGGCTAGCACTATAAAACCAGCTTAAGTCTGGGCTAGTACAAGCAGCCACACATACACATACACACGCATGCACGTCGTCATATGAGCGAAATATTCTCAAGCACGACGTAAAACCCTAATTCACCTCACCTCAACTGAATGGACTGACAACCCACCAAAGTTATCTGAGGGTCCATGGTTTGGCCTAAATTTCAAATTGTAGTACTTTTGGGGTTTCTGGGCTTCGAACCTACATTGTCAGAGCTAGGCATCCAAACTGTCAGTACACAAAGCAGTCTAACTCAGCCACATCCTAAACACCTTGCCTGGATCATGTGATGATATATAATATCAATAACAAAATGGCAGATATAAAAAAAATCCTGAACTGTATGAAAATATCATAATGAGATAGGAAATTAAAAATTCATGAAAAGGAATCTGTTCCAGGCAGCAGTCAAAGCGAGATAAAATATTGTTAATTATGGCAGTGGAATTGGATATGTTGACATATTTCTGTCAATATTTCCTTTGATATTGATTTATCAACTGATACACATTTCATATACTGGTGAAAAGAAGTTGAGGATCACGTTTTGTTCATATTACTACAGCTGCTTAGTCCTGACAGATTGACATGAAAGAGACCGGTGATCCTTTACTTCTTTTGAGTAATATATGATAATGCAAGTCATAATATTTACAAGTTTCCAGGATATGAGTGATGTAAGACCTGAGATTTCAAAGTGTGCTGGTAATGTGTCTGGTATAAAGGGGTGGGTGCCGGGTAGTATAATGGTTAAAGTGTCCGCTTGTCACCCCATAAAGACCGGGTTCGATTCCCAACATGGGTACAATGGGTGAGGCCCATTTTAGGTGCCACCTGACATGATATTGCTGGAATATTGCTGAAAGGTTGGTGTAAAACCAAACTCACTCACTCACTCTGGTGTAAAGGTAGACTTTACTGTAGATATATATATGATTTCATAGTACTCTAATATGCAAAATATAACTGTCCAAATTATGAATTCAAAAAGAATTATATAGATATATACTTACTGTATCAATCTTACAAAATGAAATTACTCAAGAGAAATATTTTTATCTACAAGCTTGGAATTTTTGATCTAGCAAATGTTAAGTTCCCAAATAAAATGTACAAATAAAAATTCTGTTTGGTGATTAGTTATGGAACAGTTAAAAGTCGGTCAGTAGGGAAGGGGAAATAACTTTCAGACCTATCACTTCTACAGTTATGTAAAGATCAGGGCCCTTACATGTTATGGATGGATGGATGGATGGATGGATGGATGGATGGATGGATGGGTGGGTGGGTGATGGTGGATGGATGGATGGATGGATGGTGGATGGATGGATGGATGGTCTGTGTTTTGTGATCATACCTTCCACAACCTTCTTCTTCTTCATAAACTTCTTCCTCGGTCATGTTACATTGAAATCTAAAACATATAATGTCAAGGCCTTGCGTCTAAAATACTCTGTCCTCGTCCTCAAAGCAGCAGATGTTTATAGTTTTTAAAACAAGTATTTTGATACCCACACACATGGGTCCCCAGTGTGCAGCTAGGATGTCCAGAACAGGAAGCCAGACTTGTCGTAGTGTGTGTTTCGCCTAAGCCAGTCAGGTAACAGTAAACGCAGCTTCATCTGAGATCTCATTTCTGTGGGCTGCTGTATGAAGACGGATTTGACAGATATAAGAGCGTGAAGATTATTCTTATCTTTTGTGTCTGTATCATAATGGAATTCCTTGAGGACCTATTGCAAATTACTCGTGTTCATTCTGGACAGACAGTGTATCACTTTCAGTATAGGATAAAGAGTAATACGTCTTAGGTGTTGATATTTGATATTTAGCGACTTCCTTGTGAAGATGTGGGCTTGTCGCTGTGCATTTCATCATCTCTGTGAATCTTGTTGTATTTCATCATCACTGTGGATCTTCTTGTATTTTGTCATCACTGTGAATCTTTTTGCATTTCATCATCACAGAGGGGCGGTGGGGTAGCCTCGTGGTTGCATCGTTCGCTTGTCACACTGAGGACCCTGGTTTGATTCCCCACCTGGGTACAATGTGTGAAGCTCATTTCTGGTGTCCCAAGTCGTGATATTGCTGGAATATTACTGAAAATGGCATAAAACCAAACTCACTCACTTAGAATGAGTGCTATTGTTACCAACAAGCAGAAAGCCTGATCATGAGATAAGCCTGCACCTAAGGTTTTGTTACTGGAACAGAAACTTCTCTCATGGATTAAGGCCGTCAGGGCCAAGTGAGCTCAGTGGTTTTCAGCTATTGTTTACCAACATTGCTCAGTGGTTTTCAGCTATTGTTTACCAACATTGCTTAGTGGTTTTCAGCTATTGTTTACCAACATTGCTTAGTGGTTTTCAGCTATTGTTTACCAACATTGCTTAGTGGTTTTCAGCTATTGTTTACCAACATTGCTTAGTGGTTTTCAGCTATTGTTTACCAACATTGCTCAGTGGTTTTCAGCTATTGTTTACCAACATTGCTCAGTGGTTTTCAGCTATTGTTTACCAACATTGCTTAGTGGTTTTCAGCTATTGTTTACCAACATTGCTTAGTGGTTTTCAGCTATTGTTTACCAACATTGCTTAGTGGTTTTCAGCTATTGTTTACCAACATTGCTCAGTGGTTTTCAGCTATTGTTTACCAACATTGCTCAGTGGTTTTCAGCTATTGTTTACCAACATTGCTCAGTGGTTTTCAGCTATTGTTTACCAACATTGCTTAGTGGTTTTCAGCTATTGTTTACCAACATTGCTCAGTGGTTTTCAGCTATTGTTTACCAACATTGCTCAGTGGTTTCCAGCTATTGTTTACCAACATTGCTTAGTGATTTTCAGCTATTGTTTACCAACATTGCTTAGTGGTTTTCAGCTATTGTTTACCAACATTGCTTAGTGGTTTTCAGCTATTGTTTACCAACATTGCTCAGTGGTTTTCTGCTATTGTTTACTAACATTGCTTCAACACAGGCAATGCACTGACCCTTTTGTAGGGCATGTATATTATTTCTGTTCTCAGGGTGTCTTTAAGAATTTCTTCCTGTCATATTTTGGAATCCTATAAGATATGATTATCAAATTTAGAATTTATTGAGTGAGGCAGAGATGAGTAAGCTCAGCAGTTTTGAGCTATTGTTTACCAACAATGCTTCAAAATGTCAACACACTGTCACTTTTATAGTATATTATCTCTGTACTCTGGGTGTCTTTTAAGAATTTCTTCCTGTCCTATATTTGAATCCTTTAAGATACGATCTACCAAATTTAGAACTTACTGAGTGAAGCTGAATTGTGGGAACATTTAGCAGCAATTGTTTGATTAATGATAATAAGAATCATATATAAAGCTGGCCTAATTGACATCAATTTCAATACTATCTGAAGCAGCATCCATCACTGTGACATCTATGTTTAATGTACGTGAGAGCAGCCATAGATGGGACTGTGTCAACTTCATCACTGTGTCAACACAGAAAGACCTTGGGAATCGAAATATCACCAGTTCTTTACATTGTCCACATCAATAGACACGATTGATTTACACATACAACTTACTGTTTAGATAGTATATGTGTGTGTTCAGACACAGGCTGGGAACATTCAAAGCTGGTTCTGTCGGCACCAATGTCACAGATCAGTGGCTTGAATGATTGTTTAGACCTGTTACTGGAGGGTGGATGCTTGTTCAGCAGCACTGCCTGATCTACACAATGGGCATGAATTGCTTTTTCAATATGTCTGTTTTGTATGACAGTATGTTCATGACTATATTGGTATCTTTTTGGTACAAAAATATTTTACCATGATTTCAAAATAGAACAAAATCAAGTTCAACTCCCCCTTGTTCTTAAACATCAACACAATAGACTTTATGTAATTCAAAGAGTTCCTGACAATACAGATGTTTCTGTTGATTTCAAGAATAATCAAGGAATTGTTTCAAAATATAAGAAATGCAGTTTTACAAAAACCAAAACTTTTATCATAAACAAAATGAATTTGAGACAGCAAGACATTTTTTCCTGGATTCATGCTAAACTAAATGCCCACAATTCTCACTCAAATCTTAATTTCCTCCAGTTAACAACATTGTTGGCTTTTCTTTTGATATATAATTTTAAAAAGTTGAAAAAAGAAATTTTTTACAAATTATTATTTCATTGACTAAAGATTGTCTTCCCTTCCTTTCTGTGACATAGCGGGAATCATGGTGAAACATGCATTAAACTATTCATACTTATTCAAAAGTAGTTAAAAGACCACCAATATTGTTCATATAATGATAGTTCAACTGCCATGGCCTTGACAGATTAACTATAGTCATCTTAAAAATATCCTGTCCCAATACTCTTTTCGGAGGATATAATGAGACCCTCTCGCACTCTTTAATTCAAAATGTCAAATTTATTGTATATGCCCTGAAGGAAAAAAAACTGACATGTTTTGTCCATCACTCGTTCCTTGGAATCATCAATTGCTTAGTTTTTGTTAAATTTGACACCATCTGGTCTGTCACCCAGAGCCATACTTGCACAAAACAACATTAGCCACACAACTATTGTGGTACCTACTAAAACAATAGTTCTCTGGATCTGTTTCTCCCAGTTTTTCCCCCTTTGTTCTTCATAAGAAGCACTCCCCTGGTAGTCAAAAGAAATTTCTGTATTTTTTACACTTTTAAATCTTTACTTGAACTAAATGGATTACGAATTTGAAAGACAGTAAATTACACTCGGTATGTTTTTATAAACAGCAAATCTCCTTATTTTCTCTTGGACTGAAAAGAGTGGACAGTGTTATGTGATTATACAGCATTATTGGGTCATCTGGATTTGCCATGAAGCATCTGCGAATCAAAGTGGCAAAACATTGTACTTTGGAAGTTCATTTCAGTACAGTCCTGTACTTTTAAGTATGCACTTGATGAACTGTATGAAATGACCACGATGCATTCATTATGGAGATTTTCTTTGACCATATTTTTGGTTCCACTGACCCAATGTTTAATAAAAGGAGGAATAAGATTTATATTTCAAGCATAGTTCATTTTTGTTCTCAGGGGTCTGTTATCAAATTGATTCCCCACATGGGTACAATGGGGATGTTGCTGGAATATTGCTAGAAGCGGCGTAAAGCCCAACTCACTCACTCTTAACAAATTGCCACAAGAGAAAAAGTGAAAAGTAGATCAATATGAGAAGGGAAGTAACTTCTGTTATTTTAAAAACAGTAAGAGCAGCATTTTTTTGTTTTTAAAATCACCATACAGACCCTACTTTGATGATTTCAAATGGAAACATTTTTTTTTAATTTCTTGATGCTTGTTGTTTTGAATTTCATTTTAAAAATGTTCTATTAAAATTTCCTGATTCTTGTTGTTTGTGAATTTCATTTTTATTTTAAAAATGTTCTTTTGAAAACATGGTCATATCATAATTGCCTATCATATTGTAAAACATGTCCAGCAAAATGGTTAGTTAAACTCCTTTAACTATAAAATAAAAAACTGTTGACTAAGTGATACAATGTGTGTATTTAATAATTGACTTCGATATATTTTGCTTTTATGGAAGAAAAAGTGTAAAACCGATTCTCAAAACTGGTTTTCTTTTCATGAATGGTGTATATAGAGGCATCTTATTATCTTTGTCAGAAATTGAATAGCATATATAAATCTTTCTTGCATGACAACCCTGTTATCAGTCATAACTACAAGATCATACAAACAATATTATATTTACATAACACAAAACCCGTGAAGGTCAAGGTTAGAATGTGCCTTCAGTAACCCATGCTTGTCGTAAGAGGCAACTAACAGGATTGGGTGGTCAGGCTTGCTGACTTGGTTGACATATGTCATCGGTTCCCAATTGAGCAGATCGATGCTCATGCTGTTGATCATTGGATTGTCTGGTCCTGACCTGATTATTTACAGACCGCCTCCATATGGCTGGAATATTGCTGAGTGTGGCGTAAAACTGAACTCACTCACTCACTCACATAACACAAACATCTACCAGTAGTCCATCCACATATAATGACATTTGTGTACGATCAGCATCATTAAGGATATTTTTAAAAGACACCACCTCTTGTTTACAACCTCTCTATTTACTCTGCAGAGACAAACCGCATGTTATGAACAAAGCGTTAATTTCACATCACTGTCATTCTTATTAGATTTACATACATGAATATAGAAGGAAGATGGTGCTCTGTCAGCCACCCTCCTGTTACTCCCACCACTTCATTTCATTCTGAATGGGAGCTTGTCCCTAGGGAGAAATCTGTGGCTTTTTTCGCAGCCATTGTCAATTTTTTATTTAATACCTCCCGGAATTCTCCTTGTGAATGCGTCACGGAGAAACAGCGACAGTTCAATAGGAAACACATTCCAAATCAACTAGGTTACACTCTGCATGAATTATTCACCCAGGTTAATATGGCAGTGTGGATATTTCAAGTTTTGTCGTAGATTCTGTGTCAGGTGGTTCAGCTCAATTTACAATTTATCACAGTAAACCATACACAACTCTCCAGGAAAGCAGGTAGCTTTCTTTCAGCAGACTAAACCAAGCACAATATTTTTCCACACCAAAGCCGATATTATACTACAGTATCAGCTGCCATTAACTGTAGATTTCATTGAAAGATGAAGACAAAGGAAGAGTAAATCTGTAAGAAGCCTAACTCATCTAATACGCATGTGCAGCAGCAGGAAACGGTGATCATTAAAACTTGGTAAAGCCGACGCCGTTATGGTGCTTCTCTCTACATACTCTCAGATTGATTTTGTGAGCGGAGTGTAGCAGGCTCGCGGTCGGTCGCTACTTTCGTGTTTTCTTGGATCTCGACAGTTGGTTCCTGGAAATCGTGATAGATGGCAGTGAATATAACTACTCAGGCTACCTTGTGGGCTGTTAAGTCAGGTAAGTTGAAGAAAAGTTTCAAAAGTGGTAATTTGAAGGATTAACAGGACTATTCTGTGTGTGGTTACCTTGGAAATGAACTGTTTATCTGGTTGATAATGTATGTCATCTTTCAGATACTGCAGGATGTTTTTTTGTCTTTTGTTTTGAAAACACTTATTTTCATGTTTAGGAATAAATGGTGGATTTGTCCAAAACAATGTAGTTCAGGAATCAGAGTTCATGGATTTGTGTCACTAAAATCTTTACCTGCCATGGCTGAAGTGTTCTGGATTTTCTGATTTTCAGATCAGTTTTCATTTCAGATAATATTATTTAGTTTGATAATTTGAAATTAAATACTGATTGGTTGTAAGGCACCTTGTTACCCACATGTATGTCTTCTGGAAATATTTTACTTTCAAGGACTGATTGTTTTAACTGTCATTTACCTCTGACAAATGGTTCTGTGTACCGGTATGTAAAATACACCATACCTGTGAAAACAGGTGTTTCATACGTAGGAACTACCTATATACTGTATATCACAGTGCCAATGAATTCGGACAATGCTTGAAGATTCCTTTCGATGTCTTATCATTAGTACCATGCCGTTTCACCCATGTTGATTCTTGAAGTCATTGTTGCCTGGCTGTTTAGTCTCTGGCCTTAATGAAATGTGTCGGAATGAGAAATGTTAAGAGAGGTATATCATACATTCCTCATATTCACTACAGCCTGTAGCTGGGTAGCTGCTTGTAGAATGTTAACAGAATGTATCATGTTACCAACTGAAGTTTGTTAACAACAGTATCTAGTATGTTAACTTTAATGTGTTATGTAAATAACTGTCTGTATTTTGTTAACTGTTGCCTGCTTGTAGTATATTTACTGTGGACTACAACATGTAGCAGGTTGACAGCAACATGATATGTTAACAATTGCTTGTACTTTATTTATTGTTGGTAGCATGTTGACAACAACATGTTGTGTTAACAACTGTGTGTATTTTGTATCTGTTGGTGGCATGTTGACAACAATGTGTTGTGTTAACAACTGTGTGTATTGTTGTATCTGTTTGTAGCATGTTGACAACAATGTGTTGTGTTAACAACTGTGTGTATTGTGGTATCTGTTGGTAGCATGTTGACAACAATGTGTTGTGTTAACAACTGATTGTAGTTTGTCAACTGCAGGTAACACATAAACAACAAGTATTGTGTTAACATCTGCCTTAGTTTTTTAACTGTTGGTTGCATGTAAACAATGTTTTGTGTTGTGTTAACAACTACATGTTGATTATTAAGTTGGTAGCATGTTAACAATGTTGTAGTTTGTTAACAAAACTTACTGCATTAATAACAGCATGAATCGAGTTAACAACTGCCTTTAGTTTGTTAACTGTATGAGGCAAATATACAGCAGTGTTTATTATATTAACAACTTTTATACTTTGTTAACTGTGAGCAACATGTTTGCAGTGACATTTATTGTGTTAACAGCTGCATGTATTTTGTTGACAGTTTGTTTCATGTTAACAGCATGTCGTGTTGACATTATCTGTATTTTGTTTACAGTGGTATTTAGCATGTTGATAACTCTGAGTGGTAAGTTAACAAATGTTGGTATTTTGTTAACATGTGCATGTAGCATGGCAATATGAACTGATCATTTATTGTATCCTATTTGTTTATAACCCGATTTTAAACATAAACTGATAATTTCAAACTGCAAATACCTGGTTTGTTGAATGCAGACTTTGAATATAACAGGTTTTATCAAAGCTATATGATATACAAGTTTCAAAAAGTTTATTTCAAAATACTTAATTAATTTAAATCATTTATAACTGGCATCATGTTACATTGCATTCCAGTGTGTAATGACAGGCAATTAAGATGTACAAGTCAAAGTTCTAAATTGTTTTCCCTAAATTGTCCTTGTCTGTTCCATTCAAAGTGAAAAAGTACTTTTCAAGTCAATGACTGATATTTCAATCAACAACATCAATAGACATTTTAGCGTTTTGGGCTCAGTTATTATATTCTGTTAATTATCATGCGATACTCTTGTCATGAGCTCATCAGACAGCTATCACACAAATTGAATCACGGAGAGAGACCAGTTGACCAGAGATTAGTGATCACGTCAAGTTGTTATTGACGCTCACGGAGGATAATTATCAGAAATAACACTAATCTACTGTAGGACTAAGGAATGAAAGTGTATTTGTTCAGAGGAGCATGGCTAATGTCTGTTAATTTCCAGGGAAATAGAGGATTGGAAATCGTGATAAAGATGCCCCACTGACGTTTGGGATGTTTGTCGACATGATTGTGAAAATTTACCATCAGAAATGCTTTGTGATCTTAATTGATTTGACAAATTGACGTCATCCATGATAATTGTTTCCCTCTTTAACTGAAACAAGGGTATCTGAGATGTTATTGTTAAAGAAAATATTGCCTAAATGGAGTTTATATATGCTTTATTGCAAGAGAATGTGCCAAGGTAATATGTTTAGAGAGGAAATACGCTTATGTTGACCTCTGATATTTCAATTGATGTCTGTCATTTTGGTGAGCCATTTTTGTCCTATACAAATCAGTGACATGTACCTGATTCATTTATCGATTACCACCAGTATTTCTGTAATTTTGACAGCTATTGGTTTGCAGCCAGGATGTCTCATGAGGTCATCTTGTAGATGTCTTGGATGCTATTGGTTTGCAGCCAGGATGTTTCATGATGTCATCTTATTGCTGTCTTGGATGTTTCATGATGTCATCTTATTGCTGTCTTGGATGTTTCATGATGTCATCTTATTGCTGTCTTGGATGTTTCATGATGTCATCTTATTGCTGTCTTGGATGTTTCATGATGTCATCCTATTGCTGTCTTGGATGTTTCATGATGTCATCTTATTGCTGTCTTGGATGTTTCATGATGTCATCTTATTGCTGTCTTGGATGTTTCATGAGGTCATCTTGGAGATGTCTTGGATGTTTCATGATATCATCTTATTGCTGTCTTGGATGTTTCATGAGGTTATCTTGTAGATGTCTTGGATGTTTCATGATATCATCTTTTTGCTTTCTTGTCATTATGTCATGTTGGTTTCTTGGATATGTCATATCAGGCATCCATGTAGGATATGTCATATCAGGCATCCATGTAGGATATGTTATGTATTTCTACCTTCTGCTGTACTAGCATCTATTGCTACTGAATGTGTCATGTTGACACCCATAAAGTGTCATGCTGACATCTTGGATATGTCATTGTGTCAACATCCCATGTCCTCCAGCTGTCATAGATTTACAGTCTAGCCACCTTAAAGATGAAGCTTAGTTGCAAGATGGACCAACGTAAAATTTTGATTTAAATAATTTTATAATAGTCTCTTATTAGCCAAAATACCCTTCAGTTTGAATTCATATACAGATAGAATATGTGAAACCTGTGTGTGAAACCATTGAAATAATGTTGGAAAATATTTTCAAAGGGCTTTTAACCACAATAACTCGCACACTTCCTCAAGGATATGCCGATACTATCATGATATGACTGGCCACAGGATGTCCACCAATTTACCACACAAGGCCATGCCACATAATTGACCGTGGTCAACCTGTGTGGGAGGACTGTGGACTTGACAGTCAGTAATTTCACATGGTGATCAATTCCAACCTCAGTGACCACCGGCCTGAGCGTGTTGTCATTATATCAAGTCAAAGAAAAAGTAAGACTCAATAGTTTCTCAGGTCAATTATGGTCCTCTGATATCTGCTTTCAATAAAAGGCTCATGTTTCATCGACCAGTACATATCCTGTCCAATATTTTTCTTGTGTGTCTTTGTGAATATGTTCAATCTAATGAAAAGGGTTTCCTGTGTGTTAAAACAATTATTATCAGTAGCCAGGTAATGGAAACATATGTAAAGATGTGTAGGGTTTCTTTCCCATCGTAGTCGAGAATAACCCTTCTTAATAGTGTCGGTGCGTCAGATTTTCTTCAGGGAAGTAGGTTATGTAGCCTTGTAGGTATATCCCACACTCTTCACACTGAAGGGCTGGCTGTTCCCAGCATTGGTACAAGCTGTGAAGCACATTTCTGGAAGTGGCATAAAACTACATTCACTCAGTTTTCTTTCTGAGCAAGCTTGCTGACGGGGTTAACCTCTTTGGTCATGTGGACAAGGCGTCTGGACTTCGGTTGAGAAGGTCTGTGGTTCGAATCCCAGCACAGGATTCGGAGATTTTATGGCCGCTACAAGGGTGCTCAATGTGGGGCTGAGCATGTTTGTATTAAATTTGAGCAAAATAACTCTCAGGACCCCGCTATGCAGCTCGGGACATGCCTTCTGTTGACAAGGGAGTATGTAGCAGGGCGTGGAGTCATCCCACAGATGACATCCTTACCTTGTCAGCTTGCTGATGGGGTTAACCTCTTTGGTCATGTGGACAATTGTCTGACTTTGGATCAGGACCATGGTTTGAATCCCAGCATTGACTCGGAACTTTTACGATTGAAGTGTAGTGGTAGGATAGATGTTGTTTGACATGTTTGGGTACATGATAAGGTATGTGTTGGGTACATGATAAGGTGTGTGTTGGGTACATGATAAGGTATGCGTTGGGTACATGATAAGGTATGCATTGGGTACATGATAAGGTATGTGTTGGGTACATGATAAGGTATGTGTTGGGTACATGATAAGGTGTGTGTTGGGTACATGATAAGGTATGTGTTGGGTACATGATAAGGTGTGTGTTGGGTACAGGATAAGGTATGTGTTGGGTACATGATAAGGTATGTGTTGGGTATATGATAAGGTGTGTGTTGGGTACAGGATAAGGTATGTGTTAGGTACATGATAAGGTATGTGTTGGGTACACGATAAGGTATGTGTTGGGTACACGATAAGGTATGTGTTGGATACATGATAAGGTATGTGTTGGGTACATTTTAGGGTTTGTGGTTGGGGGTACATTTTTGGGTATGTATTTGAGTGGTTACAGCAATAAATTGTCAAGCAGACGATTAGATTGTATTTCACACTGGCACAGTTTGAGGTGACTGTTTCCTAGCCATATTGTGGCTGGAATATTGATAAAGGTTTCATATACCTTGAACACTAATGTACTACAATGTACACTAATGTATTCCATCTCAACTTCTCATTGTCATCTCAACTCGCCATCAACGTGTAACACAACTAATCATCAATTTATAACAACTAATCATCAATTTATAACACAACTGATCCTCAGTTTATAACACAACTGATCATTAATTCATCACACAACTGTTCATCAATTTATAACACAACTAATCATCAATTTATAACACAACTGATCCTCAGTTTATAACACAACTAATAATTAATTCATAATACAACTGTTCATCAATTTATAACACAACTAATAATTAATTCATAATACAACTGTTCATCAATTTATAACACAACTAATCATCAATTTATAACACAACTGATCCTCAGTTTATAACACAACTAATCATCAATTTATAACACAACTGATCCTCAGTTTGTAATAGAAGCGACAAAACCCTTTCCACATCCATAAGAAATCTCTGCTAAAAGTAGTGTCGATTGTACAATTGTAACTATATCATGAGTATATATTTATTTCCGATGTACAATGTACAATATTGTTTGTAAACAAATCAAGTATGGACCAGGCAATCCAATCATAAATTTATAATGCAACAGATCCTCAATTTATAACGCAACTTATCATCAACTGACAACTCAACTGGTTATCAATTTATAACCATATAATTTTCAGCCTGTAACACAGCTAACTATCAATATGTAACACAACTAATCGTCAATATATGACCTGACTAATCACCCATGTACCAAAACTAATCACCATCATGTAACACAACTGCCTAGTTTGCTGATATTGGTTACCTGCCTAGACACATATATGAATGACATGACAAAGCCACCCTGATCACCGACCACAGAATGCCACAGGTCATGTATTGTCTTGAGCATGAGAATATTGTAACCTTTTGTTGAAACATGCTCACTGATATCTATATCCACAAAGGAGAAAGATATATTCTTCTGACATAATATTGTAATTCATTATTAACTTTTATAGGAACAACAATGTATTGACTGTGAAGACATATATGTGAGCTGTGAACTCAATGAATTTAGCACGATTTGTATTGAACTGGAAATATGGGGACCAGAAAAGCCTGTGATTTTTCAGATTCAGGTTCTGATAGTGTCATTTTCATACAGAAAAAAAACAAACAATTATTATATTCTTAAGGGTGAAATACTGTATATTGGTGAAAATAAAAATGGTATTTATTGGTAGAATAACATGTTATTTCACTGAGTAGAATATCACTTTTGCCTGGAACTACGAAACACCATGAACTATGTTTTGCCATTAACGAAATGATCAACGTCTCAATCATTTATAAACAATGATCAAAAGATAATAAATAGAATAATTTATTTATGTTGTCAAATAACATGTATATTGCATCGAGTGGTCTGACAACGTTGATATGTTCACGAGTGGCGCAACTTTGTCAGACCACAAGATGAAATATACATGTTATTTGACAACATTAACAAAATATCCTCTGTGTTTTATTGTTTTCATTTGGGATATCAAGATGATATTTTTTTAAAACTTTTTCAGCATAATGGATTTCGTTTACCCACAAGGACAGCACATAATTGACATTAAAATTTAGTCCCCAAATGTAACATAATCATGTAAAAATAATCTCTTCTCAGAGTATCAAGGCTAAGTTGGTTCTCCTGGGGTTTCCATTTACAGTTCCCCTATTCATATTTAATATATCCTTCCTTTGAATAAGACTCAGAGATCACCAACGCTGAAAGTAAAATCAAATGACACGCCACCCACACTTTCCGTCTTATGTCAAACACATGACAGTATTGTTAGGATAATAGTTCCTGGCAATATCATGGTGGTGCTTTATGCAGACTTCATATTTCTGTGGCAGCCATTAGTTTCTGAGGCAATTACTCTTACTTTAAGAATACTGATAAACTTTTGATACTTGATAAACATGACAGTAACATCTTCTTGATCACTGAAGCAAACGTTTTAAAAAACGCAGGACATTTGTGTTCCTGATTGAGATAATGAATTTTTTTTATTATTTCTCTTTGTTCCAAACAGGAGTGGAGGACTGAATAAGGTAGAAATTCTTTGTGTGAAATCAAAAGATTTGCGTAAGTCGCAGAGGTCATTATGATGACCTTTGATGTCAAAGATGAAAGATGGTTATCTTCGTCAAAGATACTATGCCAAATATCAAACAGTACGCCTGTTCATCTCTGAAGGTAATAGGAGTCCTTCCATCTCACGCAAAGATGGTATTATATTCCTGCAGCTTTGAATGTTGGCTTTTAGACAGTGAGATGGAGGACACAATCAGAAAGAAACTTAATCTGGAGATGCATTTTTCATATGTGTTTCATGGAGCTCTTGAATCTTTTATATACCTTTGAATGAAATTTAATTCACCATAGTTAGTATTGTAATGATGAAACTTGATTCCGACCATTATGTAAGGTACTCAGTTTTAGAACTAAAGCATCATATTCAAAGAGTGTAGCTTCAGGCTCCCCATCCAATTAAATTTTTGAAGAACGTTCAAGATGTAATGGACGAACAGAAGACATACAAAAGTCATATGGCAACGAGATTTTCTTGTCCAATAACATGTAAAGCTTATGGAATGGATTTCTCACAGCTCGGTGCATGGGATGTTTTCCGGAAATGAATTTTGCACTACATATTTTTAGAATGTATAAAACATAAACATTATTAATCTGGAGCCTGTTTTTACCAAAGTCAGATAATGTCATGGTGACCAGTTTGACACATTCAAAAACATGACACTTAGAACTCTGGAAACATGTTGATTCCAAAGATTTAACAGTCCATGTTAACAAGGTTTCACTATATACAGGAAATGTCTGGCAAGTTATTTACGTTTATCCAAAAGTGTAAACTATGTTTTAAAAGATACCTTGAATTCCCATCATGGCTGCCAGCGAAGGTGACGGTCTTGAACTGTCTGAAGCCATCATGGTGGTTCAAGAGTTTGGAGGGAGGTGGTGTAGCCTAGTGGTTAAAGCGTTTGCTCATCACACTGAAGACCCAGGTTCAATTCCCCACATGGCACAATGTGTGAAGCCCATTTCTGGTATTCTCTGCTGTGATATTGCTGGAATATTGCTAAAACCATCGGCTTGATGAGCGAATGCTTTAACCACTAGGCTAAGCCATCACCACAACTGAACAGATAGATTGAAGCATGTAGCTTTTAAAATTGTCATTCATAGGGAAAGGTGGGTGGTGGGGTAGCCTAATGGTTAAAGCATTGGCTCGTCACGCCGAAGATCCGGGTTCGAATCCCCACATGGGTACAATGTGTGTAGCCCATTTCTGGTGTTCCCTGCCGTAATGTTGCTGGAATATTGCTAAAAGTGGCGTAAAACCAAACTCAGTCAGTCAGTCAGTGGGAAAGGTAAAACTCTAAACACAGATCAATAGAATTCATAATTCATCTCATCTACATATCCAGATTTGTACAAAGATTGAGACTGAGGAATACTTAGTTTGGTAAATGTTCAATTTCCTGCCAACCTCTTTTCAGTGATTTGAGTGTGTAATCATGAAATGTTTGATGCATAAATCATGTACTGACTGGCATCCCAAAATACATCTCATTAGTTGAAGATTGTTTTTAAAGCCCTAATTGATTACATGTCAGGCTGTTCAAGAACTGCCGGTATTGTCTTTTGTTTTGTAACACTTAATGGAGCATGACTCCATCTGGAAACCAGGCTTCTACTCTATGTTTTTAACATAGTTTCAGCGAGGAACAGCTGCTTTGCATTATTTTCTGTTTGTGTTGTAAGAACATGACAATCGTGTTCTACAATTAGCAGGATGAGATTGGATAAGATGGGTACATTTTTAATCAATTAAAGGATAAAAGAGAAACTGGTAAATCAATAGTCTTAGGCACCACAGCTATTTGTGCGGAGGTACATCCCTTGCCTGTTGGGATTTGTGGGTTTGAATCCCATCCCTTGGTGTGTCTGCACCATACTATGTGCCGCACTCAGCAATAATCCAGCCATATGACTGTGGTCTGTAAATAACTGAGCCTGGACCAGACAATCCAGTGGTCAACAGCATGAGCATCAATCTACGAAATTGGGATATAGCAACTTGTGTCAACCAAGTCAGTGAGCCTGACCACCCAATCCTGTTAGTTGCCTCATATGACAAGCATGGGTTACTGAAGATCAATTCTAACCCAGGTCTTCACAGGTCAGGTTACATGAAGGTGCATTTGTTATAGCAATATGACCTATGCCACAGTTTGTGTCTTTGAACAACTGCCTAGCCTTTGCATGAGTTTGTGATGAGCCACTAGTGGGGCGTGATACGCCCACCTTTTTCGTGATCACCTGGTATCATTACTATTTGATAGCGATTCGTGAACACATGGTTATGATATAGTCAGAATCATACATTGGAGTTTTTAGCTTTTAGCAGAGATTTCTTCATGTTGTGGAAAGGGTTTCATCGCTTTTGTTGGCATACTTTCTATCATTGTAAGCAGTAGTTTAAAACTGATTCATAATAACATTCTCATGATATTGTCTGAATTGTACAGTCAACTGAAAGATTTCTTATAGATGTTGAAAGGGTAGACTAACATCTAGTCACTGAAATAAACATATTTTACAGAAATAACAGTTCATAAAATATATGATTACATGTATTATTATTATATGACATTATATAGTGCTATAGTCCATCCCATCTACATGCATGCTCAAAGGGCTTTGTTTCCTTGATCATTGGATGTCAATCTCAATGGCACATCGCATTTTCAATCTCAACTCCCTGGGGATCATACAACTCGTGCAGCCACCAGTAACATATACTATAGTGAAAAGGATCCCAGGAGGTTTCTTCATTTTCAGAATTGTGGTAATATAGACTTGCACATATTCTAGACTTGCATGGACTTTCTTGGATATATTCACATTGTTTATGACAGACTTTGATAATGGTTTTGTTGCTTGTATTCCCCCATACTTCTCCATCAGGTCTGGGACGGTGTGGTAAAGCATTGGCTCATCACGCCGAAGACCCGGGTTCGAATCCCTGCATGGGTACAATGTGTGAAGCCCATTTCTGGTGTCCCCCGCCGTGATGTTGCTGGAATATTGCTAAAAGCTGCATAAAACCAAACTCAGTACATCAGGTCTTACATGCTTGTGGTCTCAAAATGTGTTCACCATGTTTTCACTTGAATCCAAACTTATGAATAAAGACTTCTGATCACACACAGAGAAAATACATGATCTTGCTACAGAGAGGGATGCTATTGTGTCTTCATTGATAATAATGCTATTAGTATGTCAATAATGCGATAGCCTTATTGATTCCTAAGCCTAAGTAATGCTTTTGTATCCAGATGACCCAATTTACTTTGTGTCACGAGAGGCTGTCAGCCCATTATATGTTGTCATATCAGAGATGCTTTTCAAATTGTATTATCGGTTTTAATTGAGTTTGTTCACTCACTGTCAAACACAGGCATCACGATCATTTAATAATAGTCAAAGAAAAACAAATGTTTTTCACTCAGTTTGTATGTTCAATGATGCTAGGGCGATGGGTAGCCTAGTGGTTAAAGTGTTCTCTCGTCATGATGAAGATTTGGGTTTGATTCCCAACATGGGTACCATTTGTGAAGCCCGTTTTTTGTTCCCCACCGTGATCATGGGCGGATCCAAGGGGGTGTTTCAGGGGATTTTGAAAATGACTTAAGACCCCATTGAAGATTTTTTCTTTGCATTGGCAGAGCCAAGGGGGTGGTGTGTGTGTGTGTGTTTCGAAACCCCCTGAACAACAACCACAACCCCACAACCCCCCTTCCCCTTTCAAAATTCCTGGATCCGCCCATGGTGATACTGCTGGAATATTGCTAAAAGTGGCATAAAACTAAACTCACTCACTAACTTCAATGATGTTATTAAGTAGGGCTGCAATGAATCCACCATGAGGTGAGTGTGATGGATATGAATACTGCTTAACAAATACAAATACTGGATACTGAATACTTTACCATACGATAGCATTAGATGTATTGGTCATTATTTATTTACAGGGGCAGCAGGGTAGCCTAGACAAAGGCGTTCACTTGTCATGCCGAAGACTCACATGGGTACAATGTGTGAAGCCCATTTCTGGTGTCAACTGTTTTATTGCTAGAATATTGCTAAAAGCAGCGTAAACTCACTCACTCACTCACTCACTCACTCATTATTTACAGTTATATAAAACAAAATATATTCTTTGATATGTTTTGACCATGTTGACCAGAGTTAATTTATCATGTGACAATGAGCATTTTGCTGACAAACGAAACATATTCGTAGAGAAACAAATAAAGGAACACAGGAAAATTCAAGCATTCCTTTATTATTTTGAAGTTTTCATCACCACATTGCTATTCAAAGCTGGTATATAAGAGTATTTAATATTATCCTACTTGGCTTTGATATATTCCATGTGTTCCACAACAGCCCTACAGCTTAGTACATCATTATTTCTAAAATATTCCAAGGTCTGAATCACCTGATATCTCAGAAGGCTTTGATATCTGAATTGTTGTACAGAAAGTAGTATCTTCATCTAATTTCAAGCGACTCAATCACAGGCAAACTGACAAATGGGTGATCATGGAATAACATTCAAAGAATGTAAGAGGAAACTGTTTACCCGCTTGGTACTGAACTTGATACCGTTGTTCTGCATTGATGTATTCTCAGTACAACAACAGCGTATCAGCCATCTTGATTTTTGAGCATCCCCGTGCGACTTTATCAGCAATTATCCTGTTAAGCCAGAAGTCAATTTTCTGACCTTTACCAGATGGAGATGCGACCCTTCTTACCATGCTGGTTGATGATGCTAGTATACAGACAGTTTTATTGGTCATTGGTGAGAAGTGTTGAAAATGATTAACTGCATTTGACATCGTAAAGTGATAGATCTGACCGCTCGAAGCCATTCCTTGAAGACCAAACCAGATCTGCATACTGGAAACAGATTGGTCTGTTGCAAAGTGATAAGGACAGGGTATCAGGAGGCTACCGGTCAGATACGTCTCTGCACAAATTAACCCTGCAGGGATTCCGGTTCAAATTGGTAAATTGGTTCTTATTTAGTACCACGTGGTTGTTGTTAGAGCTGACTAGTGAGGTTTGGGCGGTTACAGAAAGTGTCATGGGTCCCATAGAGCTCATGTTATCAACCACTGGTTCAGACTTGAACAGGAGCGGTGAGGTAGCCTAGTGGTTAAAGCGTTCACTCGTCACACCGAAGACCAGGTTCGATTTCCGACATGGGTACAATGTGTAACGCCATTCCTGGTGTCCCCTGATGTGATATTTCTGAAGTATTGCTAAAAGCAACACCTCACTCACTCACTCACTCACTCACTCACTCACTCACTCACTCACTCACTCACTCACTCACTCACTCACTCACTCACTCACTCACTCACTCACTCACTCACTCACTCCACCCACTCACTCACTCACTCACTCACTCAGACTTGAACATTTACAGACTGTGTGACCCATGAAGATGCAGGTTAGAATTGATCTTCAGCGACCCATGTTGTCTCAAGAATTGAGTAATGGAATTGGGTGGTCAGGCTCGTAGACTTGGTTCATGTATGTCCTCATGACCCAGTTGCTTATTTCAGTGCTCATGATGTCAATCACTGGATTGTCTGGTCAAGACAGTTATTTACATACTGCGGTCATATAACCAGAATATTGCTGAGTAAACAACAAACAACAACAGACTGCTGTGACAAATGTTGCTGTATTACAAGCGATTTCGGCAAACAACATTCATTCATCCATCTGCATCTTTGATGTTAGGTTATTGCCATGACTTACACACAAGTAGTCAGCATCCTGTATCAAGACAGCCCAAACCCTGATCACAACATCAGATATCCGAATCGAAATGATGCTAACTTTCACTACACGGTCGGATGTAGGTCATCGCATTGAATCGTGCGGAGAAAGAATTAATGACAGAAAGTGGTGTACAAATTTAACCCAGACAGGCGACATATTGCCCCCTACGGTGTAATTATTATATTGTGTCAAGAACTAACAGATCACCTTGTTTGACTTGTACTACAGCCCTAAGAACTGCTTGCTGCTTGAGCTTCAGTAATACCATTTGCCAGATGACTGCCATTATTACCTGGGTGAGTCTTTGGTGCTTGTGACAGGGAAACAATGGTGCTATTGGTATTATTTATGATTCCATCAGCTCAAGAAAAGATTGTGTCTATAAACCACCACTGAGCTCAGCAACATTATATTTTTTACTTGCAGATCAACACTGAAGCCCAAAACAATGACAACACAATTTTGGCAGATTTCTGTTGATATTGCTTATTCATTCATTTGAAAAGTAATGTTGTTTGTTCCTATATATCGGAGCTTGTTAGCAGTTGAATCAGGGCCAGACAATCAAGTGATTGATGTCCTGAGTCTCCATAAATGCAACTGAGATAAGATGACATTCATCAGTGAGACTGGCCACCTCTTTGAAAGTAATTCATAAACACATGGTCAGGATATCAACAGTAATTGTACAATCATCTCTGCTGTAGAAGACATTTCTTATGATGCATTATGGTGATTGGTGGGGAAGTTGATCTTCAGTGCATCTTTGACAAATTGAATTAAAGAAGGGTCTTAAGGATGGTCTGCATTGTTGTAGGCAAATATATACACTAAGTACTGGGTATATTTACAACAACTTATATGACGTAATTTGTTGGCATAACAGTTCCTGTTCCAGATTTGCTCAGAGAATGAAACTGAAATAAATTGTCTTTGTGCAGTACATGACATATGAGAAGATCTGGTCATAATTCGCCCGTCACTCTTCTCTTTTGAAATTTTTCATTCATTCTGTCACATGCTCTCATTCAATCTTTCACTCTCTTAATCAAACTCTCCTATCGTCTTTCACGTTTTTTCTCTGTCTCTCACTCTCTCCATCTCCCTCTTTCTCTCCTTCTCTCTCTATCTCCTTTTCACTCTCTCTTGTGTACCCGTGAAGGTCCGGGTTAGAATATTGATCTTCATTAACCCATGCTTGTCGTCAGAGGGGACTTTTTAAACGGGATCAGGTGGTCAGGCTCGCTGACTTGGTTGACACATGTCATCGTATCCCAATTGCGTAGATCAATGCTCATGCTGTTGATCACTGAATTGTCAGGTCCAGACTTGATTATTTACAGACTCACTCTCTTGTGGAGGGTGGTGGGGTAGCCTAGTGGTTAAAGTGTTCACTCGTCATGCCGAAGACCCAGGTTCAATTCCAACATGGGTACAATGTTTGAAGCAATGACATAAAACTAAACTCACTCACTCACTCACTTGTGGAAGATACAAATCACAGACTTCTTAAGTTGAGAAGACTGAAATGAAGTGCCGGTATGTTCATTATGTTATTTTAAACTTCATACATAAATTGAATTCAGAGGTCGGTGTTTGATTACATCACTTACAGCTCTTTATGACCAATCCTATGTTACCATATTTAAAATTATCTGTAATATAATATTGCAGAAACTATGTCAGGAATTATTGTGGTTCTATGGCTAAACAATAACTGCAGCTCCACTCCACTCAGCTTCACAGCTACTTGCTACAATGTCAGTATTAACAAAACATAAAGAATCAACAGTTCAAACAATGTTTTGACAAATTATTAAACTCTGTAGCTAGAGGGAATTAATGAGTAAGAATATTAAAATATATGTATTCTAAATATTATAAAATAATTTTGTTTCATCTTTGTATTGTCCGACCTGTTGTATTGGCTTGAATGTTTTAACACCGGATCCAAAGACATCTCAGAAAATGGGGCATCACCTTTGAAGTGAAAGGCTGATATGAAAAGGATGAAGAAAAATATTGGAGCATTCACTAATTTGGTATTTACGTGTCAAACCTAAAACTTGAGATTGAAGTTTCATTATGTTTATTCCCCATAGAGATTTTACAAGGGGTCTTTCTGTAAAGAGACAATTTCATCCAGAACCACATTTCATTGAAATGCAATCAGTGATCACAGACTGAAATGTATCTGTTGTACCATGGAATTCTTTGAATTCTAAATGGTTTTATTGAACTGTTATGTCATTGTTGTCCAATTATAAGTAGGAAAAATTAGGGAAGTTTATACTGGAATCATTAAGAGTTCGTTTCTGCCTCCAGGAAATATATTTAGGTGTTTCATTAAGTTGTAACTTATGTTTTTAAAATGTCAGGTGATGTTACAACAAAGTAATAGTTTTCTTTGGATGTTCAATGGTTGCACACCCAACCTCACTTATCCCATCACACTCTTTTGAACTACAGCTCCACACCGTATCCCACCCATGCTGACCCATACACTGACATTTGTCAGATTAAATCATTGTTATGTTCTATCATTTTGACATGAGCAATGATAAAATATGAAATAATTTTCAGACTTCAAAATTTATAAATGTTATCAATGCTATAATGTCACCCCTTTCTAAAAGAAACTCAAGAATAAGATGAAACTGTATTTAACCTTTCAGTAAGAAACTCACTCAATATCAAAATTGCACTATATCTAACCGTCTGTAAGAAACTTACTGAATAATATATTGCCACTATGTGTAACCTCATTACTAGGCACTAATGCATAGAACAAAATGTCTGTACATTGTGTCCTTACAGAGGAATAGACAAGGAGCTGAATCTGCCCAAGGTTGGTGTAGTATAGACACAGTAACCTGACAAATGACAAACCTGAGACATTATCACTGCAGACTAGGGAACATACTTGAGAGGCGTCAGAGTTTGAACTGTATGGATGATCAGCCAGTAACCCAAGGGCCTTGCACTGTCAACGGAGGGTCAAATTAAAAAAGAAATTCTCATTAATTCTCTCGATGAGACGTGTGCTTACATTCCTGTTTTCATGAAGAAGGCTTATTACAGGAGATCAATAACATTACCCCAGAATGTGGCCACTGTTTAAGATGCTGAAAAGTGGACCACAGGTAGATCATTGTCAATAAAAGAAAAGATTGCCTTGTCCCCTGAAGCCGAAAATCGACTTGTAGGAGCAACCCAACCTCTTGTGTTCCGGGAAAAATATTCAATCAAGTAAGACCACTATTATCAACTGGTTTGTTTTAGCCCCATATCCCATACATTCCCATTACATTGTCTGGATGGAATAGGTGTACAGTTTCTCTTACCCCTCACTATCCTGAATTAATTTGAAATAGAGCAGGAGGGAATAGACATCCCAGGCGAACTCCTATTTGCGGAATTCATCAATTTCTCCTTCCCAGAGTGAGAAAAGTGACTGCTTCTTGCATTGTAATTTGTTTGTTTTAAGCTTTTTATCTATTTATGGATAAATGAAGTTGATGCTGTTATTAATTTATGTAAATGGAAAGAAATGTAAAACATCAATCAATGAGAGTTTAATACTAAATAGCAACAAGGATATTTTAAAGGAATTTTGCTGTGAAGGCATTCAAATAGCCATTTCAATATTCTTAGTCTCTTTATACACATATTCTAAATCTTTTCATGGACATGTCTGAAACTTGGTAGTACTCCTGAGCACAGGTCTAGCAAAATTTCTCCTGGTCCTTTATGATCAGCTAAGACTTGTCAGTATGCTGAGACTATAAAAATATACTGAAAAATTCTAAAATACATACAGGAGTGAACAGATGCAACAGCACCTGATAGAGACTGCTGTACCACTGTCAAATATGTGTCATAGTCTTATGTTTTTTCAGTGTTCTTTATCACTTCATACTGAATCTCAGATTCACATGAGTCATTGGTTGGTCAGCACCATAACCCTGGTTGGTCAGCACACTCCTGGTTGGTCAGCACCATACCCCTGGTCGGTCAGCACCATACTCCTGGTCGGTCAGCACCGTACCCCTGGTCGGTCAGCACCATACCCCTGGTCGGTCAGCATCATACCCCTGGTCGGTCAGCACCATATCCCTGGTCGGTCAGCACCATACCCCTGGTCGGTCAGCACTGTAGCCCTGGTCGGTCAGCACCGCACCCCTGGTCGGTCAGCACCATACCCCTGGTCGGTCAGCACCATACCCCTGGTCGGTCAGCACCATACCCCTGGTCATGGATTCCACTGATGTGGTCAGTGTTTTAACACGCACGCATACATGCATGCACTCACACTCACACGCACGCACTCACACACACACATTTAGCTGACATGACACAACAGAACTTATAGACACTACGAAGTGAAATAATAAAACAAGTAAACCCATCTTGATCTGTCATTCTATGAATACTCACATTCAGTCCTGGTGACAAGATCTCGTGTGAGTTTAACTGTCACCAGTCATGAGACACAGGAAAAGTTACCCAACTAGAGATGTTATATACAAATTTTCATCCTTTGACTTTTTAGGGGCAGCAGCTAGTTGTCCTTCAGAGCTTCCTTTGTTACAGGGGCGGTGGGGTAGCCTAGTGGTTAAAGCTGGCTCGTCACACTAAAGACCCGGGTTCGAATACCCACATGTGTACAATGTGTGAAGCCCATTTCTGGTGTCCCTTGCCATGATATTGCTGGAGTATTGCAAAAAGCATTGTAAAAACTCACTCACTCACTCACCTTTGTAACATAACATCTAAACTGAGCAAGAAATTCAGTGTTTTGAAGCTCGTCTGATTTAGTGGTCTATTCTGCATGACCAAATACTGACCATTCCTATTCTATACAATTATGATATAAGGATACAAGATATATAGAGACAAGCCTCAGATCATCGATTGTAAAAATCTTTCTTGGATGCTCTTTTCTATTAGATATGTAGACACAAACCTAAAAGAAAGAAACAACATTACCGTACATTGTTCTTTCTTCACACAGATCAATTCCGTACATATTTTTGTCCAGTACAATTCCTGTTTATTTCCTGTGTGGAGAAAATCATTAGTAAAAACCTTGAAAGACAAAAAGCAACTGTCCTTGTAGTGTCCCAAAAATCCAATACACCAGAAAACTTTCGGATCAATATCATGAGGTGTTTGTGAAACTATTCAATCCATGGGACAATCCATTTGATAATCTGAGGCCTGTTTTATGGAGACCTGTTATTTTACAAGGAGACTAGATATATTATAAGGAGACTAGATATATCTTCAGCTATATCTGCAAAACCTGATTGTCATCTGATTGAAAAAGCCTAAATATTTATAAAATATTTAACAAAAATGATTTTTCAGGCATGTTTTCAGTTCATTTTCCATCTGAAGTGTGGTTTTTCAAGAGTTTTCGGGCACAATTCCTTTATAGGAAAACTCCTAGGTCCCCCAAGAATAACAAATGGCCACTCTCACACACTCTTATGAACCATGGTATGGTTAAAGATTGTGAAAAGAAAACCGAAAATTGATTGTAATTCCTCATTTCTACTTCACTGACAGCCTGTTTGGTTCCTTTGGTTGTCTGGTGTGATTAGTGTGGATTATGAACATTGAAACAAATTGATCAAGGTGTACTTGGACATGATTGATTGGATTACCCATTTAATGTCGATTCCGGTGCCACTTCTGCAGGAATAATAGCAGTAGTGGAAATCTGCTTCTCAAAAATGTTGCAAATGTCAATGAGAGTCACTGTAGACATCGACATCAGTTCAAAGAGATTAGAGCTGTGGTTTTGAATGACGGTGTTCTGTTTGTGCAATGAATCATATTTTGAATCAATATGAGAATGTTGATGTTCTTTTTTGCCTTTGATTTTTTGTGTTTATGTTTAAAAAAAGGATGCTTTTCAATTGATTAGATGTTAAAACTGATTTTTTATTGATGTCATTTCACATTAAACATTAAGTTGATATTTAAATATCACTGACTTTTGATCGAGTGCTTACAAAGGGAAGTGGTATGGGTAAGTCAGGTAACAGTGAATGGATGATTTGGCTGAGCATAGAGTGCCTTCAAGACCATAATGCCTAGAATAATTTGTTAGTTTAGAATCAGTTATTGAGGCAGTGGGATAGACATACAAACTCGTCATGCTGGACAGCTGGGTTCAGTTATCATTGTGAAGTATTGTTCAAGTGTCTACCACTGTGATATTGGTGGAAAATGTATTGTTTAAACCATCATAAGTATTATGCTTGTTCGCTCTCACTCACTCACTCACCTCACTCACTCACTCACTCATGATATTGCTGGTTACACCCATGCTTTTGCTGGTTAAGGCGTTTGCTCGTCACGCCGAAGATTCCCTTCAAGGGTATAATATGTGAATCCCATTTCTGGTGTAACCTGGCGTTATATTGCTGGAATTTTGCTCAAAGCGGCGTAAAACCATACTCACTCACTCACTGGAATATTGCTGATGTTAAAATTGGTGAAACACCTTTCTCTCTCATATACTAAATCACCCTCATGCAATTTGGAACTCTAACCCCTTAAATCAAGGCACACTAACCGCCTGCATCAGGGCAGACTAACCACTAACCCCTGACCCATTTCTCACCAATCCCCTACATCTTGGCACACTGACCTGGAAACTCTATAAACCAACAAAATATATTATATCTATGACAGCCCAATAACAATAGAAACATATGGAAATGAGAAATTAATGATTATCTGTGAGATCAGGGGCCTTGGGTATTCACCAGCATCTCATGTAGCCCGACACAATGTAGACAAATAACATTAGTTTTCAAACTAACACTCGTTGATAAAGGTAAAAATATCCTCGGCAAGCCTCGGATATTTGTACCTTTATCAACTCATGTTGATATAATTGATATCAGTAGACACTTGAGTGAGATTCTCTATGTACTTTCCTTCTATAAAAAATATGCAAAAAAAAATAATTCCTACCTACCTGCCCTAAATTTTAAAGAGGTGTAATGGGAACCACAACATTTTTTTTATTTGGCCTGATATCCTTGGACTTAGACAACAGTCCAAGATATGATATCTGCCTATTCTTTGTGTCAATGCACCCATATTTTAGGGATAGTATTGAAAATGGCATGGAGTGACCCAGTTATCAAAATATGGACCATGTTTTTCCTCTCTAAGTGAGTGGAATCTGGACAAGATAGAATCAGTCACACACATCTGAAGACGGAATCGCAGGATTTTCCTTGATTGGCAAGTTTGTTCAGCCATTGATGACACGAATACTTTTCAAAGCAGACTTGAACCCAACTCACTCACTCACTTGACTGGTTGCCATGACACTTTGATCAAATGCAACTGAGACTTTGTGCAAACTCCACATTGAGCTTAGAAATTGCTCAACTCATTCACTGGACATCGGGAAAAGACATTCTAAATATACTAAGTCTCATCTGTTTTTTCTGAAGAAGATTGATTTTCTGAGAGATTTGCTGATTTGAAGGTGATGCATCATACGGCCTACCTTTGCTGTAAAGATGAAGTTTGGGATCATATCAGATGCAATGATTTCAAGATGGCGCTAAATCAGAAAGAGTGTCATTTTCGAATCAAAATGTCATGATGAATTCTGTCACTGATGGATTAGTTTAATCCTTTTGGGAAATGTTGCATTTCAGAAACAATTTTTTATATATTGGTTTCATCCCGAAAGTACACTGATACTTTCAAACAGATTGCCTTGATTTTTAAACAGACTCTTTTTACCAGATCAGATATAGTTAATAATTAAAGAAAGAAACATTAATTTTTTGCAAACCTGAAACTTATTCTGCGTTGGTGTGGAGTTAATGAAAGATGTTGTATTACGCACACAAGGATAGTTGCAGGATAGTAGTATCTGATTACTTTGTTTGCCTTGCAGCAGAGGTATTCATTAGACACAATGCTGTTTTCTGACTGGGGAATAAGCAGAAATTTGTTGCATAAATATTTGAAATGTTGTGGATTAAATTCACTATTGTGGTCATTTTACCCACAAACCATGCCAATTAGGATCTTGCTCCATGGATGCATGGATCAGAATAGGAATGGCCATCTTTTGTCATCCAATGAATAGCCTTGTCCTATTTTATCTATTTTAATCAGTTTTAATTGACTGGTGTTCCCCATGGGGAACCAGTGAAGACAGATCCCCAGTATTCTATTGCTTGTCTTCAGAAGCAACTACTGGTACATTGGGTGTGGTGGTTAGGCCCAGTGAGAAGTTGATGTATCTAGACAATCACAGGCCAAGACTCCACTATTTACAGGACTACCTCAGTGGTCAAGTGGATAAAATGTCGGCCTAGAAGGCAAGTGGTCAGGGGTTTGATCTCCGGCTGTATCGTATCAAAAGATGTTAAAAGATGGTACTTGTTGTTGCCCTGGCTGATGTTTGAAATTAAGGGGAGTAAACAAGGATTGGTTGGCAAGGAATCAGGTTTCTGTTTCACAGTTGGGTATCCATGTCTCTGGACAATCACAGGCAAAGACTCCACTATTTACAGGACTACTTCAGTGGTCAAGTGGATAAAATGTCGGCCTGGAAAGCTTGTGGTGAGTTGTTCGATCCCGGCTGTATCATACCAAAAGATATTAAAAGATGGTACTTGGTGTTGCCTTGTCTGAGGTTTGAAATGAGGGATTGGTTGGTTTGTTGTTTAACGCTGCACTATTCCAGCTTTTATTGCAGCAGTCTGTGAATAATCCAGTCTGGACCAGACAATCCAGTGATCAACAGCATGAGTATCGATCTACTTAATTGGGATACAGTGACATGTGTCAACCAAATCAGCGTGCCTGACCACCTGATCCCGTTAGTCGCCACTTACGACAAACATGGGTAGCTGAAGACCAATTCTAACCCGGACCTTCATGGGGTTGAAATTAAGGGCATTAAACAAGGACCGGTCAACAAGGAATCTTTCTCAGTTGGGTATCCATGTTTAACTGTGACATGGTACAGTAAACAGACATTATTTTGGACTAGAACTCTCAGCCGTACACACACATGATCACACAATCCTATTACTCGCTCACTGTATCTGAATATGAATGTTCCTAGGGTCAATACCTATGATATCTGGGTGTCACATTGCGATGGAGTTTTTGTGATAAATGCTCACTTGGGTCCTCGTAAAATTACTGACGTATGCAGTGGACTTCCTCAGACAGATACATTTCCCCAGGTTCCTGGAGATAAAAGTCAATAATGGTTCTCTAGGACTATAGGTAACACTTCTCCCACTGTGAAATCCTCATGGACTTCAAGACAGTGGCTAATTATCCCTCATTGAGAGAAACCAGGTCATAGTCAACGTATTGCTGTCACAAGTCATTGAAATTACGTTTTTTTGATAAATCCCTGGTGAATATGCATGTCCTATTTTTTTATCATTTAAATTTCTAGAAAATATGTATTTTTGAAAGAATAAGTGGAAAACTTTTTAATGGTATTTTTAATTGTACGAATGCTTTTAGAAATTTTATTATGTAGATTAATCATGCTGTTGATCACTGGATTGTTTGGTCCTTTCTTGATTATTGGGCGGTGGGGTAGCCTAATGGTTAAAGCGTTGGCTCATCACGCCGAAGACCCTGGTTCGAATCCCCACATGTGAATGCACAATGTGTGAAGCCCATTTCTGGTGTCCCCCGCCGTGATGTTGCTGGAATATTGCTAAAAGCGGCGTAAAACCAAACTCAGTCAGTCAGTCAGTCTTGATTATTAATAGACTGCCAATATATATCTGGCATGTGGCTGAGTGCAGCGTTAAACTAAACTTACTCACTCACTCATGATTATGTAAATTTCGGAATTACTGCTCTTTTGTGGTTTTAAAACATGTGTTTGTTTCTTTGAAATATATTTTGAGGAATATAATTTTTATATTTTGATTTTAATTTTGAAACAAACCATATACACACTGATATTGTTCAAAATGTTTTAAAGTCTATTTCAATTTGAGAAAGTAGGACATGCAAACAAAAAGGCTGAAATATGTTTGTTTAATATATACCAGTATAACAAAATTTATTGTATGTAAATAAAAACAGTTATTCAGAATCAAGTATCGTAAACCTATATATTTTTCTTCTAAACACCTCTTGTAGCCTTTCAAACATTTAGCATGCTTTAAGAATCAAAACTGTACACACAAAAGTATTCCTGTAATCCCAACTGATGAATAACTTAACCGATTCCTTCAGTCTTTCAGAATGGTCACATGGGAATATTGCTAAGGTACCAAAGCTTTCAGGATGTTCAACGTTCTGTGTTTGATACAGGAATATTGCACACTGACATCACAGATCACTGATGATAGAAGGAACATGGGATTAAATTTTCATGAACCAACTGAAAGACACGTCTCTCAGCTACCAGCTAATCGTCTTGTAGACCAATATGAAAATTCTCTGCCAATGGTTTCAATTACACAGCAAGGTTTTTCAATCTCTTGACACAGTTGCTAGGTCTCTCCAATAGGAAGTTGGCAGATAGACGTTTGTCTGTTGTTTTGAAATTATTTCAGTGGTTACTATTTCTGCTCTTGGAATGTAAATTAATGTGATGCCAACAGGATCTGTGCTGTTATTAATATCTGCTGTTTCCAAGAAGACAATGTCAAGGAACTGAGATGTGTTTTGGTCTGAATATTGGATGCTGTAGTGACATTTATCGACTTTAAACTGTGTTCACCAGAATAGAATGGATGGTACCTTTTTGGAGGAGATTATCTAGTTTGTGCGTTACGGTAAGTAATTTGGTGTAATGTTTAGTGGAACTGATGAAAAGTAATCAATAGTAGCTCTTCAGTTGAGACTTGTATCGAAAGAAGTACTTGAATTTTTTAGTAATTGGTCAGATGTTGCTTGAATGCAACTCTATTACTGTTTCACATTAAAGACAAATTGTTGCTTGGAATATTTGTGAAGCTTATGTTAATATAGATTCGTATTCTGTAGTTTCGCCAACTTGAGCTAATTGTTTCCAGCTATCACAAGAAGTTTGGCTGGAATCATCATGTAAGAATGTCAGTCTAAAATGTCTCTCCATGAACATTTTATCCATGAAGATCCGGGTTAGAATTGATCTTCAACAACCCATGCATGTCATAAGAGGCAACTAACAGGATTGGGTGGTCAGGCTTGCTGACTTGGTTGACACATGTCATCGTATCCCTATTGCTTATATGTCGATGCTCATGCTGTTGATCACTGAATTGTCTGGTCCAGACTCAAATAATTACAGACCGCTGTCATATAGCTGGAATACTGCTGAGTGCGGCGTTAAACAAATAACAACCAGCCAACCATGAACATTTAGAGTACATAGAACATAGAACATGTAATGTACATAGTTGTAACCAGGCTCAATTTTTCCAGAAATTAATTCATTGTAGACTTTCAGTTGGGTTTACACTTTCTTCATTACGGCTTCATACAGAGGAGCCTTGGTGTGATTCCATATGTTATTCAAATGTTTTGAAATAAAATCCTAAAGATACTTTGAAACTTTAATATTTTAGATAATTAAACCATGAATAATATATAGGTTGCATTTAATACCACTGAATCCATATAAACAGGAAACATGCAATGTTCTGGAATCCAAACCAATACTGCCACCATAGAGAAGCTTTTTTCCTTCAACTATTCACTGTCAGTGGTTGCTCATGTTAGTTTAAATATTTATGCAGATAAGGTTCTGGTGGGAATTTGCAGCTTTTCCACAGAGAGGAACAATACAACACAATTTTATGCTACTTGAATCAGATTTTGTATAGAATGACAAGAATAAGGTATATTGTTAGCGATATATAGAATATGTGTTCAGTCAAGCAGCACATCATTGATGAAGCTGATGATTGGAAGGCTGGTAACAACTGCTGAAGCGTGGCTGATGTTCAAATGGCTCTGGGCATTCATGTGGATGTCAAATCTTTTGGTGTAGACAAAGTTGACCTTGTTTCTCACCGCTTCATGGCTCATAAAATTCAGTAAAAAAATATAAGGAAAATAATTCTCAACTTATTCTGAATAATATTGAAGTAATCTACTGAAAGGATTTGACTGTATTGTCCATCTTGTTGCTAATTCGATTATGCACAGAATGCTCTTACCTAAAGATCAATGGCACCATAGGGACTGTACTGTTCAAGGAAATGCTTGTAATGGCACACTGTTTTGTTGCGTAGCTGCTATTGTGTTTGGTGAGCTTGTAGTCTGGTAGTTACAGCATTGCTTTTAACAGGTCGTGTAAAGTCAGGGGGTAGTTTTACAGTCATTCTGCTGATGAATCGATTAGGGTTACTTGTGTCATGGACGCTGGTCAATTAATGAAGACCAAGTTCAATACAAGCTCATGGTGTAATTCTGTCATCAGGTTTTGACAGATTCATTCTTGTGTTAGATGTAGTCTCCCTTAACATGAGAGGAAAATTGTACAATGGTTGTCATTCTGTGTCCCCGCCGTGGTGGGTGTGGTGTAAACCAAACTCAGTCAGTCAGTCAGTTGTCGTCTGGTGGGTGAGTGAGTGAGTCAGTCAGTGAGACCAATCTTCCCATGAGGGAAATGTATCTTGTGTCACATTTCTGTATGGTCATTTCCAATAAAACAGGAAAATACCAGAAACATATTTTTTCCTACTGTAAGTATGTATGAACATTCTAGAGGAATCTGGTTTAACAAGTTGGCAAATGGTGCCAGTCCTTCTATGTGATCAAGCTGCAACATGAAAATCTACATGATGGCCGTCTCTGTGTAAGAAATCCTGCATGTATAAGGCTTGTCAACTCTGGATGAAAGATGTTGTACATAAATGTTGGCGGTGTTTGGTCCTGAGCTCAGGTCACAATCAGTTGTGAGGACACACTTCCAGTGTGGAGCAACCTGTCGCTTGACATTGAGATAAATCTTTTGAAGTATTAATTCTAATCAAAACAATGGGATTATCTCACCCAGGGGTAAGCATAACCCCCTTCACTAATATCCTTCACTGTATACTTAAAACAAATCATGTATCAATAGTAACTTCTCAATAGTCTTCTCTCCCATTTAGTTGCATTCTGATGAAACTACAGTGGAATAGGGCCATTCCATTCCCTGAACAGGGTAGATGGGATTTGACAGGATGTTTATATAAGCTGTAGGCGAAATAGTGGTGTAGGCGATATGAGGTCAAACCGATTGGAAGGCTGGTAACAACTGCTGAAGCGTGGCTGATGTTCAAATGCGCTGGGCATTCATGTGGATGTCAAATCTTTTGGTGTAGACAAAGTTGACCTTGTTTCTCACCGCTTCATGGCTCATAAAATTCAGTAAAAAAATATAAGGAAAATAATTCTCAACTTATTCTGAATAATATTGAAGTAATCTACTGAAAGGATTTGACTGTATTGTCCATCTTGTTGCTAATTCGATTATGCACAGAATGCTCTTACCTAAAGATCAATGGCACCATAGGGACTGTACTGTTCAAGGAAATGCTTGTAATGGCACACTGTTTTGTTGCGTAGCTGCTATTGTGTTTGGTGAGCTTGTAGTCTGGTAGTTACAGCATTGCTTTTAACAGGTCGTGTAAAGTCGGGGGGTAGTTTTACAGTCATTCTGCTGATGAATCGATTAGGGTTACTTGTGTCATGGACGCTGGTCAATTAATGAAGACCAAGTTCAATACAAGCTCATGGTGTAATTCTGTCATCAGGTTTTGACAGATTCATTCTTGTGTTAGATGTAGTCTCCCTTAACATGAGAGGGAAAATTGTTGGTTGTCATTCTGGTGGGTGGGTGAGTCAGTCAGTCAGTCAGTCAGTCAGTGAGACCAATCTTCCCATGAGGGAAATGTATCTTGTGTCACATTTCTGTATGGTCATTTCCAATAAAAAACAGGAAAATACCAGAAACATATTTTTCCTACTGTAAGTATGTATGAACATTCTAGAGGAATCTGGTTTAACAAGTTGGCAAATGGTGCCAGTCCTTCTATGTGATCAAGCTGCAACATGAAAATCTACATGATGGCCGTCTCTGTGTAAGAAATCCTGCATGTATAAGGCTTGTCAACTCTGGATGAAAGATGTTGTACATAAATGTTGGCGGTGTTTGGTCCTGAGCTCAGGTCACAATCAGTTGAAGTTAAGCAACGTTGGGTGGGGAAAGTCTATGGATGGGTGACCGTGTTCGGCAGCTTGACTCCTGAAAGTTTCTAGGACTTCAGTCCTGCCCTACAATGAAGCACATGTGATACATGTGGTCTCACCTTAGCAAGTGAGTTTATTCAAAATTGCCTCTGTCCACACAGGAGTAAATTGGGTACCTGGTATGATACAATGGTAGTCTGAATTTGAACCTTGAGCACCTGACAGGTGACCGGTTGTATTCTCCACAGCGAGTGGAGACCAGGGGTACTGTGCTCGTTGACCAGGGGTAATAATTCAGCGCTTTGAGCGTGCAATGTGCATGGATAAATGCGCAATATAAATGGACAGTTATTGTTATTATAGGTTGCTAAAATTATAGCATCTAACTGTTGTGTACATACAGTCATTCTCAGATCACAATCACATCGCTTATCGCAGTATCCTCACTCATCGCACTCACACGCCAAGCAGACATCAAACTTTTTGAGATCTTGATATTTGCAGATTTGCCTGCTAACAGCATTTAATGTCAACAATGCTCTGGTACTACTCTCAGTACAACTACGTATGACTGAGATTACACAATGGCTCGGTTGTCATAATTCGTCGTGTCGGTCCTTGACAACAACCGGATCAAGAAATGTCACCATGATTCTGAATATGGAGATTCTGATGGCAATTCAAACAAACATCGTACATTAAAGAAGTAATTGGTGTGTGATATTGATGTACCCATGTGCCTATTGTTGACACACTGAGAATTCCTAGTAAGTAAAGCCTATAATCCATATCCATCAGGTTAATGAGTACAGAATGTCTGACGGGCTAATAATGGCCTATATCTTATTGATGTATATTTAGAGAAGTGATTTCCTGACGATGCTGGGTTTAGATTAGCACCATGGCACTACCTCCTGCACACATTGGGTGTTGTGAGAACATCTATACAACATATAAGGGAGAACTAGGCTTGTCAGATCAACAATTTGTTTCATGTAATTCATAACCAGTTTGTCTGTTAACTGAAATTACATAGAGAATCTTACCCAGTGTCTACTGATATCAAATATATTACCCACGAGTCGATAAAGTTACAAATACAGTAAAATACCTTTATAATGAACTCAAATGGCCACTGAAATTAGTTCGTTATATCCGTAGTTCGCTATTCACTTTTTTATATGATAATATAAGGTTTATTCGGGACTTTTAAAACAGTTCGCTATAGCCATCAGTTCGTTATATCCGTGTTCGTTATAAAAATATTCTACTGTAGCCAAGGCTTGCCAAGGATATTTTTACTTTTACCAATAAGTGTTGATATATTTGATATCAGAAGACATGAGGGTGAGGTTCTATTTATCATTAAAAAATCACTCTTCATTAGTTTTCAATGAAAAATGTACATCTCTGAACATGGTACTGCCATTAGACTTGCAATGCAGAGATGTCATAGCATTGTGACATCATCAAGTCATAGTAATTTCATGTAATTGATGATGTCAAAGCATTGTGATCTCATGAAATTGATAATGTCAGGGCATTGTACAAAATTTACTGTCCAAACGATATCTCCTAGAATATCTCCTAGGATATCATCCAGATGATATATCCTAGGAGATATCGTTTGATGTCACACAAGCAATATGTCATGTGGAACACAGTTTTGGATGATAAATTATGTTGTGTGCTGGCGATTGAGTGCCTCGCTTTGAGAGTTTGGGTTCAAATCTCGGATGGGACTGTACCCCAAAATGAGTACCGGTAGATTCTTTATTTAACTGAGAAAATATAATGTGTGCTACATTTTACCACTTTCTAAATAGTATCACATTTTCATGGAGTTGAACATAGGAGTCATGCCATTTAACGCTTGTCAGAGGGGTACACAAATTAAGCTATCTAGACTACCAGTTGTCCTACTTCCACAGATGCTTAGTGGGTTAGGTCAATGTGCTGGCAATTAAGTTTGTCACTCTGAGAGTGTGAGTTCGAATCCCAGATGGGACTCAGCCCCCAAAGTACTAGAATCTGTACTTTACTGAGGATATGTAATCCCAATATCTCTTTGCATTACATTATGTTCATCAGTTTATCAGGTACACAGAAAAACTGTTTCTACTATACATGAAACTAATTACATTGTCTAGACGTGAACCTAGAAAAATAGAACCTACCTCTTCTAGACTAATTACATTGTCTAGACATGAACCTAGTAAACCTAGCTTTTTAGTATGTTTTCTTAATTTGTGCATGAGAATTCTTTCAGCTGAAATGGAAAAGTGTTGGCTAGACTTATTCCCAAATCACTGCCTTTTTTTGGATTTGAAACAGTACTGATTGACTTGGCCTGATCCTAAATATACACGGTACATTTGTAGGTCAAACTCCATTAACCACATGCATAATTTAGGAGTACTACATGGTCCTCACAAAATTCTTATCAGCGCTAGGGTCCTGTCTCCGCTCATCCAGGAATAGCAATAAACTTTATGTCCTTATTTATGAGAGATGGGTTTAAACGGTATTGCAGTGATGCACAAAGGGTTCGGAAGGACGAAAAACAGAACTGATGCAGGTCTCGGATGTTTAGAACTTTCGTAAAAATCATGAGCATTAGGTGAGGAACATAGATTCAGGGATCCAAACATGTGGTGATAACATTGCCCATGCCAAAAGTATGCAACGGTGTAAGTAAATTACGAGGCATCTGGGTCAATCAGACCTCACTTAATTGGATGAAGTCATCAGTACACATGATTGTGTCGGATGTTTAGAACTTTCGTAAAAATCATGAGCATTAGGTGAGGAATAATATATAATCGAAGCCGACCAGTCCTTGTAATCAAGGATTCAAAAGTCCGGGATCCCGAACGAGCCACATTCCGCTCTCGGAATCAGACTCCTCATGTGGATCAGTCATGATTGTATCGGATGTAGAACCTGTCATTAGGTCCATTCGAATCCCATACTGGACCATACCTTCTGATCCAAAGTCGGACACCTTGTCCACATGACCAAAGAGGTTAACCCTGTCAGCAAGCTGACAAGATAAGGATGACACCTGTAGGATGACTCCACGCCCTGCTACACAAACACATGGTGATATTGATATTATTCCACATGCCAAAGGAATTCAATGGTACAAGTGAATAAGCATCTAAGACGACTGGGTCAACCAGACCTCACTTAATTGGATGAAGTGGTCAGTACACATGATTGTATGATTCCTGCGTGTCTAAAGAAAGCAGCTACATCAGAGATAGCAGTGTCTGCGACAACTTGGACACCTGTCCTCCCTGACAAGCACGGATAACTATATGTTGTAGGACTTTGGGTTAATGTGAGATATTTCTGTTTGTCATTTGTGACAGTGGGCAGACTGTCATAGCTGCAATTATTCTTTATCCTCAGTGCATGTTCTTAGGAAACTTTGAAAGTATATTTTATCAGCTGTTCTGGTTTTCCTGATTATATGAACATAATAAGGAAATATGGTATTAAAGTTTGGTGATATGGTTCTTGGTTAAACAAATTTGTGAAGCCCAAGTTTGGTGCTTCCCAAGTTGATGTCTGCTTAAAACTTTCTTTAAGTGGCTGGGCGGTGGGGTAGCCTAGTGGTTAAAGCATTGACTCATCACGCCAAAGGCCTGGGTTCGATTCCCACATGGGTACAATGTGTGAAGCCCATTTCTGGGGTCCCCTGTCATGATATTGCTGGAATATTGCTAAAAGTGGCGTTAAACCATACTCACTCACTCACTCACTCTTTAAGTGGCTGCAGCTCCTCACTCACTCACTCACTCACTCTCCATTGAATCAAATGGTTATCATTTTTAATGAACTGTTAAACATTAAAACATTCATTACAAAAAATATAATTATCACATCTACTACAGAGTAGTACATTCATTCTGCTATCTTGTGACTGATTCCGAACTTTTTTCTACAGTATACAATGTCAGCCAATCCATCATATACTTACTTGTTAATTAGTTACCATGGTTACCAGCACCGTCTCACTTGATGCCAGGACAGCTGAAGGTCTCTGACTCACATAATGGTGGAACTCCATGGTAATCTCATCAACAGTCTCTACAACAGGGCAGTGGAGCTAATGCATGCTGCCATAAAATACAGCAAATATAGAAAGGTGTATATAGGATCTGATCATCAGAAAAACAAGATTCCAGTGTTAGAATGGTCTTTGTGTACTCAGAGATGTAAAAGTGAACATGGTCTAGTCATTTTCCTGATAAAATGGTGGGTTTCACAGTAGCAAATGAAACCCTTAATGTTCTAAAACTTTCAGCTGTTTAAAGGACCATCAGAGGTTACTGGTTTATTTATGGCCAACCTTCTTTTCTACATTTTGGATTTTATCATAAAAATTGCAGCTTTTATCTTTTGTATATTTTATGATGGTGCTGTATAAAATGAATTAACTGGTGCATGCCACTTTAGAAAACAACATTCTGTTCAGGTAAAGCACAGAGCATGTTGTGCACACTTAAGTGAGTGAGTGAGTGAATATGGTTTTACACTGCTTTTTAGCAATATTCAAACATCACAGAGAGGGACACCAGTAATGGGCTTCACACATTGTACCCATGTGGGGAATCGAACCCGGGTCTTTGTTGGATGAGCAAACACTTTAACCACTGGGCTACCCCACCATCCCTCACAAACTTAAGGTGAGGTCAGGTGAAATTAGGTTTAACGTCATGCTTGAGAATATTTTGCTCATATGACGACGGGCATGCGTGTGTATGTGTGGCTGCTTGTACTAACCCAGACTGAAGCTGGTTTTATAGTGCTAGCCCACTGAGATACCATGCCCCAGTGAAGCATGAATACCCAACTCAGACACATTATACTGACTCCGAGCCGACCAGTCCTTGTTGTACCCGTTAATGCCGAGCGCCAGGCAGGGACCAACAAGTACCATATTTTAACGTCTTTTGGTATGACGCGGTCGGGGATCGAACCCGCGACCTTCCGCTCTCTGGGCGGACGCTCTAACCACTGCACCACGGAGGTGGTCCACACACTTAAGCAGGATAGTACATTGAAATAGGTGCTGTTCCCAATACACAAAGTGGGCGGTGGGGTAACCTAGTGGTTAAAGTGTTCGCTCGCCATGCCGAAGACCCAGGTTCGATTCCCCACATGGGCACATTGTGTGAAGCACATTCCTGGTGTCCCTCGCTGTTATACTGCTGGAATATTGCTAAAAGCGGCATAAAACTAAACTCACTCACTCACTCATTACACAATGTGATTATGTGTGAATATGTGCGTGTGTTTTGTATTCAGTTGTTCACTGGATCAGCTGACATATCAAGGACCATGTGTCATGCAGCTTGTCATTGTAATCTGGAACAAGTGGTTGATAGCACGAACACCCACCCATTGGCACAATGACCCACAATACACATTAATTATTCATTCCCAAACCATAGTAAATTAAAAATAAGTTTAGGAGGTGCTGGTGAACCATTCTGATGTTGAAACGTCAGGTATGTGTTTAAAGTTCTATGGAAACTCTATTATCTGCATGAAGTTTTTTGTTTTATAGATTATTTAGATATATTGATGAATCAGCATAACAAATGTGCTGACTTTTCAGCTTCTGGGGATTGATTTGCATGACAATACAAACTTGGTAGAATAAGGGACCGTTCATTATTTATGGCTAGGGGCATGATGATGATTTTTATGGAGAAGCATGTACAACATGAGTGACCCACTCTAAATTTCTGTACAAAGTAAGTGACACCCCTTCATGTCATGTACAAGATCAATGCCCCCCCCCCCCTATTTTTAAGCATAATTGGTTAATATCTACATGTACAAAATTGCTGCCCCCATACATGTATACAAAATTGTTGACCCCCTACCTCCCTAGAACAAAATAGGTCCCCCCTAACATCATCATCACCCCCATTTAGCTATAAATTATGAACAGTCTCTAAATATTACTTGACTTTTCAGTTGAAAGGGATCGGTTTACATAAGAATACAGATGCTCATGTTGTTGATCACTGGATTGTCTGGTCGAGACTCAGTCATTTATATATATTAATATTGATCAGCTCAGCTGAAACAACTTGCACTTTCACTTTCCTTGCTGTTCCACCATGGGCAGGGCAGTGGGGTAGCCTAGTGGTTAAATTGTTTGCTCATCACACCGAAGACATGGGTTCAATTCCCCACATGGGTACAATGTGTGAAACCCGTTTCTGGTGTCCCCTGCCGTGATATTTCTGGAATATTTGAATAAAAGCAGCATGAAACTAAATTCACTCACTCACTCTACCACGGGCAGCATAAGAAGCTTGACATGCCCTTTCAGAACATACAAAAAAGGTCTGACTGTCAAACAGGAGCACCATAATCCTAAAAAACCAAGTCCTCAATCTGGGACAACAGTTGACGTATTCCTCGTCATTGTCAGATCAAAATGAGATTCATTTGAATCAATACCTGCAGGTCTTTTGTCCTCGACAGAGATAGACAAGTAATTGACAAAACACAAGCTGGATAGTTAATTGACACGCTTGGGTTGCCAGTCAGGCTTGCCTCAACTTTGGGCCGAAACGTGACATCCCTTTAGCATGGAAGTTTTCAAATTCTCGGAAGAAATCAGTCAGTTAAATGAGTTTGAGTCTTTAAGCTAATTTTGCCACGATTGCATAAGGCCATCTTGCATAGATGTTTCTTTCTTTGGATCAGAATTGATTTTCTATCAGCATTGGGAAAATGGCCCGACATCGTCTGTTGACACAACCACCAACATGGCTACTAAGAATTTCCGCCATTGAAAGAAGTGCTAGGTCTGCTGTTGTTCCAGATAAGATTAATTTTTAAATGGTGGGGTTGATAGACTGGTGTCAGCGCTTTGTTTGATTACCGTCTTTGAGGACAAAATCTGAGCCAAATAGGAGAAGTAATCAATTTGAGCTCACTGCACAAAATGTACTCGAAATCACGAAAATGGAAATTTGTCTGTAGACAAAATCCATTACCAAATGTTTCTTAGAAACCACATTTCAGTGTTCCTAAGAATCTAAATCTCTACTTTGAACTGCTATTGAACCAATATGTGGTGCTTGTGAAAGAATGTTTACCAATATCGCCCACTTCAGGATTCCGATATTTAAAAATTCTTCCTGCAAAATGTCCCTTTTTGAATGCAACTGTCTTTAAGTGATATCTTATTACTTTGTTAAGATAAATGTGGAATTCATTTGAAATAGATATTTCAAATAATATAACCAGATTCAGTTAAGACATATCAAACACTTCAAAACTTATCCCTTCGAAATATTTTCGCATGCTTCTAAATCATAATTAAAAAAACTTTCCTATCATACCTTTCATAAACAACACATGATTGTGAAATATTATACTCCACAAAACTGTTATTAGCTTGCCTGTAAGGAAGTTGAAAGAACTTACATTGTATCATGCCTTCCTTCAATCCATCATGGCAGCCATTTTGAAAATTCTTGTTTTGCTCTACACTCAGACACAGCAACCATGTTGAGCTGTAGTCAGACACATTAGACAGGCAATTAAAGTCGGTACCAATATGGAATTTCATGTATGTTGAATATGGTACAATTTTTGTACATTTTCCTTCAAGAATCTTAGATTTGACCTTTTTCATTAAAATGTCAAACAAGATCATCTATGATTTGCTTGATATGGGTGTTAGATATTTACAATGAAAACTTACATCTATTGCAATACAGAAGGTAAAATTTGTCTATTCATAAAAAGAGTTCCTCTTCATCATACCAGTTTCTAAATGCCAATTATTGAAGATTATCTGTAACATTATGGGCGCGATGGGGGTAATCTTGTGGTTACAACGTTTGCTTTTTATGCCCAAAACCCTGATTTGATTCGCCAAATGGGTACAATGCATGATGAAAATTCTGTTGTGACCTGCTGTGATACTGCTGGAATATAGCTGTGTAAAACCGCTCTTACTCACAATAATATTATAATCCAGATGACAAGGGGAGCTACAGTGTCCAGTGTTTTCATGAGGTTTTGAGTGAGTGAGTGAGTGTGGTTTTATGCCACTTTTAGCACTATTCCAGCAATATCACGGAGGGGACACCAGAATGAGCTTCACTCATTGTTGGGAATTAAATCTGAGTCTTCAGCATGATGAGTGAAGGCTTCTGAGCGAGTGAGTGAGTTCAGTTTTATGCTCCTTTTAGCAATAGTCCAGCAGTATCACGGCATGCGTCACCACAAATGGGCTTCACACTTTGTACCCATCTGGGGGATTGAACCTGTGACTTCGCATGTCAAGTGAATGCTTTAACCACTAGACTACCCAACAGCCCCTGATGTTTTTGTCTTAGAGACAATGTCAGTAAGCCGATGAACTTTAAGTGAACAAGGGAATATAGAGCTTTGCATCATTCCGGTACTGTCATAGACCAAGTATAAAAAAGTTAGCATTTTCCTTGTACAGTGCTTCAAATAATGACTGGTTTTACATGAATCAATAGATGTTTCCTCTCATAAGATTCAAATTTTTTTGTCAGAGTAATTGAATATGTCAACTTTATCTTGTTAGTTTGATAGGTTCTGTCATTTTTCAGAATCCCAGGTATTCTGTTATTGCCAGAATTTCATTTTCAAATTCACCAACCGTCATTTTTATGATTGTGACGTCAAGATCGAGAGGTATTATTTTTGTCAAAAAGTCCAGGAATACGGTGTGCCTTGACAGGTGATTCAAACTGATTAATGCTTTTCATCATTTATTAGTTATGTGGGTGATATTTTGTTCAGAGTGCTTTTGGGTTGGTTTCTGTGGAAGTGTAATGTGATATTGAGAACCAAGTTTGTGTCTGTTACATAAGAATGTGTTATTTGTGTGTTGTAGAGAACCGTGTTTGGGTCAGTTATAAGGCTGCGCAATATAACCGGTTCAGACATGAAAACGATACGTATTGCGATACGCTGAATGAAAACCGGTATTTTGACTTGCATTCGGAAAACTTTGTAACACTCGGAAATCTTTGGATATTTCCTTTTTTCATTTGTGCCAAATATTATTCACATTTTTATTTTTAATCATGAATAAAAGTTGTTATTAAAGCTTAATTAAGCATAGTGATTTTGCTGTGTATTTGCTCTATAAATCAAGCATTACCTCGATTATAAGTAGTTTTTTGTTTAAAAATACTTCATGTAATATGTTGCAATACATATCGCAATACATGCTTTCGCATCACAATATATCTCAATATGAAAATTCTCTGCAATACCCCCCCTAGTCAGTAACATAGGAATGTGTTATTTACATGTTGCGGAGAACCAAGTTTGGCATCTTGCATAAGGCTCAGTATTTTAAAGAACTGACATTTTAGTGTTTTGGGAACGGAAGAGATTTACTTTTATGACAATATATTTTTCAGGTGAAACTTCAAAAATAGATTCTGGTTCCTGAAAAGATGAGGTGTGGTGTTTTTGTGTTTTGTTTCATGTCCGGCATCATCTACAGCAAACAATTTTGTCAAAAAACCTGAAGCAAATTGTTTATTTTCTCTATTTCTTGAACACATTGTTTTTCAAAACAACAGTCAGACCAGTCCCCATAATTTGAAATTGTTGGTAACAAGGTGCCTTAACTCACTGTGTTCAGGTGTCCCTCTGACAGAACACCTGTGAAGATCCGGGTTAGAATTGACTGATGGGATTCGGTGGTCAGGCTTGCTAACTTAGTTGACACATGTCATTATATCCCAATTGTGTAGATTGATGCTCATGCTGTTGATCACTGAATTGTCTGGTACAGTTGATTATTTACAGACCACCATATAGCTGGGATATTGCAGAGTGCAGCTTTAAACAACCAACCAACCAACCCTTTGACAGCATCTACTGATTAATCCTGCAGACGTTTCTCAGTCTGTCTGAACCATGTCATACTCTTAGGTTAATTTGCCAAAGTGGTACATCATATCTGATACATTCATAACTTGAACCCTTACATTAAAACTAAATATGACTTGACAACTTCCAGGCTGGGTTTGGGCCAAATGTCAATCCAGCAAATTACATACAAGTCTGTCAAAACCTACTTTTTGTCAGTAAACTCAATTTCAGTGATGTGTATCAATCTTGGTATTGGTGAAGACAATAATTACACAGAGACTATGTGTCAGTTGATACAAGTTACTTATTACAGTGTCTGGAGCCAGACTAGCAAGGGCATTAGATTAGTCAACACTGGAAGTCCGAAACCAATATTGTGCAAACTAAGTTTGCATGTTTGAACACTGCAAAAAATGTTTGGTAACAAAGTTTGGGAAGTGCTTACCGCTGTTGGTGTGATAGAATCTGTCTCTGGCATTCTTGACTATGTTTGCAATGATGTTTTGACACTTGCAAAAAAACATTTTCAAAACATTTTGTGACAAGTTGTCAGAACTGCCTACACATCACATGTATTTGCAGTATGTTGTCAAGAATGATGACATTTTAAAAACAAAAATTGTATGTTAGTTTTGGCTCACAAGTCTTCTTTTTAGATCTATTTTCTAATTTAATTTCTTTTTAGAATGATGAATGTCAATAAACGTCATGGCAATATATTGTACTAACATGCTATGCCATTTTTGTTCATGTCTATTTTACATAAAGATGTCAACCAGTACAAATTGGGCATGATTGTTACAATTTTGAGCAATTTTTTTTCATAAGATATTTATCTGTATAAGATGTTACAGAGAACATGTTGTTAATTTACTGCTAGCGTCAAGCATTCTACAGCAGAGAATATGCTGACAAAGAAAGCCTTGCTTTCAGTTCTCAATATCAAATACATCCATTGTTCAGTGATTGGATGTGGTGTTAGTTCACTGATTGGATGTGGTGTTAAAACACCCACATGTGTTCGTAGATTTATCACTCGCAGGTGCAGACAGAGATCTAAGTGCTTAAAAACTCAAACAAGATATTGTTGACTCTACTCTTTTTAATTTGAAATTACTCATAATATTTTTAAAACACTGATTACACCACACCTCATCCATTTACCTAGAACAGCCTGTAGCTAGCAAATCTCTGAAAAATCAGCCCAGGGTAATTAATTGTGGTAATTATAGATTAGAGATGTTTCAAATTAGGAGATGAAGTTACTGTGTTTTCAATTGATATCTTTAGATTAAACCACACTAAACTGAAGTAGGTACTGGACATTAATGCTGTGTATTAGCAAATAAATTGTATTGCAATAGATTGCAATATATTGCAATTCTGGTACCCATATCATGTTATATGAATTGTGGTATATTGGGAACTAAAGTGTTTGACAGTGAATGACAGTTATTATATATGCAGATCCTATTTTCTACATACTTAGGCCTTAAGAATTAATAACTCTTTTAATTCTGATAACAGCTGTCTTAAAATTAGGTTTGATAATTCTGTATTCAGGTTTATATAACTTATAGCATGTAAAGTATGTTGTTTTGTCACTTAGTCACAATGGGAAACATCAGTTGTGAATGAAAGTTTATGTTGATTTTAACTTAAGACCACAGATGATCTCAAAACTTCACAAATCTTTCTACTCAATATACCGGGTCACAAAAATATTGCAGTACGGATCATTTGAAAAGAATACTGCAGTATATCGGTAATACAATCGTGCTGGACATACAGCTGTCATCAAACTAGCTATTCAAACAGACAAGGGGCTCCTTTCACAAAGCAACCTTTACTAAGGTTAACCTTAACTCCCATTCTTTAACCGGAAGGTCGTGGGTTCGATCCCCGACCGCGTCATACCAAAAGACGTTAAAATATGGTACTTGTTGGTCCCTGCCTGGCGTTCGGCATTAATGGGTACAACAAGGACTGGTCGGCTCAGAGTCAGTATAATATGTCTGAGTGGGGTATTCATGCTTCACTGCAGCATGGTATCTCAGTGGGCTAGCACTATAAAACCAGCTTAAGTCTGGGCTAGTACAAGGAGCCGCACATACACATACACACGCATGCACATCATCATATGAGCGAAATATTCTCAAGCAAGACGTAAAACCCAATTTCACCTCACCTCACCCATTCTTTATTATTGCTCTTACCTTTGTGACTTACAAACACCTTAGTGCTTTGTGAAAGGAGGCCAAGGACAGTTAAACAATTTCCATGACTTTTATTGATTATCACTAGTCCATTTGATCATAAGTCCATAGCAAGTCCATAAGACATAAAAATCACAAACATCACTGGCCTTGTGTGTGAGCCTGTTTAGTATTGATACTCATCTTCAGAGTCCTTATTTCATAATATAAAAACCAAAAGTGCTCACATTCTGTGGCCTGGAGAAACACTATGTGAGAGGAATATTAGTAATTTTAAAATGCCTTGCCATTTTGGTCCATCAAGAGTGTTTGTTGTCATGAAATACTGCTACACTAAGCTGGTGCCTTCAGGTGTGGGGTGGTGCTGGTGGATGTGAAGAGGCAGCTAGGCTCCACTTGACATATGATGTGCTGTGTCTGTATGTGTGGAGAGGGCATATAAACGGGTTGTGACATTCAGGTCTATTGCTGGACCTGAAGGAGAGTGCTGTGGGTCATGACGGCCTTGAGTCAAGTCTGTTCACAAGTGGCATGTCACCATCAACAAGTACACCTAAGTTGTAGACTGTTGCTGAGACCTTCAACTTGCCCTTGTTGATATATATATACATATATAAGGCCAGACCAAGTTTATTTCTTGTTTTACAGATTTTTGTCCTCAGAAAACCTAAAGGCAGGAGGGAAAAAAAATTAAAAATAAATAAATAAATACTAAAAATATTTTACTTTGGGCAATTTTTGAAGTGTATATGGGGCAAAACACAATCTAAAAAATCTTTTCTTGTAAATATACATTTTTGACCAATAAAACATTAGGATTATATGTTTTGAACAGGAAAATTAACTTTTATTTTTGTTCTTATTCTTGAAAACATACGACTGGCAGATCCGTAAAACAAGAAATAAAATTGGTCTGGCCTAAGTATATAAGATTTATAAGTACAGAGATATATATGTTATGGTAGTAGAGATAACAAAGGCCCAAATGGCAAGATGCTTCAATGTAACTATACTGAACGAAAGAAACAAGGGAACACAACTTCAAATTCACCATAGTGTTCAAGCATTGATTCGCAGATTTCCACTCACAGTGCAATGCTAAGCTTACAAATATACCTGGAAAAGAATAAAGGAACACTTGTACTTTCATGTGTTCCCTTATTTATTTCCCTCAGTATATTTTCATCCAGAAACTTCCTGTTTAAAGTTTTTTTGGGTGTATTTGTACCATTTATTGGTTTTTGAGATCTGGAACCTAAGCATCCCTCAAGGAACTGGTGAGGTCACAGCATAAGATAAATGATTAAGGGAGTGAGCGCTATCCAGTTTCAAATACATGTAGCACCTAAAATTCATTTAGTTTCAACAAATTCCTTTGGTATAAAAATCTCTTCCTTGTAACCCTAAATGCCCAGGGGGATAAGATGAACAAAAGAATAATGTATTGATTCAAGGCAGGTGCTATGGGTTGATAGATGCAGAGTGGAATCTAGTTCTTCAGGAGAGATTTTGTTATGTTCCCAAAATTATATAAGCAGCATAGTTTTCCCATGCCAAAATAAACAAGATTATTTGAGGTCAAAATAGGTACAGTAATTTAAGTCCCATATCCTATTTACTTTGGCAGAGATGGAGTTATTAGCAATAAATCTCCACACCGTTCCTGGTTTCTATCGTGGCAGCATTGTACGAAGTGTTTGTTTTCGTAGTGCCAATATTGGAACGTAAATCAGATTTGTATCGTGAATTATGAAATATCTTGGCGATGGATTTTTGCCTGTATCTGGTATTGTGGCTTTGAGATTGGTTATGGCAGACAAATGTCAAAGGTGACTCAAAGATCAGTCTTGGAATTAGTTTAAGACCCTTGCAGGAATGCTGGACAGCATATGGCAGTGGTTTCCGTGCTTGGTGTTTGGGCTGGTAGTTTTTGGTCAGGGCTAGATCATGCTCTTTTGTTTGTAGTGAAGACACACACTTGGGAAAATGAGAGGTACATCGTTTATTTTGAGGATGTTGTGTTCAAGCCATAGATAGTTGCATCCTGATCTCAAATCTTGCTTTCCCCAAGTATATATACTGTATATATATTCGCACATGAAATGGGGCGATGGGGAAGCCTACTGGTTAAAGCATTTGCTCGTCACGCCAAAGACCCGGGCTCAAATCCCCACATGGGTACAATGTGTGAAGCCCATTTCTGGTGTCTCGCGCCATGATATTGCTGGAATATTGCTAAAAGTGGCGTAAACTCTTGCACACTAACTTGTAGAGTCCATATGTCTGTGATATTGCACACTGCTGTCTAAGTTTTTAATTATGGTGATTCTCCTTTTGATGCTTAGTACGTGATAGTACTGACATGCTACTAAAAGTAACCGAACTTGAGTTAGTGAGTGAGTAGTTGCAAACAGCTGCAACGTTGCTATTGCTGTTTGATGCTTCACTCACTCACTCACTCACGTGTACCTGAAATGAGGGGGGCCGAGAAAGGCTGCTGCCTTATTCATGGGGTGGAAGATTTCACATTTCTCTCTGACCGGCAATGTCATCTGGTCTCCAATAGCCAGTGATGTTGTTTGACAATAAAACTTCACATTTAATTCAAAACAACTGTTCGAAGAACTATTTTGATATGTAAGCTTCCACTGTATGTGAATTTGTTGATCATACTATACATATTCTACAAATAACATGTAACTGAGCCCCGCCTCAATTATGATTGCCTAGTTGACACGATGATGAAAGAAATGCCATTGTAGAGCCGGAAATAAGCAAGGGAGGGATCATCTCAAAATTTCCGACAACATTTCGAAAAACAGTTAATTTTATATGCATTGTGACTTCTCAGTGTGCAACTCAATTCATTACATTCGGACTCGACTTTAAGCTGTGATTCATGGACAGGGTTTTCTTATTTATTTTATCATAATCAGTATTATTTTAAATTGATACCATGAATTGACTCAATGTTTTGAGATAAAATGTCTTACTGATCATTTCATAGTTTCAGATTTACCAACATATTGAATATTCTTTTAATTCAATATTTCTATTTTAATTCAGTGTTGAAAGATCAACATTTTATAACATATATAGTGAGGGCGTGTTCAAGGTGATAATTTGATCCTTGCTTTCTTTATCAAAGGTTCTATTAATGTCAGATGCAGACATATTATGTTGTCTAACTTCCATTATTGCAGTGTTTTCATCGGCCCACTCCCTGGTGCCGTTTACATGAGAGCATTTATGAAACAATTAATTTTGCAGGAATGTCGACATATTCAAAATTACACTGACCTCGTCTAAATAACAATGCATGACCTTTTAGGAATAGATTTATTGCCCCATATAATTGTTTTACCAATTTGCCAAGGCCCCCACGTTAAAGTGATCGTATGCCTGCATATATTATGAATGGTACATAACAGGGTTGTTCTCTACGACAGACAACAGTGTTTGGATTGAGGAGAGTTCCGTTGACTGTGTGTGTGAATATCGGAGTGTTACTTGCTGGTGCTTCCAGGTAAATATTGGCAATCAATACACCTGCGTGTTGCTGAGTCAAAGATTACTTATTGATAATCTCATCTGATTACAGGGATGAAGTCCTTTCACTGCTTCTAATGTCCAATGGCCTTACTCAACAACCTGTTGTTTATTATTAGGATGTTTTTGAATGACCGTTGACAGATAAGACATATTGAACATCAAGGTTTTTACATTGCTCATATACATTTCCTGAAACAAATACTTTTTCATCTGTTACATGTTCAAAATATACTTTGCAGTGAGAGAAAAACAATGGGAAGGTGTATTGAAGAGCTCTAGGATTCAGATCAGGAAATAGGAACTGGAATAATAAGACCTGAATATAAATGTCCTGTATTCAGATCTCCTGGATATAGGTCCTCAATTTAGGTCTCCAGGAAATAGGTCCTCAATAAAGGTCTCCCGAAAATAGATCCTCAATATTGGTCCTAAATATACATCACTGGGTATAGGTCCTGAATATAGGTCTCAAGGATATAGTCATTGTAGGAAAGATAGCCCGTCCCAACGTCCGAGACGGGTGAATTTTGTGGAGGACGGGTTAAAAAAATATCTAGTCCATCCTCATGTCAGGTCAATTTTAGCAAACCAATGACATATATATAATGATTATAACCTTTTTGAATATTTACTGTCGAAGGTGTTTTATTTATATTTGGAGGACATGCTAGATTTTGGCAGGACTGGTAAAAAATTTGACCTGCCAGTCTTGTGGACAGGCTAGATTTTCTACATCTTTCCTACACTGATATAGTCCAGGTTGCCGTTGTACAAAACAACCTTAGCGCTAAGGCTACCTTAAGCATATGTTAAGGTATGGGAGTTACGGTCACCTTAGCGCTAAGACCGCTTTGTACAATGGCACCCTGAGTAAAGATCCTAAATGATAGGTCAAGGATATAGTTTCCTTCTATGGGTAATAAATTATAGGTCCCTGATGTTATATCGAATGGAGGGGCTAACTAAGGAACAACATGAATTATGCGTGACCTGATATTACTACCCGTGATACCTGTCTTGGATAAAGTTCCGGGTCATGCTTGTCATATTACCCGACTAAAGGATCGGGTGGTCAGGGTCGCTGACTTGGTTGACACATGTCATCACATCCTAATTCAGTAGATCAGTGCTCATGCTGTTGATCACTGGAATGTCTGGTCCAAACATGATTATTTACAGACCGCCGCCTTTAAGCTGGAATATTGCTGAGTGCAGTATTTAACAACAACCAAAATGAAACCTGTTATAGATATGGGCTTAGATAATACCTTTACCTCCACTCCATAGGCAATCATCACTCTGGTGCATGCTGGGAAGGGCAACAACATTTGATTATAAGACTTGGATGATTTTGTGCCACTGTAACCTAACAGCATGCGACAGCAACTGCACGATTGTTTTGCCAGGCAATATAGTTTAAATATTAATATTACAGCAGCAGACAATGCTCTGACACACATGGCCTACAGCTACTGACGGTATCAAGTCAATACATCTGTTCTGGAACTTATGTTTATGTGTATCATTACCTTTTCACTTCTTTTAGGCCAGACCAATTTTATTTCTTGTTTTACGAATCCACCGTTCATATTTTTTAAAGAATAAAAAAAAAGAAGTTAATTTTCCTTGCTGAAAAAATAAAATCCTAATGTTTTATTGGTCAAAAATGTAAATTTTCAAGAAAATGTTTTTAGGTTCGGTTTTGCCCCATATACACTTCATAGATTGCCCAAAGTAAAATATTTTTAGTATTTATTTATTTTTATTATTTTCCCTCCTGCAGTAACACAAGAAATAAAATGAAAAACTACAGCAATGCTGTTGTAATGTGGATACCTTTTTCTATACTTGAGTTTTGTAGGGTTTCTCTGTGGTTGGGATAAAAAATTCCAAATGGAATGGTAAAGAACTGAAACCTGAAGTGCTGACATCTGATTGGCTCAAGAGCCCACACAACCCTCAGTTTAATTGGGCAGTCAACATTTGCTAAGTCTTCACCTGTCACAACTTTCTATGGAGGTGTCCTCAGCTGTTGACTGAGAGAGGTATCATATCCCACCAAATAATGCGAGTTTAATGACGTCAACAAAGTGGTGTACTTCACAGTGTTAATTCTGTGTCCTGTTTAACATGTTACAATATTTTCATTCTAAGGCCTGACCAATTTTGGTTTTCCTTCATTATATTTGTTTTTGATATACAGAAATCAGACAGTCTGAATGTTTTGTCACATATTTTGAGAATTTGGAATACTTTTATGCTAATTGTGATGAAAATTGGCATCAGTCCTACCGGGATTTTCCGGAACGCCGCCCACTCAATAATTTGCCCATGGGCACTTATTTTAGGTGGGCGATTATATGGGGTTAAAACTTATTTTTTCATTACTGCTATTTAGAAATATAATTCACAGTAAACTTCGTTATTTATGTGTCAGAGGTCATTGTTCATTGTAGATGAATTTAGAGGCACACCGTTTCAAAGCGACATTACAACTTACCGGTATGATGTTTTGATGACCTAGAAAGATGGTGGCTTTCAATAAGCCAATCAGATTAGCTGACACAAAAAGCATTGCGTAATTCCAAATAAGGGCATATTGTCCAACCCACTTCTAGTACCGGTACAACGCTTGAATGAAAAGCAAACACACACGTACGTCTCTTCAACCAACTGTTTTTACAAATAAATTATCACTGTACCGGTAATCATCACTGTGCCGGTATTTGTATAACATTGGGAACTAAAAACAAATATATCCCCCCATGTAATCAGGGGGGATATAGTCAACGCCTCGTCCGTCCGTCCTTCCATAATCATTTTGTTTCTGGAGCTCAAAAACCATTTAATATTTTTCAACAAAAATTGATAGATATATCAAACATAACCTAAAGTGGTGCCTTTTGTTATTTTACCGATTTTTGTCATTTTTATTTTTCTTGGTTTCCATGGAAATGTTTTGGACTTAGTCTAAAAATAAAATCAAGTTGGACTTTAAGTAACTGTCAGATGATTTGTTCTTTCAAATATGTGGAGACCGGGGGATTTGGCATCTCCTGATGACTCTTGTTAAAAAATTATTCCTGCTTCTGTAGCTCAAAGAAAATTGTGCATCGAGTAAGTACGATTTCCATAAGTAACAGTAACCATTCAGCTGCTTGAAGACTTTATAGTGGCACTTCACACTTCACAAGTACCAGTGGGAGTTTCACTGATATACTATTACCCAAATGACACACTAGAATTCTGGTAAGGGACTTTGTCTCAAAGATCTTGCCCTGATGGATCTTGACCATAACCTTTCATGCTGCACCACAAATCCCATCAATCCTGCAGCTTGAGACAACTAGCTGTTGATGACCGAATGACCACTATTGGACACCGGAGGCCTTTGATATATTGACCGTTGTAAATACTGTCACAAGTGTGTGCTTATCACCAGGAATCCCAGCGTGGAGGCTTAATGACACCCATTCTAGGTGGTCAGTGATGCATTAGCAATGTTTAAATGTACTTAGGGACTGTATGAAGGAAGGGAATTTGGTTCATTTCGTGGCAAGAGATTAATGGCGCCGATGCTGGCTTTCACTTGTGTTTGTCCATGTAGTGGTCAAAACAAGATGAAAGCATGTCATTTTGGGACAAAGTGTTTCAAATTCTATCAGCCTTGATGTAAATGAAATAAGCATAGTCTTAGTGGAACTGTCTCTTGAGTGGCATGCTTTGTGATAATTCAGTGTTAGAAATAGGCTTGATTGTTTGGATAATACCATGGTAATGGGTCTCCTTATTCCATGAGGGGCGGTGGGGTAGCCTAGTGGTTAAAGCGTTTGCTTGCCATGCCGATGATCTAGGTTCAATTCCCCATATGGGTACGATATATGAATCCCATTTCTGGTGTCCCCTGCCATGATATTGGTTCCCAATTGCGCAGATCGATGCTCATGCTGTTGATCACTGGATTGTCTGGTCCAGACTCGATTATTTACAGACCGCTGCCATATAGCTGGAATATTGCTGAGTGTGGCGTAAAACTAAACTCACTCACTCACCCTGCCATGATATTTCTGAAATGTTTCTAAAAGCGACATAAACTCACACACTCTTATTCCATGAGGGTGGTGGATGGCATAAGGGTTAAAGTGTTTGTTCGTCAATCCTGGGTTTCATACACTATATGGATACTGTGTGTGAAGCCTGTTTAAGTTGTCCCAGCTGTGATGTTGCTAAAATATTTAAAGAAAGTATGATTCAACCCTAACTCTTCCTCCAGAGTCTAGAATTTAGCAGTTCATGATTAAGGGATTTTACGGTTGTGTTGAACTTCTGATGGCTTGAAGTGTTTACTGAAATACCTTCAATCTCAACACAATGGTCTTTGACTCACAGCATGTTGGGGTTTCATAAGAAACGAAGTTCCCAGGTACAGCTGAGTGAGTGAGTGACTTTAGTTTTATGCCGATTTTAGCAATATTTCAGCAATATCACGGCGGCGGACACCAGAAATGGGCTTCACACATTGTACACATGTGGGGAATCGAACACAGGTCTTCAGCGTGAAGAGGTCATAGATGTATAGAATACTCTATAACTGTATCCCAGGTACTTACAGATGTGCTTACAGGTAAATACCTGTCTGTCAACTGTACAAACCTGGAGATAGTAGGATGGGTCTATTCAAGGAATGGTCAGAACCAGTACCTCTGCTGACTTGAGTGTGCCTTGTCATGATCAGCATGTCAGGGTTGAAATCCTGAGATGTTTGATTGGCATTTTTAGAAGATGCTATTTGATGAACATGGAGACTTTTCTGGGTTTCATCGTCTTTTTATTGTTTGGTACAACGTTTCAGGGTTTGTTCTGGCCCATCATCGCGTAAACCTACAGTTACGGTACTTTAGTTCTACGTGATGATGGGTCTGGAACAAGCCCTGAAACGTTGTACCAAACAATAAAAAGAACATGAAACCCAGAAAAGTCTCTATGTTCATGAAATCCTGAGGTTCTGACAAAATTTAATTATGCAGACATTTCTATTTATCTTCTATTAGCCACTACAAGTGATTCTGTGAAGATCCACGTTGGAATTGGGTCTTCAGAAACCATGCTTGTCATTAGAGGCACCTAGCATCATCAGGTGGTCAGGCTCACTGGCTTGGTTGTTATCATATCCCAATTGCATTGATCGATAGTCATGTCAGTCACTGGATTGTCTGGTTCAAACTTGAATATTCACAGACCACAGTCATGTAGATGGAATATTGCTGAGTGCAAAACAAACTACAAATAAAGCTGCAGCCAGCTCTGATCACCATTTGGCATGGACCAGTCACAATAAAACCATGTTGACATCAGCAGGGCTCATTTATTGCTGTTTCCACCTTGAACTATTTCTGTAAACAGAATGGTACACTTCCATAGTAGCCTGTCTCACAAGAGCTCCTTGGACATCTGGACTGCATGTTTGTTGAAAGAGCTGACTTGTATGAGGATTGGGTGGCTATAGTGTCTACTGATTGGTTTCATGATGTCATGGCTGTTGCTCTTGCTATCAACCACACAATTATTGATAGGCTCATTAACATAACCAAACATGCTGAATGTGCAAACATCATTCATAGACTTAAGTCAGCTGACAGTTTATTATCTCTGAGTTCAAACCCTTTCACCATTCAGTTACATATGACATCCTTATATATAATAATATCACTGTCCTATGATGACTGACAGGGCGGTGGGGTAGCCTAGTGGTTAAAGCGTTGGCTCGTCACGCCGGAGACCCGGGTTCGAATCCCCACATGGGTACAATATGTGAAGCCCATTTCTGGTGTCCCCCGCCGTGATGTTTCTGGAATATTGCTAAAAGCGGCGTAAAACCTAACTCAGTCAGTCAGTATGATGACTGACAGGAAGTCTAAACCAATATGACTATTTATGTCTCAGCCAATTATCTGTTTGTGGTTAATTCCACCATCCTATAACCCATTTACATTTGTCCCTAGAGGTATTAAGTCTAGATTAGACTATGATTTCTCTGATGACATCATGACCATGAAATAATAAGATTCAGTCATAAATATCTATTTGGAAACCTTTCCATTTTACAATTTTATTGTTTCTAAATAACAATTTGTGCTTTTCATATTTTTTTCCCCAAAAAATGTATCACTATATTACTTGCCATACAAATGCTGTGTGTACTGCAAAATTCAGTAACATGAATTAGGCTTGACCTTTGGCGCCAATTGCCCTGAATTCACCACATCGCCATAATTTTTTCCTTCTTTCTCAGCATCAATCTAATCGAAGACACAAATAATTTTAAAGGAGTTTTTGATTATTGTGGACAAGTGACATTTTTTACTCGTTTCCGTACAGCTGACATGACATAAAGGGCTCATGGCGCATGTGGCTACTCTTGCTGTGTTTCTTATGAACAACAAATTGCTGTTTTATTGGCTGGTCAATGACATTGACAACATGATTTTTTTCATTTGATGCTTGACACACGGTCGGTGTGCTACTGACATCAAGTATTTGTGGGAGATATTGATGTGAAGAGGGAATTAATTTGCACAGTTGCGCTTTAGGTGAGAGTGTTCTGACATGTGTCAATGTTGTGTATTCAAGATTTGGATGATGTAGAGGAGGATTTGCCCAGGCTTTGTCATGATAACTTTTTCAACTTGCCTGTGTTGTATCATAAGCTGTTCGATTTTCTATCCTTAACACTCCAAGCAGTTGAAGTGTTTTGATATTTACTTAGCGGGTATTTATTTGACGGGGAAAATCGTAAGAGTTCATCAATGTGTCACATTACCAAAGAGAGTTGAGATAAGGCATTTGTTGCCTTATTGTCAGTGCATTGTGACGAAATGACTTAATTCCAGAAAGAATCAAGTGTTTTAAGGTGTTGCAGCTCAATGTACTGGGTGCTGTTCCAGAATGCGATACCGCCTCCGTGGTGTAGTGGTTAGAGCGTCCGCCCGGAGAGCGGAAGGTCACGGGTTCGATCCCCGACAGCGTCACCAAAAGATGTTAAAATATGGTACTTGTTGGTCCCTGCCTGGCGCTCGGCATTAATGGGTACAACAAGGACTGGTCGGCTCGGAGTCAGTATAATGTGTCTGAGTGGGGTATTCATGCTTCACTGCGGCATGGTATCTCAGTGGGCTAGCACTATAAAACCAGCTTCAGTCTGGGCTAGTACAAGCAGCCGCACATACATACACACACACATGCATGCATGTCATCATATGAGCGAAATATTCTCAAGCATGACGTTAAACCCAATTTCACTTCACCTCACCTCACCTCACCAGAAGGCTATTGTAGTTCTGTGCTAAAGTATGGGAATTACCATTATCTTAGCACAATGGTTGTTTTTTTGGTACAGGTACAAGACCTAGAGTGTGTTCCAAGATCTGCTGCCTGTAGTTTAACTTCTCAGTTCAAATTGATTATGATCCTTGATCTGTTGAATGCCTCCATCTTAGAATCACAATTTTTAATGTAGAAGGGCAGAGAAAGTCAGTTATTGTGATCCTTTTCATCCTTTCATTGGTGTGCCAGCATTCTGTCTCAGTGTTCGAAGACATAAAAATGTTACATGTAGAATTTAACTTCTTACTTGAAATTCAAATATGGATGGTGTTGAAAGATCATAGTCAGGATGAATGAGAGATTCAAGATAAAGAATGGCAGATTGTGGCTGCTACACAACTAGTCACAGGACCACATTAATGACGAAGTGCAGGAGATGAGATTGATGGTGGAAACATTGATTCCAGCGCTGAAGACATTCACGTCCATCACCTTGCTGATAGATGGGTCTTTCTTAGTGGGTCCCTAATTAGCACCTTTTTATTCAGAACTGTCCCTGAATCTCAGCTTCTGTTTTGCAAGTACCTCTGTGTACCCCAGTGAAGGCCCACACTTCGTTACTTATCCGGTGAAGCTCAAGATACTGCGGCATTGCATAAAATGATCTTAGTGCTATGAATATCATAAGCCTGTGTTAAAGTATGGAGTTACAATCACCGTAAGGGATAAGATAACTTTAGGCAATGGGGCCCAGGTGTATACCCAAATACTCCAAGGTACACCAGTGAAACAATCAGTACCCATTGGTATTCCAGTGAAATGCAAGATACCTCCAGGTAGCCCAAGATACCCTACATACACCAGTGTAGCCACAGATACCTCTAGGTATCCCAGAGCCCAAGGTACCCCTCCTTACACCAGTGTAGCCACAGATACCTCTAGGTATCCCAGAGCCCAAGGTAGCCACCTCCTCTACACCAGTGTACCCCTCCCACAGTGTAGCCACAGATACCTCTAGGTATCCCAGAAGCCCAAGATACCCCACCATACACCAGTGTAGCCACAGATACCTCTAGGTATCCCAGAGCCCAAGGTACCCCTCCTTACACCAGTGTAGCCACTGATACCTCTAGGTATCCCAATGAGGCCCAAGATACCCCTTGGTATCCTATTAAAGCCCAAGATACCCCTACATACACCAGTGTATCCAAGGGTAGACACAAATATCTGTAAATTAAGCCAAGAGGTAGATTGCAGACAGTTACATTCTCTTGTAGTTTCAAAACAATTGGTTGAAATATTCATGAAAAGAAGGAAAGCAATTGATGGAAATGTCATTGTCAGTATTAAAACGACAGAATTTTTTATCACTTAGACATTTTGGACTTCAACAACTAAGAGAGTTAAGGGTCAAGGTCAGACCATCTTTCCATGATGTATTTGGCTGGGGTCTGTTCAATATGCAAACAATAGAAGCAAATACATCATACTTCCTCTCACAGTGTGAACATACTGGGCTGCAAACAGAAGATCATAGGCACAAAAGGTCGCTCCTGGCAGAGGTTAAAACAGTTCTAAAGCGGTATTCTGAACATGCAAAGAACTAATCACTATCAGGTGTCACAGACGTCATCTTCTCTGTGCTTGCTGCTCCAGGAACAAAGGAAACTGTGACGAAGCTTTGGGAAATACAGGAATACATAAAATATAATGTCTTGATTGAGCATTTAAAGGAGAAAATATGATTCCCTGTGGATGTCGGACGGTTGGCAGATGGGTAGTGTAGTGGAACATGGTGTCTGTGCTACCTGGGTCCAATTCTTCACATGGGTAAAGTATGTGAAGTCCATGAGTGGTGTCCTGTGGAATATGGTGTCTGTTCCTGTGGAACATGGTGTCTGTGCTACCTGGGTCCAATTCTTCACATGGGTAAAGTATGTGAAGTCCATGAGTGCTGTCCTGTGGAACATGGTGTCTGTGCTACCTGGGTCCAATTCTTCACATGGGTAAAGTATGTGAAGTCCATGAGTGCTGTCCTGTGGAACATGGTGTGGTGTCCTGTGGAATATGGTGTCTGTGACATTGTGAGATACCAGGTCAGTCAAGGCTTTGGACAGGAACAAGTCTGTGCATCCCATCAGGTTCTGTAGTAGGAATAGTTCTGTGCATCTCATGAGGTTCTGATTAGGAATAGTTCCTGTGCATTCTGTCGTTTTGTTGAGGAATAGTTCCTGTGCACCCACGAGGATTCTGGTGAGGAATAGTTCCTGTGCACATCATGGAGTTCTGTTTAGGAATAGGTCCGTGCATTCCATAGTTTGGTTTACTACAAGTCGCACCGTGTGAACGTGCATGTAAGAGGATTCTTGTAAGGAATAGGTCTGGGTAACCATTGGTTGTCATCACTGTGACTGGAAAGGATCAGTTGGTCCGACCTGGACGCTAATCAGATGTTGTCACAGCTGGCATTCATCCTGCTTTTATTCTCCAAACTTGATTATAGCTGGAATAATCCTCTCTGGTGGTAAACAAGGTTCACTTTTTGCCCTCACTTGCTCCTTAACCTCACTCCTCAAATTGAAACATGGACACCTTCAAGGTGGTGTTACGCATGATGTGTCTTTTAAGGGTCTTTCATACCCAGGGTCAGCATTTAAATGGCTTTTGTTTTATGACAGGCTTCATAGCTTACAGTGAGTCTTTGCAGGTCTTTGACGCTCTCTATGTGCATTGGTCTTCAGTAACCCATGCTTTTTATAAGAGGCAACTAACAGGATCAGGTGGTCAGGCTCGCTGACTTGGTTAACACATGTCATCATATCCCAATTCAGTAGATCGATGGTCATGCTGTTGATCACTGGATTGTCTGGTCCAGACTCGATTATTTACTGACTGCCACCATGAAGCTGGAATATTGATGTGTAAAACTTAACTCACTCACTCACTCACTACTTGCTAACTCACTCACTCACTCTATGTACGACCGCCTCCGTGGTGTAGTGGAGCGTCCGCCCGGAGAGCGGAAGGTCGCGGGTTCGATCCCCAATCTCGTCATACCAAAAGACGTTAAAATATGGTACTTGTTGGTCCCTGTCTGGCGCTCGGCACGAATAGGTACAACAAGGACTGGTCAGCTCGGAGTCAGTATACTGTGTCTGAGTGGGGTATTCGTGCTTCACTGCAGCATGGTATCTCATTGGGCTAGCACTATAAAACCAGCTTCAGTCTGGGCTAGTACAAGCAGCCGCACATACACATACACACGCATGCACGTCGTCATATAAGCGAAATATTCTCAAGTACGACGTTAAACCCAATTTCACCTCACCTCACTCTATGTACTTTAACTGGACTTTGACTTAGTTAACTTTTAAGGAGCTTTTTTCTCATTTACCTGAAGAGGCTTCCTCTTGTGGCAAAACATGCTTACTCTTTTTGCAACCTCTGATTTTCAGTGATCAAGTACATGTTTTATAATTTCTACCGCTATTTCACCTTTCACGGCCAACGGAATTTGTCACGGCAGATAATCGAGACTAATTGCTCTCGTACACTGACCTTTTATATCACAGTAAGCGTAAGGGGCTTATGTACCCAGAATGAGCCTTTAAGGATTTTGATCTATCTTTTATTGGTGTGTCTAGAATTTTCTATTCGCGTGTGGTGGAAGATATATGATGTGTGGTATTAAATCAATTAATGTCAGCTCGGTGAACCGGTATAAATTTTATGATACTGTCGTTAAGATTAGGTTAACTTTTCAATACGTGAACCACATAATGTCTTGTGAAGCTTCACAGATTGCGGTCTTCACGTAGGAAGGAGACGTGGAGACCTTTTCAGGACTAGACATATTTATTTCATGCCATTATTAAAAGAGTATTGAGTCTGTAGCTGGAAGACATCTTTTCAAGCTCAGTTCCCCATGCGGATGAGGTTATGATAGATATGGCACTGTATATTTATGCCTCACATTTCACACTTTCTGGTTCCATAAGCACTTGATAACTTTCCCCACACAGACGATTGACATTTACCAATAACTAATGGTTTATGATCCAATCAAGATGTTGATGGTAGTGGATCGAGCAGGAGTACTAGTCATTCTATAACTTCATGTATGCACTGGAAATATTTAATCTCATTTTGGCATTCCCTTAGCTGCACCAGGATCCGCTTCTTGTGGTACAAAATATCAGATTTCCTGGGTTGTTAACTTTGGCTAGTTTCCATCACACACGGGTTAGTTGATTTCATCAAAGTGGAAAACATTTATGGTGTTTTACATTGGGCAAACCCATGAAGATCCGGGTTAGAATTGATCTTCAGTAATCCATGCTTGTAAGAGGCGACTAACGGGATCGAGTGGTCAGGTTCACTGACTTGGTTGACACATGTCATCGTATCCCAATGGTGTAGATTAATGCTCATTCAGTTGATCACTGGATTGTTTGGCCCAGATTCTATTATTTACAGGCTGCCACCATATACCTGGAATATTGCTGAGTATGGCGTTAAACAGCAAACCAACCAACCAACCAACTTGTGGCTATTTTTTATATTTGATGACATTTACAAAAATATACTTCCACACGCAAAGTAAGAAGAACAGTTTGATCTTAGGATTAGGAGTTATTTCTGCCTATGTTAAGCTGACCTTTTGAATGTCATTTTTTTCCTCAATATTTCAAAAGGAAAAAAGGAAAAAGTTGTGATCAACACTTTAAATATTTTTGTCATAAAATCCACCCACTTAAGGTAATGGATGTATGTGATACCATGCCAACTTGTCACTCAACATCCCAGCGTTCATTTCATGTAGAGGACATCAATTTCACAGAGAGCACTTGAATAAATTGTCTATTCCACTTGCAAACTCAAATATGTAGCTGTCAATCAGACAGACTGAATACCTTGAATCAGAAACATCAAATTCACCAAATATCTGTTGCATTTTCATATATTTTTGAGTTAGTGAGTGAGAGAAAACTGACATTATTTCGATTATTTTTATAAATATTTTTTAGTCGTTTGATGTCTTTTAATGAAAAAATGTGTAACAGAAGAAGACAGAACATTGAAACTCCTTCACTGCAGTTTATAGAATTGTCTTGCCCAAAATAGACATGCCACAGAGGTTGACTTATGACAGAACACTGATTCGCAACAATGGAAAATTAATTAACTTTAAACAAATTTTCTTGATAGAAATTCCTGTCATGTGCTTGAACTGCCCTAACTTTTTTCATACCATTGGATATTGTGAGTTCTTCTTCAGCAGCTTCAACATACAGATTCCTTTTCATCGATCTCCTTTCAAAGACGGTTCCATAAAAGTGTACTTTGTCAATCTTAATCATGATGAATTTCATTTGTCTCTTTCATGAATGGTTAAAATATGTTTCAAAGATCTAGCCAATTTTAAACTGTCAGAACCGACAGTGATGTATAATTTTTTAGTTTTTTATCGCTACTCGTGAAATATTACTTTGTCGTCATCCAGGAGCTCCTGGGAAAAGCAGTGGATCTCTGTGGAGGAAAGATCTTACGAAGGAGTGGTATTATCAATGGTCCATCATTAGTTGATTGTTGAACAGTGCAACTGACATTTATCCCATGTTGATAAGAATCACTGGAGGGAAAAAAAATATCCCAATTTAAATTCATTTAAATTCAACAACTTTCCTGTCCCTTGATCACGGCTTGGTGGGACGGTGTCACATCGCTAATGATGCTCTGTTGTGAATGATTTTGTTCAAAGTGAAATCCTTGGGCTCCATGCTGTGTCATTGGATTAACAATTTGTACAGAGCTTTGAAAGTTTGGGTTCTAGGCAGTATACATTTTTATCAGTTATTCCCATGACAATTTCACAAATTCATTCTCTTGATTTCATCTAAAAATAATTTTGTTGACACTCCTTAAATGTCAATGTCTTTAAATTTACCACCTGTCCTCTGATCTGTCAGTAGATCCATTCAGCCATATCTGATACATGTCATTGTTGTGTAGATTGATCCTCATGATGTTGATCACTGGATTGTCTGGTCCAGACTCAATTAGTTACAGAATGCCACCATATAGCAGGAATTAAGAGAGCAGCATTAAACAGCAAACATATCTGAGAAAGAGGTGTTGGTCCCTTTGTCTGCTGGGAAAGATTCCATGGCAGTCTCAAGCTTTGTCTCCCTGCTTGGTGTAGGTGAGCAAAGGAAATCTGTTGATCAAAATGGCCACATTGTAAGAAAACATGGTATGCATTCAACAGATGTCAGAATGCATAATATTTCTTACAAAGCCTCTAACTCTGTTGTCTCATTTCCATTTATCCTGTATTCACACAAAACTATTCTTCAGAAGTTTCAAAAGAAGTCCTCTTCACTGTTAACAATACACAACTACTTGTCAAGATAATAGTATCACCAGTCAGCATGGAGCTCTTCAGTTTTGCAAAGGCAGGAACAATCCTTTCCTGTGTGCTGTAATCGTATATACTTTCACAGGGTTTAATTTTTGCGGAAAGTTCACAAAAGACCTGTTAGCGCAGTTGTTTTTTCTTGTATTTCAAACACATGAGTGATGGTATCCATCACAAAGTTTCCACAACTGATAGACATGCAATGATCAAAGCTAGCCGCCATAATTGAATCGTGTTTACTAAAACAATCAGAGAGAGAGGTGGGATTATATTTGTGTCAACATGACAACACCTGTCCCATATGCGAGATCAACTGACAATGAATTAGGGAAGAGTGTATACTAGGACTTACGATATTCAAACATAGAAATCATAAAGTAAGTGTTTGTTGTTTATGAACACGTGTTGTTCACATGGTCAAATCATTGATTGTGATTGCTATCACTAGTATATATGCCTCTATTCCTTTATATAATGTTTTGATGTTGTTATCTGAGAGAATAAACAAATTGCATGTTGTTCCTACTTGAGTATTTGTCATGACTTGACCATGAATATTTCGCTTGGTATGATTATTGGCGCACGATCTTTTTGCGATAAAGCGCGATAATTAATCCAACGCGAAAATTACTATGATTACAGTATTCTGGAGTCAGCTTGAGCTTATCTACTGTCAAACTTATCTATATACTCAGGTTTTCTGGTTTTCAGTGCATAGGTGTTTTGATGTTATATTCATGTTAATGTTGTCTGTGTCTCATCATTTCAATATACAAAAGACAAAAAATTAACTGATGAAATCTAATATTGAAATCAATGATCAACACCCCCATCAATAACAAATGATGGAGGTAAATCTGATTGTACCAACCTTCAAAGAGGATCCGTCAGTGTGCATAGAGATTTTAGTGAATTAAGATGAAATATGTCTTTAATCAGTAGATGAAATTTACATAAACAATACAGTCATGGCCAAGCGTTATTCAAGGATGTATACATATGCATAAACTCCTGACAAAGGATTCTGACAACCCTTTAAACAAATAAGAAAGGTACGAAACTTTGGATGACTTCATTATATTATTATTCGGCATTTCGGCATAGGATCTTATACCATTGTCTTGCTTGACAATGGTATAAAAGCCTATACCAAACCGTTGCTCATTTCTCGTATCTCCCCTGTGATATTGTTTGAATAATGCTAGAAGCGGCGTAAAACTTACTCACTCAAATTCTAAAATGCCAATCAACCAGAACTTTAAATGAAGTTTGTCATAGCGTGGTTTCAACCTGAAAGCATAAAAACCCCACTTTATGAGACAATATCAAACCTCCAAATAAGATCAGAAAACCGAGAATGAAATATTTGGTAAAAAGTCATGATATGACGTTCATTGCATGTTCATATCACTTGCCCAGTATGAAAACCACGAGTGGACCTAACTACATTAAACCAACACGCTGAAGGGCATCATGCTGTAAAACCACATGTCATTATCTTGCTGTAAAACCACATGTCATTATCTTGCTCATAATGGGCAAAGTCTTCTTCAGTCTTAAAATAACGAAACTCCTCATCGTGATATCTTTTTGGGTCAATTTCATGACGTGAATGAAGACAATATCTTTTCCCGTTGCAAACAACTTATTTTATGAATGATAATAAACTGAAATATTTGTAACAATGCTTAGTCCATAACCTGAGTGGAGTAAACTTTGGTCAAGCGAGCATATGCTGAGGTTCAAGTTGATACACACTAAGTCTGGCTAAGTTTTCGACTACAATGAGATTCCACACATAGTTTAAAAACTTCATACATGTACTAGTAGCATTTATTAAAGGTAGTTTGAAATATTTTAACCCGGGTTCAATTCCCCACATGGGTACAATGTGCTGAAGCCCATTTCTGGTGTCCGATGCTGTGGCATTGCTGGAATATTGCTAAGAGCGGTGTAAAACCAAACTCACTCACTCACTCACTCACTCACCTCCCATAGGTACAATGTGCTGAAGCCCATTTCTGGTGTCCGATGCTGTGGCATTGCTGGAATAGTGCTAAGAGCGGTGTAAAACCAAACTCACTCACTCACTCACTCACTTCCCATAGGTACAATGTGTGAAGCCCATTTCTGGTGTCCGATGCTGTGATATTGCTGGAATATTGCTAAGAGCGGCGTAAAACCAAACTCACTCACTCACTCACCTCCCATAGGTACAATGTGCTGAAGCCCATTTCTGGTGTCCGATGCTGTGGCATTGCTGGAATAGTGCTAAGAGCGGTGTAAAACCAAACTCACTCACTCACTCACTTCCCATAGGTACAATGTGTGAAGCCCATTTCTGGTGTCCGATGCTGTGGCATTGCTGGAATATTGCTAAGAGCGGTGTAAAACCAAACTCACTCACTCACTCACTTCCCATAGGTACAATGTGTGAAGCCCATTTCTGGTGTCCGATGCTGTGGCATTGCTGGAATATTACTAAGAGCGGTGTAAAACCAAACTCACTCACTTCCCATAGGTACAATGTGTGAAGCCCATTTCTGGTGTCCGATGCTGTGGCATTGCTGGAATATTGCTAAGCGGTGTAAAACCAAACTCACTCACTTTCACTTCCCATAGGTACAATGTGTGAAGCCCATTTCTGGTGTCCGATGCTGTGGCATTGCTGGAATATTGCTAAGAGCGGTGTAAAACCAAACTCACTCACTCACTCACTTCCCATAGGTACAATGTGTGAAGCCCATTTCTGGTGTCCGATGCTGTGGCATTGCTGGAATATTGCTAAGAGCGGTGTAAAACCAAACTCACTCACTCACTCACTTCCCATAGGTACAATGTGTGAAGCCCATTTCTGGTGTCCGATGCTGTGATATTGCTGGAATATTACTAAGAGGCGGTGTAAAACCAAACTCACTCACTCACTCACCTCCCATAGGTACAATGTACAATGAAGCCCATTTCTGGTGTCCGATGCTGTGATATTGCTGGAATATTGCTAAGAGCGGCGTAAAACCAAACTCACTCACTCACTCACCTCCCATAGGTACAATGTGCTGAAGCCCATTTCTGGTGTCCGATGCTGTGGCATTGCTGGAATATTGCTAAGAGTGGCGTAAAACCAAACTCACTCACTCACTCACCTCCCATAGGTACAATGTGTGAAGCCCATTTCTGGTGTCCGATGCTGTGATATTGCTGGAATATTACTAAGAGTGGTGTAAAACCAAACTCACTGACTCACTCACTCACCTCCCATAGGTACAATGTGCTGAAGCCCATTTCTGGTGTCCGATGCCGTGGCATTGCTGGAATATTGCTGGAATATTGCTAAAAGTGTGCCAAAAAAAGTACTTGCTGTGAATTTATGATTGGATGTTTATAGGAAATCGAATAGGAAATAGTTACTGTACACATTCAGTGTATGTTGCCATGTGTTGTTGTATGTTGCCATGTGTTGTTGTATGTTGCCATGTGTTGTTGTATGTTGCTGTTTACGGAGAATGGAAGACAAAAAGTAGTCTAATACACAGAAAAGGGCCTCCACGGGCTTTTTTCCCCATCACCTATACTACTCATTCCTCTGTACTGACAGAAGTGAATCCAGACTTCAGTAGTCAAGTTACTGTCAAGCACATTGTGTTTGAATGTGTGCGGATGTCTTTGTGCTAATAATATTTATACCATTTCAGAATTTTTCAATACAGTTTTAATAACCTAATTTTAGCATGTCTGAAAGAAGTTAATCACTGTGATAAAATATAGATCTTAATTTGATCAGTCGTTTTTTGCAGTGCAGCGTGATATTTGACTGAGAATTAATGATCAGCAAAATGTTTTATTGGATTTGTTTGCTCACTCACGAGCTCACTCACTGACTCACTCATGATCACGAGCTTGGTTGGTCATTTGATGATTGGATGCCTTAGTTACCATGACGTGGACGAGGAATTATTAAATAAGCATCCTCTGTAACAAACCTTTGATGTGCCTAAGAACCATGCTACGTGACATACCATATCTATGGTTGCTTAGTCCAACACTGTTATGAAACTGAACCCTACAAAGGAAACATTCTCTGTGTTTGTGGTAATCACCTCATGGCTGCTGTAACATGACTGGCCGATTTCCCTTCCAGTGCGTCATGTTATTCACAGAAGTGCCAAGTACATGGAACAGGGTTGCATAATATTAATATCACAACCCACACAAATATTTCTCATCTTATGCATCACAATAAAAATATGAAACAAGGTTCAACTTTTCCAGATGTGGGAGTAAATTGGAATACGTGGGTCAACACGCAGATTGATTAAAACTGATTGTTTGGAAAAGAAATACTGTAACTTCTCTGAAGAGAGTGAGATCTTGATTGGATGGCAAAAAGTAGGATCAGGAAGTGAAATATGGTGAGATTAAGGATTGTGAAGACAAAAACAGTGTCAGTGGACTATAGCTCACTTGATCATATAATATTGTAATCACTTATGAGTTAGAAATAACTGTGGTATTTTTTATATTTTACTCACCTCGCCTCACCTCGCCTCGCCTCACCTCACCTCACCTCACCTCACCTCACCTCACCTCACCTCACCTCACCTCACCTGCAGCATCTTCAGCAGTCAATCACATTCAGTAACGTGACATTCAAAATATCCCCATCAAAATATGCACAAGTAGCTATCAATGAATAAGGGTCCAGTTGTCTCACTGTACTGATCCACTACAATTACATTTCTTAAATTAGTTTTGAGAACTGGTTGCAAACTCTTGATATAAATTCAGATCATCCCAACTGAATCATTAATCAATCTCACTTGGATTATATCATTTTACTGTTTCAATGTTAAGTTTAAACAAATATTGACCACACCAAACAAACATAAATACTTACATGACACATTATTATTCACAGGCCTTACTCTTTTAACATTTTCTCCAATTGCTAAGTGGTGTGTAATTGATAATTCTCAACACAAAATTAAAACACTGAGAACATAGAGAGGGGGAACGAACGGGGAGACTTCTATGGATATACAACTTCCTTAATATAATATGAGTGACGTTTCGGTGAAGCTACTAACACCGTTATCAAGCAAAATTTTGATAACGGTGTTAGCAGCTACACGAAACGTCGCTCATATTATATTAAAGAAGTTGTATATCCATAGAACTCTCCTCATTGTTCATCACACCAACTTCTAAATGCCACTCAAACAAGAGAGAGGGGGGCTACAATACATGACCTGTATATTCTGGCATGGAACACTGCAAGAGACTCCATATTCTGTTATTCCAACTAATACGAACACCACTGTCACTTATACATTTATGATGATGTCTATCTAAACATTATTAATAGACTTAGCCAGTATATTCTTCATTGCTTTTATTAAATGTCGTTTCTTCAGAGTGAAAGTCATTTAAACAAATTATTTATATCAAAGACAAGTCATCATGTTTATAAACATCTTAACCTGGATACAGATGTTGGCTTAAGACAGAAATTCTGCCGCTGTTCTATGTAGGTTCATGAAGTATTGTTTTGGGTCTGTTGTCCATATTTCATTTATTAAATACATCAGTATTAAGCGGCCGTGATTTTACATTGTGTTTAACAGTTAAATCATTGTATTTCCACACAATCCAATAAAGATCTGGGGATAGAATTGGTCTTAGCTTGTAGTAACAGGTGACCAGCAGGATGAGGGGGTCAAGCCTGATTAATTTTTGATGTATGTCATCCCAACTGCATAGATCGATGATCTATTTTTTTTTCATTTATGTTTTTATTTCCCGACAGATGCTTACATGTACATAAATATGCATTCATAATATTGTATATATTGTATATGAAAAGAGGCTATTTAGGTTTTACTGTATCTGAAATAATTTTACATTGCATACATATTCTCTTAAGTTTACAATTTAGATATTAAGTCTAGATCGATGATCATGATGTCAATCAATGGATTGTCTGGTCCAGATTCGATTATGTTCAAAACCGCTGTCATATAGTTTAAACTGTGCAGCATTAAACATCATAGAAAACAAACTAAACAACATCGACAAAAGAAGCATTTTATGGTTACAGTTAAATGATTTATAATTCTGAATGTTAATTGTTAAAACTGTCTTCACAATGAGGAAGTAGTGTACATAGTCGTCAGGTTTCCTGTATCAGCCTGGTCAGACTCTCACAGTATGTGTCAATTACATCAGCTGGCATGTACATTACATGTATATTTCACCAAGGAAGTATGAAGTGTTGCTGCAGGTGCTTGGTGATGTAGATGGAGGAAATGATCTCACTTTACATAGTTTTATATGGTATTTGGTGATGAAATCAGGATGGATGACCGGTCAGTGTTGCTTTGGTTGGTCAGTGTTATTTGATGGATTTCATGGTTGTTGATTTGAGTTAATGTCACAAACCATTTTGGATAAAGTTGGTGTTTTTTCGTTTTTGACTGTTTACACATTAAGGAAATGTTTGAATCAGGGATCTGCAGTGTATTTTTTTCTCCATCAAAAACATTTTAAAAATCTGATCAATCAATTCAATTTACAAAAAAAGGATATCCCTTATTGTAAACAAAGAAACTATTTAGAGGAAAGAGATGGTACCGTTTGGGCAGCAATTATACAGGTGGTTTCATCATCCAGGTAGGTTGTTGTTTGTTTTTTTACTAATATATTTGAACTTAGTATCAATTCTTTTTGATTTGGAAGGTGTCAGTTTCAAATTTGAAATTTTTGACTTGGATGTAGACAAATCTAAACGTGGCAGTGCATGGGCAGACTGAAGTTCAGCCCACAAAACCAAATATAAGGAATTATGAAGAAGTTATCGTTTGTGTTTACATCTCCATCCTAATAGGGGCAGATGGGTAGCCTAATGGTTAAAGTGCTCGCTCGTCATGCTGAAGACCAGGGTTCAATTCTCCACATGGGTACAATGTGTGAAGCCCATTTCTGGTGTACCCCCACCATGATATTGCTGGTATATTGCTAAAAGTGGCATAAAACCATACTCACTCATTCCATCCTAATAATAATAATCTGTGAATTGTATGGTCCTGTGTTCAAATCCCAGTTTCCTCCTCAGTATGGTCAGTCTGCACCAGACCTGTGTTCAAGCATTAACCCGATTATACATATTTTTTGTTAAAGAAAACTTCTTGCAATATATTGCAATACATATCACAATACATGCTTTCGCATCGCAATTTATCGCAATATGAAAATTCCTTGCAATACCCACCCCTAGTAGACATAGTGTAAAGTGTCTCAATGGTAAACATGGATGATTTGCATCCATTCCAGGCTCTTCATCTTTCACTCACTCACTCGTCATCATGTATAATTATTGGTAATAAGGCAGTTCCTATTCCATTCTAAATAGACGACAAATGAAAATAATGATGTCTAACATTAAGAAGGTGAAAGCGGAAACAAGAATAGTCTTAAACCAATGAAGAAATCCCCCCAATGTAGAATTTGTACACATTCACCGAATGTGTGAATGTAAACAAAATTTTATATCATAAATATCTGTCCGATAATGGGAACTATTTGTTATTACTAATTAATAATTCCTGACTATGTATGTCTTTGTCCTCAGCGATAATATTTCAAGTGACAATGTTTAGTTGTTCAACATAATCATTAGACTAAGTGCATAACAAGCTTGAGATTCACAAAACCGCATGGGAAATGTCTTGCGACAGGTGTATTTGGGAGAGCAGACCCACGACGGACAGAGAACAGCTGTTTCCTTCTGTTCAGTTATAAAGACTAAAATAAGTACTGTAAATCATGAAATCAATGCGAGAGTCAGTTACTCATATTAATACAGTTACAGGGGCACAGGTGGCTCAGTTATTTTGGAAGCCTCAATTCAGTGAACAGAGTTACCTCCCCTGGACACACCAGAAGCCTGTGTTTGTGTTTGAGTCACTGTTCGTCTGATAATGTTCCTAGGTATGTCAGCACCATACCCGTGTTTGCAGCCTTCACAGGCATCACTTGAGTCTTTCAGTCCACATCAAGCCCACACATCACGATATATCACTCACTCACTCACTCACTCACTCACTCACTCACTCACTCTCTCCTCCTCCTCTCACTCACTCACTCACTCACTCACTCCTCCACTCACTCTCCTACCCACCCACTTCACTCACCCAGTTCCAACTGTCACACCAGTATATAATTGGATGATTACTCTCACTCACTCACTCACTCACTCACTCACTCACTCACTCACTCCTCACTCACTCACTCACTCACTCACTCCTCACTCCCACTCCTGCACCACTCCTCACTCACTCCTCACTCACTCACTCACCCACTCACTCAATACCCAACCAGTTCCATCTGTACACACCAGTATATAATTGGATGATTACTCACTCACTCACTCACTCAAGAGGGCAGTGAGGTAGCCTCGTGGTTAAAGTGTTCGCTCATCATGCCAAAGACTTGGGTTTGATTCCCCACATGGGTACAATGTGTGAAGCCCATTTCTGGTGTTCCCCACTGTGATATTGCTGGAAAATTGCTAAAAGCGGCATAAAACTAAACTCACTCACTCACTATTACACAATTTAACCAAGCACCTATGACAGTTGCTATCAGTGTATAACAGTGTCTTTGTTCTTGGTAACTTGTCAAATAATCTTATGATTACAAGCAAGACTCTGCCCACCAACGTACTGAACATGTGCAGAACAGTTGCAGTGAATACATAACACTGCTCATTAACATTCGGAACCTTGACAGTCTTCGCCATTAACCTGAATTCATGGAGTTAAGATCCATGTCAAGCAGATAATGCTATGTTTGTTGTGATATTATTCAGTTGGACTGCTATCTACACATACCTCGGCCTCCATAGAAGTTTAAGTCTTCTGTTTTGATGTTGGTGTTGCTGATTAGCTTTTAAAGTTCCAAAGTAGGTCTGCTGACTTTAATTTGTTGATGCACTTTAGATCAGGATCAAAACTCACAATAATTTTGAAAGGCATGAAAAGTCAATAGATTGAAACAGTAACAATTTGGAACTCTTCTAAGTATGAAGGTTCTAGCAAGTGATTGAAACAGTAACAATTTGGAACTCTTCTAAGTATGAAGGTTCTAGCAAGTGATTGAAACTGTAACAATTTGGAACTCTTCTAAGTGTGAAGGTTCTACCAATTGATGGAACTCTTCTAAGTGTGAAGGTTCTAGCAAGTGATTGAAACTGTAACAATTTGGAACTCTTCTAAGTGTGAAGGTTCTACCAATTGATGGAACTCTTCTAAGTATGAAGGTTCTAGCAAGTGATTGAAACAGTAACAATTTGGAACTCTTCTAAGTATGAAGGTTCTAGCAAGTGATTGAAACAGTAACAATTTGGAACTCTTCTAAGTATGAAGGTTCTAGCAAGTGATTGAAACAGTAACATTTTGGAACTCTTCTAAGTATGAAGGTTCTAGCAAGTGATTGAAACAGTAACAATTTGGAACTCTTCTAAGTGTGAAGGTTAATAACAAGTGTTGAGAATGGTTCCCTTTCACAAGATGCGTGGCAGATAATGCATTAATGAAAATCATCAATATCAATTGATGTGGAATATGATTGACTTGTATTCCCATGTGCACCGAAAGGCTGGAGCCATTAAGCAAACATTGCCCCTACGGTAATCCCATCACACAGAGGTACCATGCGGCTGTACACCCACGATGATGTTGGCAGAACGACTTCACGACTGTTGCCTGTGTCCACTCTTTGTACTTCTCTTATCAGATCTGTGCACTAAATTAAGGTTTATTGACAAAATTCAAATCATCTCTCTAAAATGGACTTTGATTGGATGTTTAGTTGATCCATACTGAATAGAAATAATGTGTTTGTTTGACAAGGATGTTCTGAAAGACAGCAGAAAGGACAAGGGTGTTAACAGTGATCATTCATCTTGGAGGAATCTGAATATGCCATCGTCAAACCTGTTTTATATGTTTGTCTTTGGTTAGAGATTTTAGAGATTTTGTGGTAGTTTTTTAATTATGAGTGGGTTTTTTCCTAAAGAATTCATGGTGATGGCGATGGCTTTATATGCACTGCCGAGAACAAGGGAGGGAGGGAGTGTAGGGGACAGAGACAACCCCTGCAGAGAACAGGTGCAAGTGAACTGTACATCTGTATATGATCACACCTTGTCATTAAATACACTTGTATAATCTGACTGATATTATTAAACCTGTAATTTCTAATTGTCAACAATATGCCATCTTAAACTGGCTAGATTGGTCAGAAATAGGCATAACTTCCACCTATGTATATTTTTTAAACTTCTTTATGAAATTTTTGGCTGCCTTGCTAAATTAACAAGAGGTTTAGGGTCTTGCCTTTGAAAGAAATACTATCGCAAGTAAATGCAATTATGTTTGAAATTTGTGAATAATACTTCATCTTTTTAAATGTGTCTTATATGTTTGAAGTTGAAGTTGAATACATGCTGCTGTTACTATATAGAGAATCTCACCCGAGTGTCTTTTGATATCAATATATCACCACGGGTCGATAAAGTTACAAATATCTGAGGCTTGCAGAGGATATTTTTACTTTATCAATGAGTGTTGATACATTTGATATCAGAGGACATGAGGGTGAGATTTTATTTATCATTAAATATCACTCTTCATTAGTTTTCATTAGTTTTCAATGAAAAATGTACATCTCTGAACATACTGCCATTAGACTTACAGTGCAGCCATGTCATAGCATAGCATAGATGTCATCAAGTTCATGACATCATATCATTGTGACATCATCAAGTTCATGACATCATAGCATTGTCAGGGCATTGTACAAAATCTACTGTTAAAACCATATCTCCTAGGAGATATCGTATAATCTCACACAAGCAATATCTCCTGTGGAACACAGTTTTGGATGATAAATCTTGATGTTCAAATTTCGATGTTTTCTGAATTGCTTTGATTTTCAGTCATAACAATTCTAGTCATTGTTTTGGCAAGAAATCACTGTATCATCAATCTCAGGTAGTCTGTTGTCTTCACTCATGCAGAACAACATTTTTATATCCCACCTGTAGTCTTTGTTCTGAAAGAAATCATGTCCTAACTGCCACGGATGTTAATTGTCATGAACAATGGGGTAGCCTAGTGGTGAAAGCAATCGCTTGTCACACCAAGATCCGGGTTCGATTCCCCACATGGATACAATCTGTGAAGTCCATTTCCGGTGTCCCCCAGCTGTGATATTGCTAGAACATTGCAATGAATGAATGAATGAATGAATGAATGAATGTCAATGAACTTGCAGGTATACGTGGCTTTATGTAATGAATAAATACAATATTATGAATATATTATGAATTGTACACATAATCCAGAACAATCCTACCATTAAGTCAGAGAGACAGAATTACACCTTGGCGTTCAATGTTTGATACCTCATCATGATGTGCAGTAGGAATCAGTTGTTATTGAAGTGTAAATGAACATAAAACTGAAGTCAATTCATCATGGTCACACATGACTCCCTGCAATTCCCTTGTCTCATATTAAACACAAAAACAGCCCCGTCAAAGGACAATCCATCAGGGTCAGATTGCTTAATTAATTCATATCAGTATGTAACCTGGGAGAGATGGCAAATTGGAAATTGTTTGCATTGACGCCAATTTTGGTAATGTTCGTGGAATCAATAATGAAATAAACGTTTGAAGATAGCGGAGAAACAAGAGCTTATCTTGTATCTGGGCTCTGAAGTTTGGAGTGGGACTTTGGCTGAAGGGACAATCTGGTCAGATGAATGTAATCGGGAACCGAAGATATTGGCGTGGATCTGGATTATGTGCAATCGGCATGATGTGATATTGCTGTCATCGTTGGCTCCTTTTCTGAAATGTACAAAGGTATGCTGATGTTGTTGATTTCAACACTGTGTCATGGTTATAAGCGTATATATCGATTTGACGTACACGTTTGCTGGAAAGGAAGAATACTCTTCTATGTATTTTTAAGAGATGGTTATGATCAATCATATCAATGTTTAATGAATGTGTGATAGCTGAACTGGCAATCAATATAATTAATGACTTGGTAATTAGTTATTTAGTGACTTGTTCTCTTGAGTAAGTTTTGACTTAACAGATTGTGCATCCTCTTTTACTTGATTTTAAGATACATGTACAAGGGTGAAAATCCCAGATGCACCTGGATTACTAGTCTTGGTCTGTATGACTCAAACTAACAAATGTCTTTCTTTGTCAGTAGTGGTGGAGTAGCCTAGTGGTTAAAGTGTTCGCTCATCAGATCAAAGACCTGGGTTCCATTCTCCACATGGTTACAATGTGTGAAGCCCATTCTGGTGTCTCCTGCTGTGATATTGCTGGAATATTGCTAAAAGTGGCGTAAAACTAAACTCACTCACTTTGTCACCTTGACCTTTCTCCTATGTTATATGACGTGAGTGATATGATAAAAATACTGTTGACAACAGCATCAAACGTTTACATACCGTATCTATATTCAGTCACTGACATTTTGGATGAAACAAGGAAATGAATGCAAAGATAGTACTATTCAGTGTAAAACAAAGAAATTACTGTGAAACAATAGGTTTTAGAACGGATAAACTCACCAGTGACTGTTGCCTATACATTCGAGCTGCAATTAATCCACTATAAGGTGAATACTGTACGCATGAATACTTGGTAACAAATTTAATAACAAGTCTGTGGTTGATGTATTATTGATTATATTCAGTGATACAATAACAAAATAAGTTATTTGACATCTTTTGACCATGTTGACAGTTTTAATTTATCATGGCAATGACCAGTGACCGCTTACAGTCAAACTAGATACATAAGACTGCTGACTATTATCATGCCTCGCTTGGACATTTTCCATTTTAAACATTATTGATGGTATTTTAATTTACGGTACAAAACTTCAAAGTTCAAAGAACAGGGTAATTTCATACCAGTGGAGTATATTTGCTTGGATACAATAATCTTTTATTTCAGGGGTTCAGCAGTTAACTAATTTCATACAGAAAACGCTTTCCTCGTGTCTGCAAGTTAGTATTAAACATTTGTTGATGCATCTGTGTGTAGTTTGTAGCTGACGTGAACCAGTTTTAGCGAACACTTTGTTTGAAAAAAAAACATTCGAATGTCAGTTGTCACCAAAAAAAATAGTTGATCTTGCAGTAAATCAATCCTGTTAGAGGTCGTGCGAAATTGATCCCAAACTTGCAACATTTTGCCCCATTTTTGTTTTGTGTGATGTTTTTAGGAGCAAAAATGATGGTGTTGATGCTGCCTTCCAAAATGGCTGCCCTCATCCGAGGGGAATACAGTGATTGGGCCTTCAAGAATGGTATCGATGACATCAATATATGAAGTCTTGTGTATAATAGTAGCTTCTGATTTACTTTCTGGGATGTTAATTGAAATGTAATACCTGATTGATCTCAAATACATTGCCAGACTTAGGACTTTACCCCCTCACCCCAGGCGACCAGTGCTGGAGACATGGCGTAGACAAGCCATCAACAAGGGGGAATTGCATGAAGCTTTTAGTTATGGGAGACTGACCAGCATTGGTAAATGTTGCCTCAAAGAGAGAAAAACTCTCAAGTGAGATAATTGGGAAACCATATGCTTGAACTCTAGTCTGAGGCAACGTTAAATTGATGAGCTCTCATCCTGAAGAACTTTAGAATCAGTTAGAAGATGCTGTTCTGTATTTTAAGAAATATGTGTTTGTAACTTTGTGTGACATTCATCAAAGTTCGGATTTTTCTCTGTAGAGGTGAGGTGAAATTGGGTTTTATGTCGTGCTTGAGAATATTTCGCTCATATGACGATGTGCATGCGTGTGTATGTGTATGTGCCCTTGTACTAGCCCAGACTGAAGCTGGTTTTATAGTGCTAGCCCACTGAGATACCATGCCGCAGTGAAGCATGAATACCCCACTCAGACACATTATACTGACTCCGAACCGACCAGTCTTGTTGTACCCATTAATGCCGAGCACCAGGCAGGGACCAACAAGTACCATATTTTAACGTCTTTTGGTATGACGCGATTCGGGGATTGAACCCGTGACCTTCCGCTCTCCTGGCGGACGCTCTAACCACTACACCACGGAGGCGGTCTCTTCTCTGTAGATGTAGTCCAAGTCAGTTAATATTGTTTCAAGCATCATCAGCTGTCATAGGATAGAAGATTCAGAGTCTGAAGCTGGGGTAGAGATGGACTTTATTCATTTAGGGCTATGTGTTACGGAAGGGGCTGGGCAGAAGAGAAACTGTGTTCAGATACTGAAACAGACAACATCAGCAGCATTGAGTATGATTGAAATGGGTAGCAGAAGATTGATTGATTGATTGTTGTTTAACGCCGCACCCAGCAATATTCCAGCTATATGGCAGTTTGTAAATAATACAGTCTGGACCACACAATCCAGTGATCAACAGCATGAGCACCGTTCTACTCAATTGGGATATGATGGCATGTGTCAACCAAGTCAGCGAGCCTGACCACCCGATCCCGTTAGTTGCCTCTTATGAAAAGCATGGGTTACTGAAGACCAATTCTAAATCATTATGTGTGAATGCACATAGAGAGCGTCAAAGACCTGCAAAGGCCAATTCTAACCCGTATCTTCATGGGTTGGTATCAGAAGAAGCAGTACTGCATATCTGTGTTAGGATTGAGCTGAAGTGGGAGATAAGGGCCTGATGTGATCGCGAGTGATTCTGGTGTAGTTGGACGTGAAGGAGGTTTGTAGAGGAAGGGAGATCTCCACATCACTGTGAGCTGATTGAACAAAAGCAGATGAGGTGGAAAAGAAGAGGATGTAGCCTTAGGTGTTGATGTGATGGAGCAGATGTTGCAGCTGTAGGTGGGAGTCTGGGACATGGGGTTTGTTATCTGAATCTTCACCATTGGAACTTTCCTGTGGTCAAGTTTATGTCAAGGGGTGGGGCAGGGTAGGGCAGGTCTAGGGCAAGGTGAGGGCACCCTGTGAGTGAGTACAGATCATTTCAGGGCAGGTTGTACAGTAGATTGGCGGGCGGGCGGGGCAGGGCAGGATTGGGTGGGGCAAGGTGAGGGCACCCTGTGAGTGAGTACAGACCAATTCAGGGCAGGTTGTATAGTAGATTTGGGGCGGGGTGGGGCAGGGCAGGGCAGGGCAGGGTGGGGCAGGACTGGGTGGGGCAAGGTGATGGCACCCTGTGAGTGGGTACAGATCAATTCAGGGCAGCATCCAGGTCTTAGTTGTCTTTAAGTTGATAGCTTGCGAAAGGCCAGTGACCTCAGTGTGATTAATGTGTCAGTATCATTATCAGACGGTGTTCCCTAATGCCTTCTTATATAATCTATCCAATTTGACTTTCTCAGCTGTGTGGTCATATGTTCTCTGGTGTATTAATGTTGCTGTGGCCATTGACGTATCTACGAACTAGCTGTGTCTTTTATATAATCATGGATGACAAGAATCAATAGGTATTGATGTACAGGGGAAGGGCAGTCTCATTAACATCAGACCTTGGTGCTCTCTCCGCTGCACAAGGTTCTTAAGACATCCTATTTCAGTTCACATTAGAACAACCTTACATTCAGACTTTGAGAGCGTGTTTACAAGATTGCCAACGACAAAGTCTGAATTTGATTTCTTCACAGGCAACCTTGAAAAAGTTTCAGCTTGGGATGAGAGTTATATACAGGGTAGTATGAATGGTTTGAAACATTGGACTCTTTCAATCAACTGTAAATCTACTGCCATTCAGTGTCTGTCATCAATACAAACATTCCAGAATGTTTTTTTGTTCAGTTATCAAATTTTGAATTCAGAACCTTGATAAATATTTGACAAATAATCAAACACAGCTTTGTTTAGATTTGTAAATCTCGATTTTGAACTTAGTGCCAGAAAACTTGATAATGTTGCTAGGTTGCTTACAGAGACTTTAATGACAACTTCCCAGTCAAAGGTCGCAAAAAAAGCATTCTGACCCACTCACCCAACCAGTCCCTCCCCCCACACACCATCCATCCATCCTTCCACCTCCCACGACACATCCCCATCCATCCATCCATCCATCCATCCATCCATCCATCCATCCATCCATCCACACATCCATTCCATCCATCCATCCACATCCATCCATCCATCCATCCATCCACACATCCATCCATCCACCATCCATCCATCCATCCATCCATCCCATCCATCCATCCACCTCCCCCACCATCCATCCATCAATATATCCATCCCACCACACATCCATCCATCCACCCACCCACACATCTACAAAGCTTTAAATCAAGGTATGATGTGTTGATGTAATGTTAAGGCTGGTCTAAACATGATCTCATCCCAGATTGCGGAGACCAATTTCAGCATGAGCATTGTTTGTATAACAGTGCCCAAACAATGTCCGCCATCACCAACATATGCCCAAATCTAAGATCGATGCCCAAATTACCCAGAAGCTGCATGACCCCATCCTCTGCCTAAATAATTCACATGTTTTACGGCTTCCCAACTAGGAATCACTCAATCAAGAACCATCAATAGAGGATACACACCTTAATAAACACAAGCTATCCTCCCACTGACCATCATTGCAATGTTTTCTATCAGGTTCAGACACTATAATGTGGTTTTTAGATGTGTTGTCATGGCAATAAGAGTTTGGTTCCTGTATTATTCATAACAATGGTCAGTCATTGTTTTTAAAGGTAACACTCACGAGGTCATTTAGACACCACCTATCAAGGTGTTGAAGCTATATCAATGTAGGACCCTGTACTTTTAAGGCAGGGTTTCTGTGCTATTTGATATGTTGGTATATCCATTCTTCACTGCAATCTTAAAGTCACTGAACAGAATTTGTGTTCCTTATGCTAAAAAAGTTCACATCCATAAACGTTCCCCTTTTGTTGCAATCTTAGTTGAACCAACCTTAAGTATGAAGCAAATCCCCATAATTACTACAGAATATATTTATTATGAATGTTGAAAGCAATTATAAAAGGAATTTTTTGGCTTGTTGGCCGCTTTTAGGCAATAAATATAAAATTTCAAAACTAATTACCCAGGTTATATTGTAAAACTAGATATTTTAAATATACATGTACATTAAATGATTTCAGCTTTGGATTATTTTCTTTTCAAAATGACTTTACAAATTTCATAACGGTAGTGACACAATTTCAGGAAATTTCTAATAAAAAGGGTAAAATATGATAAATGAAATGTTGTTAAGCTTGCATAATATATGTTTTGTATAGTCAGAATGCTACAAACATAATAAGCAACATTTCAAAGTAAAACAAGCAAACACAATTTACAATTTTTGCCTACATGAAATATGCACAAATTTTGAGAATGACATATATATATAACATTTCATATATATTTAAAAACTGACTTCAATACTTTTTGGAGATAAAAACATTAAGGCCAGTGTGTATACTGTGTTAATCGTTGTAGTGTAAAGAATTTATGCACATCTTTCTTTTTATTTATTCGTCTGTGAATACTTCAAATTTAATATCTTTACTACTTATTCATTTATGAGGCCAGACCAATTTTATTTCTTGTTTTACAGATCCACCAGTTGTATTTTTGAAAGAATAAGAAAAAAAATTAAAATTGATTTTCCGCACTGAAAAAATAAGATCCTAATGTTGATGTGATATAAGCGAATTACCCTTGAAGTTAGTGTGAAACTTAAACTCATTGTACATTGAATGTATCTGTACTGCACGATCTGTTATCAGGCAATCAAGAAACAACAGCTTAATTGTGGGTGTGCTCTAATTTTGTTGCTGTTTATAGAAACATAAGTGCAAAATAAACAGCTTGGTTAACCCATCAAATGTCATATAATCATTTGCGATAAATCATGTACACAAATCACAGAGAGTTTTGATAGACTCACATCAAAACATTTACTTTAGATGTCACTCACAAGCATTTGCTGTTCAATAACATTTACATTAATTAAACCTTGCTGGAGTACCATCTGAGAGCTGTGACTAAACGGTTATGCTTCAGTGGTTCCATTGTGGAGCCCGAATACCTGCTATTTCAGTGATAATTTTTATCTGTGGTATTGAGGTGTTGTGGTGTTAAGGTACGCTTGGCTTGCTCTGTTGTACCGGGCTGTGAGCACGACGAGCTGTTGCTGTTCAGCACAGACCTGTTGACATGCGAAGTGTGCTGGATATATACCATGTATGAGGGAAATCTGTGTAAGTTGCATCGAAATTGACATGAAATTGACGTGAAATTGACAATGTGCATCTGAATGATGGTGAATGATGGACTGTTGATTTGTTCAGATGAAGGAATACATTGAATAATCCTTATTTAGACCAACAAATGCTTCTACCGGTGAATCATATGTAGGTTGTGTTTTGATGTTTATTTATACATGGGGTTGAAGGACCTGTTCTCGAGTTGTAGTCTGGCTGCAGCTTTGCTGGTTAAATATTGATTTATAGATCAATCAAATGGCTTATATGTTTAACAGACATGTATGTTGAATCATAGTGACCGCACTGTGTATCAAATATCTCATGTGACAGCACCGTGTATCAAATATCTCTTGTGACAGCACTATGTATCAAATATCTCATGTGACAGCACTGTGTATCAAATATCTCATGTGACAGAACTGTGTATCAAATATGTCATGTGACAGCACTATGTATCAAATATCTCATGTGACAGCACTATGTATCAAATATCTCATGTGACAGCACTCTGTATCAAATATCTCACATGACAGCACTCTGTATCAAATATCTCATGTGACAGCACTATGTATCAAATATCTCATGTGACAGCACTCTGGTATCAAATATCTCAAGTGACAGGGTAGCCTAGTGGTTAAAGCGCAAATATCTCATGTGACAGCACTCTGTATCAAATATCTCATGTGACAAAACTGTGTATCAAACATCTCATGTGAAGCACCCGGTTGTGTTCAAATATTTCCCATGGGCACAATGTGTTAAGCCCATTTCTGGAACTGTCAATATATAAAGGTGTGATATTGCTGGAATATTTATCAAATATCTCATGTGTGTAAAACTAAACACAGTCAGTCAGTGATAGCACTCTGGATCAAACATCTCATGTGACAGAACTATGTATCAAATATCTCATGTGACAGCACTATGTATCAAATATCTCCTGTGACAGCACTAAGTATCAAATATCTCATGTCACAGAACTGTGTATCAAATATCTCATTTGTTTAACAGATATTCTGAACAAGAGTGACAGAACTGTGTTTCAAATATCTCACGTGACAGAACTATGTATCAAATATCTCATGTGACAGCACTATGTATCAAATATCTCATGTGACAGCACTATGTATTAAATATCTCATGTGACAGAACTGTGTATCAAATATCTCATGTGACAGCACTGTGTATCAAATATGTCATATGTTTAACAGACATTCCGAACCAGATTGACAGCACTACTTATCAAAAAGGTACAATGTACAGTAGAATACTTTTATAACGAACAAGGATATAATGAACTGACGGCTATAGCGAACTGTTTTAAAAGTCCCGAATAAACCTTATATTATCATATAAAAAAGTGAATAGCGAACTACGGATATAACAAACTAATTTCAGTGGTCCCTTGAGTTCGTTATAAAGGTATTTTACTGTATAAACCTCATTTCTACGTCCCTTGATGAAGTATGTCTACAATATTGCTAAAATTATCATAAAATCATTCTCAATAAACAACTGAATAAACTAGTAGATATTTACATTCATGAAGTGAGATATTCTACAGCTTCCTCAACTGGCAAGACATAACAGCGAACATTCAGTTTTCAAATAGGTATTTTCATTCTTAATGAGTGAAGACAGATAACCATTATAATTTGCAAAAACTCCCTGCCAAGATAAGCTCAAAATAGTCACTCCAGCTATTACAGTGTTCCCTATAGACATCCGAAGAAAAACACAAGAGTTAGTTATTCACAACCCATACACCTCGTACCACCAGTCTGTGCCACCAGGCAGTACATCGGCATCACCAGAAAACCAAATTACCCAGTCGATGTCCACAGGGTTGAAGTTCAACAGAGGTACAATTTCCTGGTACAGAGACTTCGGCTAATGGCACCAACGGCCCAATGATGCTGACATTGCAATGACCATGACTGCTAATTTAATGAAGTGTTGACATCTCGTAAAGTTAATGAAAGAACAACATACAATTCTTATGCAAATTTGGAAAGACAAACCCTCTGTTGGATTTTGATCTTGGAAGCGCCGTGAGTCGTGGGGACGTCCCAGCCAACAGTGTTCTACTTACTACTGAATGATGGGCAGATCAGAAGGCAGAAGAATTGTGAAATTTCATCTGCCTTGGGATATTGGGACTCGTATTTTCATTGCATCTCTTTGTCACTTTGTTTGCCGAATTTTATTTGGTCTTAATGTGTGACTTGAAATCTGATTGGTCTGTGTACTCGTCAGATAATGACCAGTACTGAAGTCATGTTGAGGATTATCTGGACCGGCTCAGAGGATCATATTCACCCACAATTCTGCAGCAAATGTCAGCATAAATTCTCAGTTTTGAAATAAAACTTTCAGGTGGCAATGTAATTCTTCATATAACTAATAAATATTTCAATGGCATTGTAGAGATAACCTGTATTTAACAGATAACAAGACAAATGTACATGAAAAGGGTTTAATACTTAATTTTATTGCTTAATTACATGCTATCTCAAAATAACTCTGAAGTTAAGAAAGTATGATTTCTGAAAAGAATCTATTTTATAACAAGATAGCAAGTTTTTCCCAGTATGTCTGGGGCACTTGGTAAGGATTCTAGATAAATCCATGATTATAGTTTAAAGAGTATCTTGATAAATGCTATTTGTTTGACAACATCTCCAAACAATCATTCCCAGTCAGTTAATCCATTCAGTTTCAGAATATCACTGAGAAAGTTGAGAACAGTTTGTTTTGTTTTCTACGGATACTGTACATGTACGTGTTTATGATGATTGTGATCCTTATTTTCATTATCAGCAAGATGAATATCCGTGTCAGAACTGATCTTCAGCAACCAATGCTTACCATAAGCGACAACTACAATGATCGAGTGGCCAGGCTTGTTGAATTGGTGAACACATGTCATCGTATCCCAATTGCATAGATTGATGCTCATGCTGTTGATCACTGGATTATCTAGTCCAGATGCGATTATTTATAGGCTGCTGCCATATAGCTCGGATATTGGTGACTGTCACTTTAAAAAATATATCATAAGTGAATCAATGCATTGCAAGAATTCTCTGTTTCCGAGTTCAATTTGGAAAACAGGTTCAAACCCAAGTTTCTGATCCATATCTTGTAGTATCATCATACTACTTATGGTTTCACAAAGGTAAATATTAAGAGCTGCAACATTTCAGGATTTCCTCTCAAGGATATCCTGTAACATAGCTGAAATATTGTTCAGCAACATTCCTGCTACCTCAATTGTCCTGTACCAAGCAGTGTTTCATTGTGAAAAGAGAATTGTGTCGCTGTGTTTGCTTATCAAGACTTCAATGTCCAGGTTGGTTGAACTTTATCGAATCTATTTCTTGAGTATATCCACTGTAACATTGTGAAAAGAGAATTGTGTCGCTGTGTTTGCTTATCAAGACTTCAATGTCCAGGTTGGTTGAACTTTATCAAATCTTCCTGAGTATATCCACTGTAACATTGTGAAAAGTCATGTGAAACCCAACTCGGCCTCCTGTTGAGAAGTTGCTTTCCTCAAGACTGATGATCAGTTATAACCAGCCATGATGTGTCTGCAAGAAATGTCAGATGGATCCATTCCTGGTGCTAGTTCAAGTGTGTTCAGTGCCTTGCCGACATTTATCTGTGTCAATCTTATAATGGCAAGAAAGGACTGTCCTCCGCGATGTACAATGTTCGATATATTTTCAAGAAGATACCTCATTAGCACTTTTTTGTGCAGCTCTTTCTGAATATGTGACAGTTCAGTAGTGATATTAAGCAAATATGATTTATTAACAGTAGCAAGGGAATTGAATTAATGTAATTCATGTCAAGTAGGTAATGAATTAGTTCTATATGTAGGACCTCCAAATTGTATCTTTCTTTTGAGTTTTGTGTCAACGCGTGGTTATACGTCGACTGGGGAATTAGCTCATAATTAAGATAAAATGTGCCTTGATGAAGACGAAGGCATAGTTGAGTTCAAACTTCTTTAGTACATGACAAACAAATACACAAGACATGAGCGAGGTGAGCGGAGTACCTGCTCAACCCCAGGGCGTTTCCTACGAGCGGCATTATCCTGCTCGTGGTCGTCCCAACAGACAGTCCAAATACCGAACTCGTACTCCTTCACTGTCTAGATGTGAGCATACTAAGTATATATACAGTTTTTGACAACAATGGACAGGCGACGACTCATCAATGGACAGACAGAAAAACAATAGCACTTCCTTGACCAGTTGATGTGATGGCAGACACGGCCAAGGGGGATTACCGATGAAGGTTATAAATGTCTTATACAATAATTAATGGGCTGACGAGTCAATTTACAATGCGGTAGTGATAAGGATGTACAGTAGTGATTAAAAATACAGCTTAGCGTCATATATATATTACAATAAAGTCTCACATGTCTTGAGTACATAGTTTTGGACTTTTTAAATATTTGGACGATGGCTGTCCTGAATTAGTCCCTATAACACTTGGATGAGTCAGTCATGAAGGGTTGTAATTTGATGTTAAGAGTTATGTCCCGTTGGGAACACCTGGATTTGACACCTGGTTCAGTCTAATTATATTTTAGTTTTGCTTTTGCTATGTACTCATCATGCTGAAGTGGGAAACATCTGTGACCTGTATCACTTCCCAATGTCTTCCCAATAGCTGACACAAACCAGTATATAATTGGATGATCACTCACTCACTCACTCACTCACTCACTCACTCACTCACTCACTCACTCACTCACTCACTCACTCACTCACTCACTCACTCACTCACCATTCACTCAAGAGGGCAGTGAGGTAGCCTCATGGTTAAAGTGTTAGCTCATCATGCCAAAGACTTGGGTTCGATCCCCCACATGGGTACAATGTGTGAAGCCCATTTCTGTTGTTCCCCACTGTGATATTGCTGGAAAATTGCTAAAAGCGGCATAAACCTAAACTCACTCACTCACTATTACACAATTTAACCAAGCAACTATGACAGTTGCTATCAGTGTATAACAGTGTCTTTGTTCTTGGTAACCTGTCAAATAATCTTATGATTACAAGCAAGACTCTGCCCACCAACGTACTGAACATGTGCAGAACAGTCGCAGTGAATACATAACACTGCTCATTAACATTCGGAACCTTGACAGTCTTCGCCATTAACCTGAATTCATGGAGTTAAGATCCATGTCAAGCAGATAACGCTATGTTTGTTGTGATATTATTCAGTTGGACTGCTGTCTACACATACCTCGGCCTCACTCACCAGTTCCAACTATACCATATCCTTCTTTAATACATCTTCACAAGTATACTTTCAAATGAGATGGCCAGCTGCTCAACACAGAAATATTTCAGGCTTTTAGAAATCTGGTCCCAATATGGAATCTTTATTAGATAAGCCAGCTTATGACTTGCGCTGGATTATTTTAAGCACGGATGACATACCAATAACCCAATAAGCAGGATCTACTAATGATCCTGTTGATGGAACAGAGACGCACGTTGTTAGGACATTGATTTTTTGGTTTTCACTGCCTAACCTGGAAACTTCATACCCTGAAGGCAAGGCAGCATTACCAAATACCACCTTGGAGGGATGTCTGCAACGCACTTGTGAGGTACCACCAGAATGTTAAGAGGAATTAGGGCATATTTTGACTTTTTCTCAGGTGGACGACTTAATGAGGACTAAGTTAATATTTTGGATAATATTGTTTGGGGAATATTCTTGTCCAGTTTAAGGAGATCTTTGGGGACCTGCTAAATGTCATCTGAAGCTCTGGGAGCACTGAGTGACGGAATGGTGGCTGTTGGCAGCCATCTCACCATCTTCATCTCTGAGAGTCAGACAACTTAACAGACCCTAAGATTCTTGTATCTCCTTAAAAATATTGAGATTTTTTAATGTCAGGGTTATGTAGGTTCTTTTTTATGCCCCAAGAGTATGTGAATGTCAAAGTGTAATTTAAGTGCAGGGAAACATTGCTTTTTTCTAAAAATGTTAGTTCTCTTAAGTGAGATCAAGTGGTGGAAATGTATTTTTATGTTGAGAAATAAATTTCAACTAAAACACATTTGCTACATTATATCTCTTTTAAAAGCTGGAATCAAAGCCTTTAACATTTTTACAATGAATAATCATGCAAAAATCATTGATTTTAATAAAAGGGATTATTGAGTGAATAAAGGATGTAATGTATTCTCCAATGTGGACAGAGTCTTCACTCCACATTCATGTCATGTGCACTTCTACTTACTATAATTACTTTCAGCACTTTATAAATCATTAAAATATCAAATTGCTATTTATACATTGACTGCATGCATCTGATTAAATGGTGTTTTAATTTCAGTTATATTACTATTCATAGTATTGCCTTAATTTACATTCCTCTTAAATTTTAGACTTTATATCACAAGTTATGTTTAAACTGGGTTATATTTTGACAGACAGTGCCATTATTTTACAATTAAAGAGATGAAATTAAGATTTAAATTATAAAACATCTTTAATTTTGACCTGATTCTTGGTATTACCTTTTTAATATGCACATCAGAATTCACCAGATCAGAATTCACTGGGATAAATTGTTATTATTTTTTTATAATAGTTTCCGATATTCTAACATGGGTAGTTGTTTTGAAAAAAATGGTTCTTGAAAATACTGAAAATGATTCTGTCACTTTTAACAAGTGTAAACTATCTCATTTATTCAACACAACAGATTCCATTGCTACTAAATGTAAAAAGCATCTAGACCAGCGTTTAATTCTGATTCCAGGCATTTCTGTTATGGGGTACAGCTGTTAAGCAGGACCTGTTCCACGAAACAATCTTAAGACTGTCTTGATGCCCATACCTTAATATGCACTTACGACAGTCATTATGCTAAGATCTCTTTGTGAAGAGGGGCGAAGTGGTCTGAGCTGCTCATATCACTGTGCGGAGTTATGTCCCTTGGCCTGTCATTTTGTTTTGTCAAAGGTTCAAATCTTAGTTTGACCCTGGTTTGTCTGCAACATACCTGTGTTTGCGGTAGCTTCAGGAAGGTGGGTTACCTGTTTGGCTTGGGTTAAACTCAACCTTCTGACTGGCACCTCCTCCTTTCCTCACTCAGAGGGGGACAGGTGGTGTACAAAGCATTTGAGTTGTGTCCCTTTGGCAAGTCAGGAACCTATTACAATTCAACTGGACTATGTTTCTAGCTTTGTCAACACCACATCCATGCTTTCTGGTTTCACAAAGTGGAATTGTCTGATGTTGATCACTGGATTGTCCGGTCCAGACTTGATTATTTACAGACCGCTGCCATATAGCTGTAATATTGCAGAGTGTGGCGTAAAACTAAACCCAATCAATCAATTTTTTGTTTGTTGTTTAACATGCACTGAGCAAAGTTTGAGCTATATGGCAGCGGTCTGCAAATTGTCAAGTCTGGACCAGATAATCCAGTGATTGACATCATGTGCATCAAACCATGCAGTTGGGATGCGATGAGATCTGTCATCCAAGTCAGTGAGCCTGACCACCTGATCCCGTTAGTAGCCTCTTATGACAAGCATGACTTGCTGAAAACCAGCTCTCACCTATATCTTCACGGGTACTTCATGCTCTCCTCCCATATCAAACAGACCACTATGATATAACTGCAATAATGTTCAAGTGGCCTTTAACTCAGCTCTCTCACTCACTCCATTCCCAGAGGACTCTTTTGAAATGGGAATATATTGAAGCGAGTAGAGAACCTTGCAGCATAAAACTCAACACAATCACTCTCACACTCAGCATTTATCAGTTCTGTGGAAAAGTAGCAATGAGACTTAACAAGTCCTTCACAACCTCCCACCAGCTGGTATAACCCTCACTGAAACTAATTTGTAGCGTTGGTCCTCGTTTTGTTCTAGGAACATTGCTGATTTCCCATTAGACAGGCTGGTAATGGACACCCCACAAACATTTGTTATTCACTGAACGTTCGCTGATTTCACGCCTCCATGGAGATACATGTGTGTTGGCTGGGAGCTTATTACAGTAACACGCGTCTTTGAATATAAGATGAATACAGTTACACAACTCTAACCTAATTTGGGAGCTGCTTCCAGAAAAAGATCCATATTTTCACCAAGAAGTTGCCATAAAACTGGAACTGAAGACCAGATGATGGGTTTGACGATACTTATGGTTTGGTCACGAACCGATCTCAGCTATCTCAGTAACACCGAATTGCTTTCTTGTCACAAACTGTGAAAGTCATGAGTCTTCGTTTTGGGGATGTGATTGGGTGATTTAAGGCTAATAGTTGTTAAGAACATAGCAGGTAAATGAAATTGGTTGTAGAGTCCATATGTCTGTGATATTGCACACTGCTGTCTAAGTTTTTAATTATGGTGATTCTCCTTTTGATGCTTAGTACGTGATAGTACTGACATGCTGCTAAAAGTAACCGAACTTGAGTTAGTGAGTGAGTAGTTGCAAACAGCTGCAACGTTGCTATTGCTGTTTGATGCAACACTCACTCACCCACTCACTCACTCACTTACTCACCCTGCCTGGTGCTTGGCGTTAATGGGTACAACAAGGACTGGTCGGCTCGGAGTCAGTATAATGTGTCTGAGTGGGGTATTCATGCTTCACTGCAGCATGGTATCTCAGTGGGCTAGCACTATAAAACCAGCTTCAGTCTAGGCTAGTACAAGCAGCTCCGCACATACACATACACACGCATGCACGTCGTCCTATGAGCAAAATATTCTCAAGTACGACGTTAAACCCCATTTCACCTCACCTCACTCACTTACTCACTCACCCAAGCCCACCCACTCACTCACTCACTCACTCACTCACTCACTCATCCACCACCCACTCACTCCCCCTACCCAACAGCTTTCTACAAAGCTTTAAATCGAGGCATGATGTGCTGGCATGATGTTAAGCCTGGTTTATACATGACCTCATGGGCCAATGATTGTCCTGAGCTGGTCGCTATCACAACAGATTGAATACCAACCTGGAACATCAGGTCACAGGGGTCACTTTGGAGACCGGGTACTGGAGGCACTGGTTATGTTTCAAGACATTATTGTGATACTTCTTAAATTCTTCTCACATTCATGGTGTCCATTTTCTGTGGTTTTGCCAATAATGTCAACAATGGCTTATTGTTTCAAATGCCATGTAATCTTTTCAGTCAATGATACTGTTAAGACAATCTGAATGCATATGAAAACAAGTTCCTGGGGTGCTATTCTAAACCAAGTTATCTCCCTTTAGGCCTCCAGGAAAAGGATTTACCTAACTAGTCAGGTCAAGGTGGGCTTTTAGAGGTATGTCCCCTTTAGTTGACAGAATAGGTATTTCATATGATAAGTGTTTTCTTTTGGGTTTTTTTGTCCCTCTTTTAGACATATTAAAAGTTTGCGAAAATAAGACGTGGGTTTCTATGACTGTCTTAACAGAGTTGTCTCCCTTTAGGCCTCCATGAAAAGAATTTACCAAATCAGTTAAGGTGTTGTTTTAAATGTATGTCTAAATGGATAGGCTACATATATGATTGGGTTTTCTTTCTTCATAAAGCATATCAAGCACTGACTAGTATCCCTAGTTTCTTGCATGTTTTCAGGGGTAAAACTTGTGTTTGAAGCATTGTGTGGTAAGCTGAAGGTCAAGGTTTGATTCCCCTTTTGTACAATGTGTAAAATGTGTAAAGCCCAATATGTCTCTCCCCTTAACATTACTGGAATAAAGTGGCAGAAAACCAAACACGCTCACTTTTATGTAAATCACTGTCGAGATTGGATATTTAGAATTGTGCCGATGTGAAGGAACCATCTTGTAGAATTATCTCCCTTTGATATGCATGCAGTGGGAAAGTTGACATTAATCATTTAAGAATCCATATAAATGAAATTTGAGATTTCCTGACATCCTAGAAGTGAGGTTTGATCAGCAGCTGTGCTGGAGGTGTATCTTGTCAGAAGGGCATGTACATTTTTAATGAGTGAAAGCTATAATGCCAGTGTGTGATATAGATATGTCTGATATATGTGAAAGTAACAACATGCAGAATTTCACATTTATATGAAACGTAACAGTGATTGTCTATTGCACACACTATTTGAATCCAGGTCTCTGCAAACAAGTCATATCGTCTGTATGATATTGTGCTGAAATGTTATTATCTCATGCTGAAATGTTATTACCTCATGCTGAAATGTTATTCCTCATGCTGAAATGTTATTACCTCATGCTGAAATGTTATTCCCTCATGCTGAAATGTTATTACCTCATGCTGAAATATTATTACCTCATGCTGAAATGTTATGACTTCATGTGAACAGGGTCGGGTGGTAATTCTCTGTGACTTGGTTGACACATGTCATCATATCCCAATTGGGTAGATCAATGCTCATGCTGTTGATCACTGGATTGTTGGGTCGATTGTTTTCAGACGGCTGCCATATAGCTTGAATATTACTGAGTGTGGCATTAAATCACAAACAAAATATATATCAATATGAGAGCTGGATTTTCTGAACACCATCATGACTGCAGGAATAGTTCCCTGATCCAAACCAACAAACTATGTTATCATCCAAAACAGGATTTCCTGTCATGTGCTCTGGCATTCAAAATGACCACGCCCATGTTAAGCTGTGAGATTGAGAGTGACACTGATAAACAGTTTGATGGGGTGCAAAAAATAGGTTTTGGATCATTTGAGTTGAGGAAGTGTAATTGTGAATATATACTATGCATGACACATATTAAACTGAAACACTGATTAAAAAACACATCTGATGTGTTGGTGCATCATCTGGATTACGAAGTCTGTTTGATTTAAGGTGAACCCACTTAGTGGTTGGATTTAGCGCTATATAAATTTCCAGTATTATTATTATAATAACCCTCTTGTTGTCTGTTCACACTGTGTGCGAAATACATATTACATCGGAAAGAGCATCTTAAATTTTAAAGTAACATCATCATCATCACCATCATCATCATGAACATCAACATCATCATCGTCAACACATCACCACAGAATCACCATCATCACCACTATAACCACTACCACCATCATCATCATCATCATCATCAGGGGCGGTGGGGTAGCCTAGTGGTTAAAGCGTTCGCTCGTCACGCTGAAGACCTGGATTCGATTCCCAAGATGGGTACAATGTGTGAAGCCCATTTCTGGTGTCCCCCCACCGTGATATTGCTGGAATATTGCTAAAAGCGGCGTAAAACCAAACTCACTCACTCATCATTATCATCATCATTATCATCATCAGCAGCATCTATCCCTTCACACACTAATGTTGTGAACACTGACTTGCCCAAACTCCATGCCACAACCTTTCCCAACCCCCCTGGATCATGGATTTGCTAATTGTCATATTCCGTCTTGAAGTTAACACATCCGCCATGCCCTCTAGGCATCCCTGTGTTCAGAACATATCAAAGTGGTCATTTTCTGTCAGCCAGTAAACAGCCATTATCCTCTTCGTCCTTTCTTAAAGTGTTAAATGTATTACACTTGTTAGATTTCAGACTTACCAGAAAATAGATGTTCCGGCATGAAGAAAATTGATTTTGTCTGGAGCACTCAAGACATAGTGTTTACTTAGTCCCCCCAGCCTTATGATGTACATGTAAGGAGTGTATATTACACTGTCTAGTGGGTGGATCGATATGTCGATAGTTGTCACTCAAAGTAAAGTCTAGCACAAGAACAATATGCTTGGAAGATTTGAAATGGTATTTTTAATTCCTCTTTTTGAAATGCATGTACAATAATTTGGTTAACTGACAATGTATCTGTATGAACAGGCTTCAAATGGACATGTTCTGAACCTGAAATTAGGGTAATACAATTGAACTTTGTTAATTATTAATTTTAATACTAGTGTTCCAAAATATTTTTAAATGTAAATTTGTTGAGTATGAACTTTGTCCTTCTTTTCATGAAAATTATGAGGAAAAGGGTAATAAAATAAAGTTGAAAAGTATTGGTAATGTTTTGTAGCAAAGATACCTTCAGACTGAGTGGTGGTGTAGCCTGGTGGTATAAGAGTTTTTACACAGGTACAATGTAGGAAGCCATTTCTGATGACCTGACCGAGATGCCAAAATAGTTGATTGTTGGTTGTTTGGTTTGTTGTTTAACACCGCACTCAGCAATATTCCAGCTATATGGCTGCGGTCTGTACATAATCAAGTCTTGACCAGACAATCCAGTGGTCAGCAGCATGAGCATCAATCTGCGCAATTGGGAACCCATGACATGTGTCAACCAAGCCAGTGAGCCAACCGATCCTGTTAGTCGCCTCTTACGACAGGCATGGATTACTGCAGATCAATTTTAACCCGGATCTTCTCAGGTCCCAAATTAGTTGATGATGGAACCATCATTCTTGTGAGCTTCATGAAGTGCTGCTAAGTCAATATTCATTTCCCTTTGAAATATAATAACATTTTGCAAAGTTTACTTAATATTTTGGGAGGGAGGATCTTGAGATTTAATTGATAATGTATTTTCATAAGGACATAGCAGAGATATTGTGGAGAGGTAACGTACAACTTTCTTAAGAGCAGAGTCTTTTCTCAAGCCTCCAAGAACTGTATTCTCTTAGGAACATGCCCCTTGGCACTTTGGACTGAGTGTTAAATTATGTCAGTTTTTGTCATGTGTATTCACCTTTTCAATTTCAGAATGCATAATGTATTGAGAGTAGAATCTGTATGTTTAAGATCAATCTCCTAAATGGATTGCCCTTCCGAAGTTCAATATATGGACTTAGGAGAAAAGTAGTGGTCTAAAAATGTTTATTCACTGCAAAAAGCAAATATTAGTTTACACCTAGGTGGTGTTAGGGGATGTTTGTTCTACATAATCCAGATTCTCATAACAACATTGGGGAAATGGGTTGCTAATTAACAGATCATTCTATTGATTTTGAACAATGAAAGGATTTCTGATCAAAGGGAGATAACTCTGTAAGGATTATTTGACCAAGGATATGGCCTTTCATCAGTAGTAATTTCTGGCAGCTGATATTTAATTTGATAAGTTGTAAGTACAATAGAATTTGAGTTAATCCCCATACATTTACAAACTGAATTTCAGTTAAAACTGTTTGGTGTTGTTTAACTATTGTTTAATGTCATGTATGTTTTCAACAAGTGGCTTTAATCTTGTCCATGATGTAAATATTATAGCAATCAATGTTTTCAATTTTCAAAAGTACTTGCATGCTTTTAAGATGTGAACTGACTGCATCATTTCAAGGGATTCTTAACCCAGGCAGAAAAACTATTTTGAGCATTTGCTTTCATTTAAAAGGCACGAACATATTAGTAAATTTTATGAGTGCTTCCTATATTTTTATATCTCCCCCAACACACACTTTCATAACGTAATGCTGAGCCAAGTCATGTGAAAATATACCAAAGATATTTTTCTCTTGAATTCTGTGTTCACTGACAGAAAATGTCAACCATTTGCGAAAAAAAATAATTCTGAAAAGAGAAAATGATGGGTGACCTTTGAGGTGATCTGTTACACACTGTGCAGCAGTGGTTCCTGCAAATTATCAAAGACAGTGAGACACAAGCCTGTCTCGCTGGTTTCAAGAACAGAGAGAGTAATTTCCGCTGTGTGCTTTGTATGTTTCCACAATACCACAAGTTGTGTTTTCAGCGTGTCAAATTTCGAAAATACCCCCAACAGACAACATGGCGCAAAGTAATTCCGATTCTTTTTTTAAAAGTGCAAAGATAGTTTCAAGGTGATAGAATTTTCTTTTCTTTTGTAAAACTTATTATAAAAGTTATTTTTGTTTGATTTAGTTTTGAGGAGAAATATCCTTGCATTTGCCCTTTTGAGCTAAAATTGAACTGTTTTTAAAGTATGATGTAATAATCTAAAATTATCATGATTGAACAATTGACTCTCACTTGCAGTGGGCGGTGGGATAGCCTAGTGGTTAAAGCGTTGGCTCGCCACGCCGAAGACCCGCGTTCGAATCCCCACATGGGTACAATGTGTGAAGCCCATTTCTGGTGTCCCCCGACGTGATGTTGCTGGAATATTGCTAAAAGCGGCGTAAAACCAAACTCAGTCAGTCAGTCTTACTTGCAGTATAATATTACCAGCAGCTGGAAGTGATTCTGATATACAGATATTGCAGAGGTTGCTGTTGATTGAGGGTACAATGTATCACTGATGATACTACTACCACAGTTGTACTACTATGATACTTTGAATGCTGTGATGCCTCTGTCGTGACTCGTGTTTGTTGTAGCTGCAGCAAATTGTCCACCACTATTTATGCTATGCAACTGTCAGACCAGGGCCCCATTTCATAAGGCTCTCATAAACCAAAGATCTCGTAACTTTCCTCGTAGCATTCATACCTCCTATTATCTAACATTGATTTACGATAGTCGTAGCGCTACAAGAGCTTTGTGAAGCGACGCCCAGTACTACTATTACCATAAAGAATTTGATTACCGCTAACATTACCTACAAAACGAACACTAATATTATCACTAACTCCAATCCTAATATTATCATAAACACTAATATTACCACTAACACTGTGACTTAAATTACCACTAACATTACCATTAAAACTAACACTAAAATTACCAGTAGCACTAACATTACCATTAAAACTAACACTAAAATTATCAGTAGCACTGACATTACCATTAAAATTAACACTAAATTACCAGTAGTGCTGACATTACCATTAAAAGTAGCACTAACATTACCAGCACTGACCATTAAAACTAACACTAAAATTACCAGTAGCACTAACATTACAATTAAAACTAACACTAAAATTACCAGTAGCACTGACATTACCATTAAAACTAACACTAAAATTACCAGTAGCACTAACATTACCATTAAAACTAGCACTAAAATTACCAGTAGCACTGACATTACCATTAAAGCTAACACTAAAATTACCAGTAGCACTAACATTACCATTAAAACTAGCACTAAAATTACCAGTAGCACTGACATTACCATTGACACTATCAATAATAATGACATTACCACTATTACCATCTCTAACTTTACCACTAATATTATCATTATCCATCAAACACTATCATTAACACTAACAATAACACTAATACTTACACTAATACATTGCCATTAATACTAATATTATCACTCACACTACCATTAGCACTAACACTAAAACTATTCATTACAAAGAAGATAACAGTTATGATCACCACTTTCACTCCCTATCCTAGACTATCACTAAGATTATTATTAACACTATCATTATTACTAAAATTACACTAATATTATCACTAAACCTATAACTAAAACTAACCCTGCCACAGCCACTACAAGTGCGACTGCAATTTATTGCCAACAAGATAACAGTCATGATCACCATAGTGGTGGGATGTGGTCCTGTGCATAGAGCTCAGGTCACAAATCAGTTGAAGTTAAGCAACGTTGGGCGCGGAGAGTCCTTGGATGGGTCACGCGTTTGGCAGCTTGACTCTTGAGAGTTCCTGGAACTTCAGTCCTGCCCCACAACACGGCACATATGATACATGTGGTCTCACCTGAGGCAAGTGAGTTTGTTCAAAATTGCCTCTGTTCACCCAGCAGAATATGGGTACCCGGTGGGATAAGTCATGTGACTATAACCTTCTAGCGCCTAACAGACAACTTGGGTTATCTGGGGTAATAATGTGCTGTGCTATTCATTGTTAGCGCTATGAGCATACCTGGTGTGGAGTTTGGTGTTATTTAAATGGACACATCATATATTTATCACCAGTTCCTCTCAATAACTCACCCTTTTATGTATACATGATTAATATTATCAAAAGTTACAAGTTCTGTTTCTACTAAAGTTTTTCACAAATGAAAAATATCCTCATTAAACGTATAGCGTGAAACACAAAACTTCCCATTTGTCTGACATGACTGGAGTTAACAGATGACCCTGCCACACACCACAACCTAACCTGGTGTCCTAGCAACATAAAATGTGAAATATCATGTGCACATGATGGAAAACTGTTTGAAATATCGTATAGCAGCGACATTTCTTCTCCGATATGAACTAACGTCATCATGAGGTCCTGGGCGTTCAATTATTCATAATAATCTGAGACATTAAACTGAGTGATGGCTAAAGCTTGTGGTTTTTGCGATGACTTCTGTCATTGATTTCAAGAAAGTTGCACATAGATCAGGTTTTAATGCATTTTGTGTATGTATTTACAAACATTGATTGGATTTTGTCGGGAATGGCTCTCTGTTAATCTAGACTAGTCTGAGTGTTGGGATTATAAGCTTCGTGGTATTGTTAAGTGCCAGATGTAATGGCTGGTTTCAAATGACACTTCTTGTTTCACGATGACAGTGAGTGATATTTTTATCTGCCTCATTGGGTTTCCTCCATGGGGACGCTGTAACACCAGATGTCGCTGTGTCTCATCCTTGTTGATGTCGAACCAACTTGTGACAATCTGTTAGTTACAACGCGTGACCTGGTTGAATGTGTTTTCGTGCCTGGATGTGGATCGGTGCTCATGTTTTCCACCACTGGTTATGTTATGGTGGGGCAGCCTAGTGGTTAAAGCAATTGCCTGTTGCATAAGTCTGGGTTTTTATTCCCCACATGGGTACAATGTGTGAAGCTCATTCCTGGTGTCCTCTCCTGTGATGTTGCTATGAATATTGATAAATGTGACATAGAACCTCACTCACCAACTCACTCACTCACTCACTCACTGTATACAGGCTGTCACTATATAGCTGCCTTTGCATGCTGGTGATAAGTGCTGAGTGAAAGTATGGGTTCGAATTCGAGATGGGTCTCAACCCAAAAGAGTACAGAATCTGTACTTTACTGAGGAAGTGTAATCCCAAATATGATGTACATTACAGTTATTACATTACTGGAAAAAAGCATGGAGACTTATGTACACTAGGTTATTACGACCTGTTACGTGAGGTCATATTTGTTCGAATAATTGTTCAAACAAGGACAGGATACATTTCAATGTCATATAATTCATTTCCAGGTTGATTTAATTTACATATCGCTCTCTGTATTGTACCAATTAGGGAAATCAATACAAGAACATTAAGATAGGGATTTATTGAAACACGTCTATCAAGTAATATCACCCCATTATGTGTGAGCTGTTCGATCCATTATCTAATTTGTTAATGTTCTTACGTTGATGAAGCACTATAGGAAGTTTTGAAGGCTTGATTGAAGTATGACCACAAAGGTTTTGACAAAGACTCAATTTTCCTCATGGTTGATGAATTGCTGGACAGGTCCCTTGTGATGCTGACCCCTAGGGAGCTCTAAGGGAGAAAAGGACTGCATCTTTTCTAAGATCACTGTTACCCTCTGAAAATTTAATTGCCACCTTCTTTGTATTTATTCTGTTCTAACTACAGAATCTTGATCCAACGTAAACCAGTCAAGATCAAACACCTTCGTAAAGGGCATGCCCTCTAATCCAAACTGGGGCAGTGGGGTAGCCCTAGTGGTTAAAGCCTTCAGGTTCGATTCCCCACATGGGCACAATGTGTTAAGCCCATTTCTGGTGTCCCCCGCCGTGATATTGCTGGAATATTGCTAAAAGCGGCGTAAAACTAAACTCAGTCAGTCAGTCTAATCCAAACTTGCCCTTCAGGGATCCAGTAGCATATATCACCCAATGTAGCATTCTATGTGGTTCAGGAGATGGTGGAGTAGCCTAGTGGTTAAAGCGTTGGGTCGTCACGGCGAAGACCCGGGTTCGAATCCCCACATGGGTACATTGTGTGAAGCCCATTTCTGGTGTCCCCCGCCATGATGTTGCTGGAATATTGCTAAAAGGGCGTAAAACCAAACTCAGTCAGTCTGTGGTTCAGAAGGTGGTGGGGTAGCCTAGTGGTTCAAGCGTTTGCTCATCATGCTGAAGACCCGGGGTTGATTCCCCACATGGGTACAATGTGTGAAGCCCATTTCTGGTGTCCCCCACTGCGATATTGGTGGAATATGCTTAAAGCGGTGTAAAACCAAACTCACTCACTCACTCACCATGTGGTTAAGGTACATGTGGTCGTAATGGCGAATGAGAATGACCCAAACTAGATTGATGCTGCCAGGAAATGCCTATTGCTAGTTGTCACCTGGATGGTTTGATGCTCACACTATCAACCACTGGTTGATGTGCTAAGAGTTGACCTTTGATATTGATCCCACTATAGAAAATAACAATTTCTCTTGTAACTGTTATACAGGTGTAACTTAATCATGTATTTATTATGAATTTCACTTCTATCTATAGCCACAGGTAGCTTTGACATCCAAGTCAGAGTTGTGCCCCTTATCCTGATGAGGATTTGCTAATTGTTGCTGGCACTCATGATAATCCTTGGTATGTAAACCACACTTTGGGATTCAAAATATGAATCTGGAAATAATATAGAAATGAATCTTAATTTTCTTCCACTATGGGTTGTACGATTGCCTAAGGTCCTGTTTCAAGCTTTGAAGAGTTACTTCCCTTAGCTAAAACGATTCCCAATGATCATGGGTTCGATTCTCCAGTTCCATTGTGATGATTCCATTCAAAGCGATGTAGCACTAAGGTGATCGTGAACCATACTTTAACACAGACTTACGACTGTCGTAGCGCTACGATAGCTTTGAGGAACGGGGCCCTGATCTTTAAGCACCCTACTGGTACTTCTGGATCTCACCAAAACTTCAAAATCCAATATCATTTTGTATTTCAATCGCACATCAAGCTGACAAACCATGGGATAAACTAACACAAACATGATATAACACAGCGACAGACTCTCCAACTAACTCACTTCAGGCTGTCATTCACAGGTACATTAGATAAAAACATTTCTTTAGACTGTACTTCTAAAATATAAGGACCCTTCCATGGAAACCCTCAGTGGTGGCAAACTCAATCCATTATGGCTGATCTAGCAGTAATTCCTCCCATAAAATTCCCGAGGTGAGACTTGACATCTCTCTTTAAAGACAAACGCCCAACTAATAACAGCAATGTCCTCCATCATGCATCTGTCATTGTGTCGTCCGATCCCGAGGCTGTTTAAGGGCTTCGGAAACCTTCCAGTGACATTAGCTTGATTTTTAGGTAGCTTGATCTGTTAACTTACCCACCTGTGTCAACAGAGAGAACAATGCTGCAATTCATTCTTCCATTAATATATTACTGGTAGTGCTTTGATACAGGGATGGTTATCAGGGCGCCAGATAAGGGCCGTATCGGCGTATGTATGGATATAAAATATGCATGATACGGTAGGAAATAATTTAGAAAACGTAGCAGATACGCACCACAGTGATGGTGTACGGTCTCAGAATCATTTACAGTTGTATTTATCTGAAGCATGTCAATCTGATTTCAAGCAGTGTCCCATATTTGAATTTACATGATAGCGACACATTAGGGTTTTCCTTGTCATGATTTGGAAATCCCGGTTGCTAAGGAAACTGCGTACTGAAGCAAATCATCTCGGTTAAATTTGATTGGTCAAAATTGCGAACGTGTATGTAAACATGGCAGCACAGAAACAAATTACTAGTTTCTTTTAGAAACAAGACTGTGCCTCGACAACTTGTAAACAGTCAAGCAATCAAATTGCTGTACGAATAATGAACGAACTGCTACATCTTGTCGTAGTCACACTCCATTAAATTTCATTCAGTACTCTAAATGTACTCTTAATATTTTTCCAGTACTCCTGTATAGAAAAAAACGCCTCCGTGGTGTAGTGGTTAGAGCATCCGCCCGGAGAGCGGAAGGTCGTAGGTTCGATTCCCAGCTGCGTCATACCAAAAGACGTCCCTGCCTGGCGTTCGGCATTTATGGGTACAACAAGGACTGGTCGGCTCGGAGTCAGTTTAATGTGTCTGAGTGGGGTATTCATGCTTCACTGCGGCATGGTATCTCAGTGAGCTAGCACTATAAAACCAGCTTAAGTCTGGGCTAGTACAAGCAGCCGCACATACACATACACACGCATGCACGTCGTCAAATGAGCGAAATATTCTCAAGTACGACATTAAACCCCATGTCACCTCACCTCACCTATATTGAACAAATAAGGAGTACGTACTCCTGATGTTGACAGATTATCTGGAGCCCTGGTTATCCTGCTGAATTATCGTGACATGTCAGGTGATTAGGGACGTGGATGTACTCCACAGGTCAGGATGTGACAGCAAGATGTGGCATCAAGATGTGACATCAAGATGTTGATACAGAACGGCTTTAGCCTTATGTCATGGTGGGGGAATTACAGAAAAGGTCTTTGTGAAGTTGATCTGATTAGGAACTGTGGTTTGGAGTTAAAAAAATTTAATCTTGCTGTGGCCTATCAATGCATGTTCATGCTGTCAAACTGAGGTTTTCTGGATTTGATTGAGACATAAAATAACAGTGACAGGCAATTGAACACTTTGACTAGAGTAGGGTAGTTTCAATTAATTGAATTGACAGTAATCTTGTGATTTTTATTGATAACATGGAAAATCTGCTGAATACCTGGACAAATCAGACAGAATATCTGGAAATATCAGGCATGAGATCTATTACTTGCATGTTCTACTGCTTATAATCAGAATCCTATTGGAGAGGTTCACGTCCAATCAATTATTTTCCCAGTGATTTCACAGAATCAGTTTATAACCTTCAGCAGCAGTGTTGTAGAATATGATTCCAAATTTCGGTGTCTGGTAGATTGCAGAGCAGCTCAATATCAACACACAAACTTTAGAAACATTTTAATCGGCTGTCCTTGATTTAACCTTGATTCCTTCCAAACAGTTGTCAATATAGAATATTTTCTTGAAGTTCATATCAATATTTCATTAGCGGTGGAACTTTCTTCATATTGATCTATATCTTTGTGTAGATATAAATGGAAGTGGGTGTGTTTGTTTAATCGTATGGGACATTGTTTAGAAAAATTGTTAGTCGTAAACTTATGTTATGTTCTTGATGATTATAATAAGTTGCTTGGCATGCAGTATCACTGTCTTATATGGTTGTGTATATGTTGGGATTGCTGTTGGTTTATATGTGACTGACCGCCTCCGTGGTGTAGTGGTTAGAGCTCCGCCCGGAGAGCGGAAGGTCGCGGGTTCGATCCCCGACCGCATCATACCAAAAGACGTTAAAATATGGTACTTGTTGGTCCCTGCCTGGCGTTCGGCATTAATGGGTACAACAAGGACTGGTCGGCTCGGAGTCAGTATACTGTGTCTGAGTGGGGTATTCATGCTTCACTGCGGCATGGTATCTCAGTGGGCTAGCACTATAAAACCAGCTGGGCTAGTACAAGCAGCCGCACATACACATACACACGCATGCACGTCGTCATATGAGCGAAATATTCTCAAGCACGACGTAAAACCCAATTTCACCTCACCTCACCTTATATGTGACTGATGTATGTAATTTTCTAGCTGTTGAGGGGCGGTGGGGTAGTCTAGTGGTTAAAGCGTTTGCTCGTCACGGCGAAGACCCGGGTTCGAATCCCCACATGGGTACAATGAGTGAAGCCCATTTCTGGTGTCCCCCGCCGTGATATTGGTGGAATATTGCTAAAAGCGGTGTAAAACCAAACTCAGTCAGTCAGTCAGTCTGGCTGTTGAAGCAGTAGCTGACAACTTGTGTAAAACCAGACCAATCTTACATTATTCATTGTGTCTCCGTCTTGGAGGCTTCACTTGACTGTTTACCATGACGCCATGCCATCCTCCAATGTCAGTTTGAGGAATGGGGGCCCAGACGTTCAAGGTGCCGTATTCCACTGTGTCCATTTGTCTTGAACATGTAGATAGTTCTATGGATGTGTCACTTCTTTGTTACAATATATGCAACATTACGGTGTAGATGCTAACACCGTTATCAAGCAAGTGATGTGTCTTGTCAGAATGTTATGATCATGCATGATTCAGTGCCATACAGAGTGTATGGAGTCTTTATCACTTGAGACTTTCTTCCCTCTGATGACATGCAATGAAATACTGTCACCCTCATTGTAGGTTTGGTTCAGTGTTTTCAATCCGGCTTTAGGGGCGGTGAGGTAGCCTAGAGGTTAAAGCGTTTGTTTGTTAGCCGAAGACCCGGGTTCGATTCCCCACATGGGTACAGTGTGTGAAGCCCATTTCTGGTGCCCCCCGCCGTGATATTGCTGGAATATTGCTAAAAGCGGTGTAAAACTAAACTCACTCACTCACTCATTCGGGCTTTGCTCTGCAGGTCAGGAGGTCAAGTCTCACATTTGTAATGGTTTTGACTATTTGTCTTTGAAAATGGTTTTGACTATTTGTCTTTGAGAACTTTGTTCTTGTCTTTCATCATGGTGCTAAGTGTCTCAGATTTGTTTTGTCCCACAGAAAGGTGGCAAACTGTGTTATTATGATAGAGTGTTCAAAGCAGTTTTTAATCTTACTCACTTGACCCCTCATAACCTTGCCAAGTTCCTCCCTTTTCCCCTCCCTCTTTCACTTTTCTTTCTTTCTCACTTCCTTCTTCCGCTAGCCCATTTACTCAATCACCCAAACCATCTCACTTACTCACTCACTCACTCTGGGGCTCACTAACTCACTCACTCTCGGACTCACTCACTCTGGCACTCACTCACTCTGGCACTCACTCCATCACTCACTCACTCAGCCTTGGTTTAGAAAGGTACAGAAAAGCCTTGTCCACTTTCTTTACAATCTCTCCTCTTCTATCATTAGTCAAGTTCAACACCGGAGGTATTCCTAGTGATTTTACAGACACTTCCTTTACATAGGCCATGCATCACATATGAAACTGAATTAAAGAAAATTAAACTCTTATCAAGGCATTTTTTTTCAACAGTAAGGACTAAAGAATGCACAAAATCAATAAAACATGCATTCTGGTTAGATTGTTAGAGGTTTTTATCTTGTGATGTTTCTTGCCAGAAGGAAATATGTTTTGGTGAAGAAAATCAATATGAAAATGCCCAACAGGCAATCATTCTTTAGACGGCATACTCCTGTTATGGCATTACGGTGACAGTTCCCTTAACTTTTGTGGTTTTGAAATGCCGCAAGTTCACTTTTGTGACATCACCAGTGGAGCGCTGTGTCGCAAGCTGTTTATCATATGCTGAAGGTGTACACAGCGAGACTAATCACATTCGGGGATAATTATCTTCCAGCTCCAACATCAGTTGAAGTCTTGAACTTTCTGATGTCTTTTATTAGTCTTATAATTTCATTATTCTCACTTTCTCTTTCATCAGGGAATACTACTGAAGTTGAACTTTTAGAGATCATTTTGTCATCAGAGATGTCATTAAACCGTGCATTTTGTCATCAGAGATGTCATTAAACCGTGCACCCATCCAGACGAATTTCGTCTGTGTATTGTTTGTGTGAGGATGTTGTAATCAGAAACTACTTCTACCCCATTGAATGGAGAATTCCCGGGATGCTATGTCAGATGATTTTTGGCCTGAGACGGCAGATTGCATTAAGTTAGGGTGGCATGGGTCAGGGCTTTGACATGTACAGCTGGATTAGCATTTGATTTAAATTGATGAAAAGGGATGAATGTTGTTTTTTTCAATAGAAAATCAGTATAAGAGTCAGTGCCATTAGATGAGTGTTGCAATGCATTAGTCTTAAATTTGTCAAAGCAGATCAGCTCAAGTCAGTGTTTTGGTTTAGTTCAAATACTGTAAATCATGAAATTAATGCATCACGAATTTAATGCGAGTGCAAGGGTCTAGTCTAAAATGCGTCACAAAATTAATGCGAGCTCAGGAATATGTGTTGATGATAAAATGTGACACTTTGTGAATCTTTGGTGGTGTTCTTTTTCATTTCACACTTGTTATTTACCAAATAACCTGAATTGAGCTTGTAAAGCAATGAATGGAAATGAGCTGACGATGTTTTGAATACGCTGCCATGTTTGATCACGTGATTGCTTGCTACTACTTGTCTTATGACAACATGTATAAACGTAATCCGACTTGAAAGACACAAGTCATCTACCAAGGTACAAGAAACAATTGGCTGAAGAATGTCTGGTCTGGCTGATGTGCTTGAGTGACTTTAAACAATGACCAGTGATTGTAGCCAGTGATAAGTACATGTGGTTTGAGATACCTGTAATGAGGAAGTGACCTGTATTGGTGTAATGTGTAGTGTCAACAGATTTACGTTTTCTGTCTTTTATCAAGTTCTCAAAAAGTAGACATGGTCAGACTGAAATGCGTCATTATAATAATGCGAGAAGAGTACAGACGCATTTTTCGCATTAATAAAATTTATTTCATGATTTACAGAATTAGAAAATATTCATCTTGAAGTTGTAAATTATTTATAGAATTGACTCTTTTCTTACATTATGCTGTTATTGTGGATCATTAGTTTAGTTTAAACATATTTTATTCACTATGTGAAAAGGATCGGGGACAAGTTCTTACAACTTATAAAAACCCCTCTCCAAAGATATTTACAATAACTAATTACATCACAAACAATTATTAGAAACAGACACAGAGAAAGATTGACAGTTCAGTGACAGTGTTATAATACAAAAGGTTATTGAAAGAAGACTACTGGAATCGTTTAGATTTGCATATATACTGATGTACATTTTTTAATGGAATTTCATTTTTAAGATTTGTCAGATCTGAAATGCCGTTTAACAGATAGTGTAATCACAGAATTCCTAGCACATACATCTTGAATAGCTTAAAGCATCCTCTTTCTATGTTGATTGTATAAAGAACATTTTAAGATATAGTGATGAGCATTTTCACATGGGTTGCCCCATGCGCAGGATCATACGTTGCCCTCATCATGGCCTTGCACTCTTGCCATCTCTCTTGCTCAGTTGCTCACCCACTTTCTCACTGTCTTGCTCACCCACTAGCTTACTCACTTGCTCACTGTCGGTCTCACCCACTTTCTCACTGTCTTGCTCAGTTGCTCACCCACTTTCTCACTGTCTTGCTCACCCACTAGCTTACTCACTTGCTCACTGTCAGGCTCACCCACTTTCTCACTGTCTTGCTCAGTTGCTCACCCACTTTCTCACTGTCTTGCTCAGTTGCTCACCCACTTTCTCACTGTCTTGCTCAGTTGCTCACCCACTTTCTCACTGTCTTGCTCAGTTGCTCACCCACTTTCTCACTGTCTTGCTCAGTTGCTCACCCACTTTCTCACTGTCTTGCTCAGTTGCTCACCCACTTGCTCACTGTCTTATGCAGTTGCTCACCCACTTTCTCACTGTCTTGCTCACCCACTAGCTCACCCACTTTCTCACTGTCTTGCTCACCCACTAGCTCACCCACTTTCTCACTGTCTTGCTCACCCACTAGCTCACCCACTTTCTCACTGTCTTGCTCACCCACTAGCTTACCCACTTTCTCACTGTCTTGCTCACCCACTTTTTCTCACTGTCTTGCTCACCCGCTTTCTCGCTCACCCATTTTCTCACTGTCTTGCTCACCCACTAGCTCACCCACTTTCTCACTGTCTTGCTCACCCACTAGCTCACCCACTTTCTCACTGTCCTGCTCACCCGCTTTCTCACTCACCCATTTTCTCACTGTCTTGCTCACCCACTAGCTTACTCACTTGCTCACTGTCGGGCTCACCCACTTTCTCACTGTCTTGCTCACCCTCTTTCTCGCTCACTAGCTCACCCACTTTTTTCATTCACTAGTTCAACAACTCGCTCTTTCTCTTGTTCACACACGTCTCACCCACTTTCTTACCCACTCTCTCACTCGTTTGTTCAACAATTTGCTCTTTCTCTTGCTTATGCACTGTCTCACCACTATCTCACCCACTTCTCGTTCCTTCCGCAATCACTACCATTCTATTGCTTTTACAAGACTTCACAGCTATATACCAAAGTAGGATTAATGTGGAAATGAAGTATAAAACCAGACCTTTCACCATGGACTCTCCACCATATGGGACCAGAAGACTTCAGTGGATTATGAATGCATTTTTTATGACCTACTAGAGTTGATGCAGACAGTAGATAGGCTCTCTCAAGGAATGTAACTCTTACCTTTTTTCTCTGACCAAAATCGATGTGATGATGGAACTTATTTTAGCATGGACCATTATTATGCAAAATTGGGTCACTTAACTAAAAGCTGCATGACTCTCTGACATTAATGTAAGATTTACAGGCTTGTGACTTCTGTAAAACAGGTATGAATACAAAGTCTCGAAGTATGTGATCTAGACTACCAGTTGTCTGACTTTCATTTCTTGTGGAAGCTGTGGTGGCTTTCATATTAAAAAAGTCCAGATTAACAGTTATAAGGCATGGATTAACGTGCATTTGACCAACAGACAGACAGGACTAGGCTAGACTAGATACTGAACCAAGTTATATTCAGATTAACAGATCTCAAATTAACAGTTTATTGATGTGGACATGTCCGTTAAAACAGATTACTGAGATTAGACAGAAAGAATGCTAGATAATTGATGGTAACAGTATGTCAATATCACTTCCTACAACTTAACCCAATCAGAATCTTTGGCCTCGAAACACCTGAATCTTGGTAAGCTTGATTGGAGCGTTGATATATGTATATTCCTCGCAAGATGGTCCGGAAGGTGGAATTTCAGGCTAATGAGTCTAGACTAATGAGTTTATTCCGTATTATCCAACGTGATATTTACAATCTCCCGACCTGGGTTGACTGTGACTGACGATTATTCAGTGTCAGCCTGGCTGGCAATACGTCCATCCCACCTGAAGCACACTGTAGCTCATCAACCTTCACTTAAGACAGTATTTTATCATTAGGAACTGCTTCCAGTGTTCCCCTGGACGAGATGGCCATTGTGACCGGCCTGCTCAAGGAACTGACGAAACCACTGCACGGTGTTAGGACACATGGCTGTAGTACCACCACTGTATCGATTGTTTGGCACGTGGAGGGTGAAAGTACCAAACAGCCTCACCGAATCAGGGGGGAATAATAAATACTAATCTCCTCATCTTTTGTTGATGCAGGTGCACTTTTATAGTAAGGCTGGAATGGTGTCTGCACATTGTGGTGTTGAAAGAAATGGGACATATTCTGTGACCTTGGTTGTGGGATGGAACAGGATGGCAGTTTGAGGATGGAACTGACCCAAGCGTGGCAGTTTGAGGATGGAACTGACACAAGCGTGGCAGTTTGAGGATGGAACTGACCCAAGCGTGGCAGTTTGAGGATGGAACTGACACAAGCGTGGCAGTTTGAGGATGGAACTGACCCAAGCGTGGCAGTTTGAGGATGGAACCCAAGCTGGCAGTTTGAGGATGGCACCTGGCAGTTTGAGGGATGGGACTGACCCAAGCGTGGCAGTTTGAGGATGGACCTGACACTAGAGTGGCAGTTTGAGGATGCAACTGACACAAGCGTGGCAGTTTGAGGATGGAACTGACCCAAGTGTGGCAGTTTGAGGATGGAACTGACCCAAGCGTGGCAGTTTGAGGATGGAACTGACACTAAGCGTGGCAGTTTGAGGATGTAACCGACCCAAGCGTGGCAGTTTGAGGATGGAACTGACCCAAGTGTGGCAGTTTGAGGATGCAACTGACCCAAGCGTGGCAGTTTGAGGATGGAACTGACCCAAGCGTGGCAGTTTGAGGATGGAACTGACACTAAGCGTGGCAGTTTGAGGATGTAACCGACCCAAGCGTGGCAGTTTGAGGATGTAACTGACCCAAGCGTGGCAGTTTGAGGATGTAACCGACCCAAGCGTGGCAGTTTGAGGATGTAACTGACCCAAGTGTGGCAGTTTGAGGACGTAACTGGCACAGATATCCGGATCTCACTGCTGTTTTGTTTGTTTGTTGGATTGTTTCATGCCACTCTCAGCAATATTCCAGCTATATTGTGGTGATCTATATTAATCCTTTTTTGACCAGACAATCCAGTGATTAACAGTGTGAGCATCAATCTACGCTATTAGGATACAATGACATGTGTCAAATCCGCAAGCCTGACCACCCTATCCCGTTAGTCATCTCTTGCGACAAGTATGAGTAGGTGAAGATCAGTTCCAACCCGGACCTTCACATTTACCCACCGCTATTACACCATCACATGATTGTGCTTTAAATCAAAGATTTGTAACAATTCTGATCTGTGATCAGTGAGAGCCTCTGCACGTGGGTTTCCCCAATGTCTTTGAGACACAGGCACCGATATACCTGTGATTCCTGACTGAGGCAGTCACAATGGGAAACTATTTTTTAAATGGGTTTTTAAGTTCTTCATTTCTCAAATTCAAATCTATTTGTCATATGTTGCATACAATGAATTAATGAAAAATTTGGCATCAAAACCTCTTCCTCTGTTATGTTCCTTTTGTGAAATACCATTCGGCTAAAAAAATTATATACATAATAAAAAAAACATAATCTTAACAAAATTGTGATTTGTTTGAGCTTTGCAATTTGTACTGACATTTCCTGCAAGCTCGAAGCCAAATACCAGCTTCTGATCTGGTCGAAATCAATCACTGTTATACTGTCATGTCTAGACACAACTTAAAGTATTTTTCAAGACAGTATTTACCTGAGTTCACTATCTCTATACTTTTGGTCACCAAGCAATCCGCCAGGTGATTATTCTGCGAGTATGTAAATCGCCAGTTGTTTGCAGAAATTATGGGAGTGAAATCGATTACTCAGATTCTGCACTTATTCCCTTGGCATGTTCCGACCGTGATAGACATGTCACATCAAGGCGCTGCTTCAGAAGATTCATATGTATCATGTATCATGACTCGATGTCTATAAAACTTACATGAGAAAATGGCAGGATTGATGTATTGATTGATGTATTGATGTATTGATGTATTGATGGATGGATGGATGGATGGATGGATGGATGGATGGATGGATGGATGGATGGATGGATGGATGGATGGATGGATGGATGGATGGATGGATGTTTAACACCGCACACAGCAATATGACAGCAGTCAGTAAATAATCAAGTCTGGACCAGACAATCCAGTGATCAACAGTATGAGCATCGATCTACACAACTGGGACACGATGACATGTGTCAACCAAGTCAGTGAGTCTGACCACCCGATCCCATTAGTCACCTCTTACATAAATATAGTTTACTGAAGACCAATTCTAACCCAGATCTTCACGGGTCCAATGCAGTATTGACAATTTCTGATGTCACGTTGACACTTTTCTTGATAATAAGCCTCTTATGTCATCTGCACCAACTCAGATTGATAGCATTTTCTTCACAAACCACCAGTTTGTCAATCCTTCATGACAGAAAATTGCATGGTTCTTTATCGCCAAGCTGCTCGTTGAATTACGGGGATGTTTCCTTCCTGGAGATATGGAGGACCATTTTGTCTTCTGCATGGCCGATCAGCAAGGAAACAATACCATGAAATGTTTCATAGCCTAATGGGAATTCCATCAAACAAATGACTTTTGATATGGAAATGTCATATATTTTCTTAACAGCCACTTCGTGCAGGTGTTGATGTTAAAAAGGATTGATTAGCTTCAACGACTGATGTATTTTACGGAGCAATCTCAAATAAACTGTATTTCCCTCCTTTCCTGTTTTCACACCGTAGTTGGAATAATTGGGTAATGCTGAATGAATGCTGCGCCCATACATCAGCCATCTCTCTCTGCAGAAGAGTTGTCAATTTCAATAAATGTTCATTGCAGTCGTGGTAAAGATAGACTGATCGTCCTTGACAGGTTACGTCCATATCACAGCCATATCAACAGCGTGCAATCGGGTTGCCATTTGTGAACTAACTTGATGTCAATTCCTGAGAGGGAGGACTCAAATGAAGGATCACCAATTGCTTTATCTTGCCCCTAACCTACTACTTATTTGCAATGGCTGTAGATAAAGGTTTGATTTCGTGATATAACGTGTTAAAATTGTCTATGACTTGCTTCGTCTCTAGATGGTATTACATATAGTTGTTGAGATAATGACGTGTGTAATTGAATATTTCAGTATCAGGCTGATCTGTTTCGGAAAGAAGAGTAAACGTCTCGATCAATATTGCTGATTTGAGTGAGAATTTATTTCACTGGTGTCTTGTTTCACGGGTTTGTAGTGTCATCAAAGAGTCCTTCAGCTTCCATTAGGGTCAGGAAAGGCAATTAATGCTTTTAATATCTCTCTGTATCTCCAGACAGAGTATTCTTGGCATGAGTGATGAGTGTATATCTATGTATGTATATCCGATGACAGTTGGCTTTTCGGAGATTACTGTGGTATTTTCACCTAGTTAGCTGTATTCTTTCTCCTGTGGTGGCACGGGATCCTGTGTAAAGTGCACAGGTTACAAATCACTGAGTGTGAGTTGGGTTTTAATACTGTTTGTTTGTTTAACTCCACCCAATATTCCAGTTAATAATGGCTGGTTAAGGCATTCGCTCATCATGCTGAAGACCCGGGTTTGATTCCCCACATGGGTACAATGTGTGAAGCCCATTTCTGGTGTTCCCCCTCCGTGATATTGCTGGAATATTGCTGGAATATTGCTAAAAGCGGCGTAAAACTAACTCACTCAGTCGCTCCAGCTATATGGCTGCAGTCTGTACATAATCGAGTCTGGACCAGACAATCCAGTGATCAACAGAATGAGCATTGATCTATACAATTTGGGATACGATGACATGTGTGAACAAAGTCAGCAAGCCCCATCGCTCGGTTCCGTTAGTTGCCTTTTACGACAAGCATGGGTTGCTGAAGATCAATTCTAACCCGGATCTTCATGGGCTGCTGTTAAAGGTGTTCCAGTTACCCTGCAGTTTAACACTGGAAGACAGCCTGAAGTAGAGCAAGTGTTAGTCATTGCTGACAGGGGCACAGGTTTGGTGCTGACATGTAGATTCTAGTGTTGGGAATTGGTTAAAATCTCATAATTGATGATTGGTTTATTACTACCGATCAATCATCGAAAATAATTGGTTTGCGTCATTTATGAAATTTGTTAATGCACATAAAAATAAGGAACATGTAGTTCTTTTGGGTTTTTTTGGCAATGTTTCATATCTTTAAAGGATGACTAGTATGTTAGGAACATCAATTTCTTGGAATCTTTAAGATAAATTCATGACTTGAAACGAGCTTGTATCGCTTCAAAAATATAACAGACAAAACCAACCATGTGAAAAATATTGTTAATGAAAACAAGTGTTCCAGAATTGTTCGTGTTTGATTATGAGAAAACATGATCGATTGCTTGGTCGTTTAGTCACTGCGACCAATCTTCGATTATTTCAATTAATCGGACCACCACTAGTAGATTCGAGATAAAATCTCCATTGTACAGTGTACGAAGCACAGTTTTACAGTCTTCCACATCTACACTACTCCATGCTTTTTAAGGATACTAGTTATCATGATACACAGAACTCATTGTAATAAAAAGTCAAGGTATTTTTTAAGTAGAATGCCATGTGATGTTTCCCAGATAACATTGACTAATCTGCTGATGAGTGAAGAAGCATCTCATACTCTTTATGTTCAATGGCTTGCCCAGGTTTCAAGCAGGACTGAAGTGATTGTATGTCATCATGACCTAATGACTGGGTTTTCTTTGCTCATACTTTCAACCACTGGTGCTACTGTCCAGATTCGATGAGTTGCCGGTTAGATACAGCTGGAATACTGCTGACTGACTCTAAACAACATTTTTCATGTTCCAAGCAAACCTGCCAAGGACATTTAGTTTTGAGTCTAAGATAAATCCCCGGATGTGATCCCCTAAGCAAATATATTACTGATCTGACATCATCAGTATTTTATAATCCCACTCTACTCAATGACAAATGATACCTGGATTCCATGTAAAGAAGTTTCTCTGACAGTCCTCAACTTTCACTTCATCCCAAGGAAAAACATCTGGACGTCAGAGTAAGCCGTTGATAGGACAGTCATCACCTTCTTCTCCATCCCAGGGAAAAACATCTCAATGTCAAAGTAAGCCGTGATGATGGGACAGTTCTGTGAATGACAATCTTTTTATTGCCCAAATTGCCAGGTGATAGCGGCCAAGCTGGCCCAAGTGTGTGCTTGTTCTGGAGTGTTGTGAATTGTGGGGATTAGCTGTTGCAACCAACAGCCAACGGTCACTTAAGCCGATCAGTGGAGGATCAGAAGGAATGTACATGTCAGAAATAGAGGCTTTGGGAGATTTATAGCAGCGCATACTTCGATGTGATGTGTTTGGTGTGAAGGACAATTAATGCTTCATGATACCCTTAAGCATCTGTTTGTTTGAACGATTTTTGATAAATGGTTCACCTTTTACCTGAAAAATAACGAGAAAATCATCATCGTCAGCATCATCATCATCAGCATTATCATCATCATCATCATTGTCACCACCACCATCATCATTGTCATCATCATCCCACCATATAGGTGGAATATTGCTGAGTGCAGCGTAAACCTAAACTCACTCCCTCACTCACTCATCATCATCATCATCATCATCATCATCATCCATTTATGGGGGCGATGGGGTAGCCTTGTGGTTAAAGCGTTTGCTCGTCACGCCAAAGACCTGGGTTTGATTCCCCCACATGGGTACAATGTGTGAAGCCCATTTCTGGTGCCCCCCACCATGACATTGCTGGAATATTGCTAAAAAAGATGTAAAACTCACTCACTCACTCATCCATTTATGGCTCCTATTCAAAACAACGTTGAAGTAAATATGATTGGAAGCCAGCCAGGATTATTTTGAAATGTGTGTCCAAACACGATTTGATAATCTTGGCTAAAAAGTTTAAAACCAATCTCACACTAACCTATATGTCTTCATTTCATCTGAAAGTCATGTACAGAAAGAAAGACAAGATTTAGTGCCTGTAATTAATTGAAAAGCTGGCATAGTTGGGAACACATATGAGAAGACTGGAACAATATTACCACAATAAAATGGGCTTTGATTGAGATTAGTGTAGCCAATCCCAGATGAAATCCTTGTCATCGGAAGCCAGCTGAAGCTTGAAGCAGTAACTTCCAGGTGGATGCCGAAGTCCAAAAGGGACAAGGGCAAATGAGATGAATATTTCACCAATCTGGTTCAAGGGACCTTTATTATGCAACAACCTGCCAGATTTAACGTTGACTTAATTAATGTCCTTCCTTTTAGTCACTGAACCAATTCCGTTTGCATGCTGGAGTGCCTTGTTGTAGCCGTGAAATTCTCAATTCTAAAGGAAAGGCATGCATATTTAATCCTTTACACTTTCATTCTTTGAGTAATTGACCTGGGTGCAGTTGGTGGCGGCATTATGTTACAGATTACAGCTCTTTAATGGGTCCAGGATTGGGTTCAACAGTACTCCCCTTACATCATGGCGTGTCAGTTTAATGGTGGAGGGGGGACCTGAAGTGATGTTGTTTAAGCTACACTTGGCAATAATCCAGCTATATGGCAGCAGTCTGAAATAATCGAGTGTGGACCTGACAATCCAGTGACTATCATCATGATCATCGATCTACGCAATTGGGATGTGATGATGTGTGTCAACCAAGTCAGCGTGCCTCATTTTGGTCCAGGCACTCGGTGCTGAAAAAATAGAAACTTTAATGGGCAACCTGTGCAAGGTTTATTGCAGATTGCTATTCCATTGATTAATGGGACACCAAATAGCACTTTCATATATATAGCAGTTTGAAGCATATAGCATATGAAGTTCATCAGTGTATAGTAGTACATATGTAAAGAAATCCACAAAATATTAACAACACACAAATTTTCGTCCCACGTGTTTCAAGTGTAATTGTAACTGTGATCACTTCCTGAAGATGAAGTTGAAACACGTAGGAGGGAAATTGTTGTGTCATTATTTTGTGGATTTCTTTATATATGTTATATATATATTTATAAATTGAGCATTGCTTCTGCAGACTAAATTGCTGCTATTCACTGTGGAACGGTATAATCTCTTCTCTTGGAAGTTATTGAGACAATTGTTCCAAATGCATAATACCCTGTCACAGACATCAGATCCTGTCTATAAGATGCCTAGACTGTACCATCATCTGTGAGCTGGGTTGGTGGGGTAGCTTAGTGGTTAATGCAGTCGCTCACCATGCTGAAGACCAGGGTTCGATTCCCCACATGTGTACAATGTGTGAAGCCCATTTCTGGTCTCACCCGCCATGATATTGCTGGGATATTGCTAAAAGTGATATACATCTAAACTCCCTCTCATTCATCTGTGAGCAGTAATGCCATGATCTGTGGCTTGGTAACCCCATTCCTGATCCTCCATCTATTAGCACCATGTTAAACAGTTTTACAAAGTAAAAGATGTCCATGACCTGCATCCATTTGACCTTCGGCCACTTGACCTTTACCCTCTTGACCTTCATCCACTTGACCTTCACCCTCTTGACCTTCATCCACTTGACCTTCATCCATATCACCTTTATCCATCGTTGATACTGCTCAAAGCCATCTTAATCCAAATTCATTAATCTCATGTAAAATTTGGCTAAACAGCAGAAAACTAAGTGACAGCTCTATTAGTTTTGGGATCTTAGTTAAGATCTCAATCAGAAAAAGCGTAAGGTTCATTAAACTTAGAGTCTGGGTCTGAGATATAACATTTTCAGTGGTAACTTGGGATGTAGTGTGTCCCAACATCCCTACCCTGATGCATCACATGCTGCAAGATGCAAGATGCAGTAACCACAAGCTCAGTCAGTTTGAAACAGCTTGCCACCATTCCACACAACTGAGTGTTGGTGGTAATCTGATTGTGGACCAGCATGACTAACTGGAAGTGACCACCTCTCACAGTTAGGCAGGCTCACTCAGCTGGGTTGACCAAGGGTCACTGACTAGTGAGAAACAATTGTGTAGTGGGAAGAAAAATTGTCAAAACTGCATTGGAACACAATATGTCATGAGCCAACAGGTTTTATGTATGTCAGGGTTAATGACTTTGTGAGAGCATGTCCAACAATGACTCCTCAAATTGTTTTTTTTTCTGTTTGAAAAAAAATGCGGGACTTTGGAGACAAGTTTATTTCTTTTAGATAATTATTTACTGACCTTTGAGGACTGATATGTTGTTAACTGTCAATTATGTTTCAAATGCTCATTGTTTTGTAATAAGGCAAGGGAGTTCTTGTCCAGAGCAGCTGAAATGTCAAGAAATGTGAAACATACCTGTGTATCACAGTATATCCAATGTCAGAGTACAGTGGCACACAGGAACTTGGTTTGACAGAGTTATATCCCTTAGCTGCTAGGATCTGGTTGGTTGCAGTTTGAATCCCTTGAGCCAGAAAGCAATGGTGATCGATTGGATTAAGGTGCACATGCATCTTCATGTCAAGAGTTGCATCTCTTAGACGTGCCAGCAGTTGTTGTTCATGGTTTGAATCTCAAATTAGTCACTACCATACCTAAGCATGTAGGATAGGCTGAAGTAGTACATTTTTCTCAACCACAATGGACTTCCTCCCAAAGTTACCCATACTGAGTTTCAATTTTCTGAAATGATCCAGACTGGATCCAACTCTTCTCTCTTCAAACTGATTACAGTGACCCTTACTTTCCATACAACATCATTATTAGGAATTTAGTGACAGAGATGCTCATGAAGAATGTTTGAGCCGGTCCAGTGGTGTCCACAGGGGCGTGTCACACTAAGAAACAGCGTTAGAAAGACATATAGGTACATAGACCGTACCCTAGTACTATATAAAAGGGAAGGGATGTAACGACGGAACCACCCCCTCCTCAATCAAAGTTAGATTTCACCACGTAAACTATTTTTAAGGCCCCATTGAGGCCTACAGATTGAAAGCGAGATGATTTCCCTACAAAATGAGCTATAAATGGTCACAATCGGATCATTATTTCAAAAGTTATACGCCACGGCTCACCAAAAACAGCTACCTCCGCAATTCCAAGCCAAAATCAAGGATCACCCAAGACAGTGAAAACTCACCTTTTAAATTCGTTTATTAATTCCAGCCATGTTGACAACACCTATGTAGGGCTAGATTTCTATCGGCAGCAGCATTCCATTGGTCTAAAAACTTATTGCAACATCTACAAATCATTTCCTCGACAGTAAGCAGGCACTTTCTCCAAAACCATCGGCAATCATACTCACTTGTCGGCCATAGATGGCCTTGACATTTAAGTGATCTGAGCAGATCCGCAGAAACTGAATTAGGCCATCCGATTTTGACTGTTAGCTAATGGGCGCGAAATATGAACTTTGCAATATGCCTTCTATTTTGGATCATGTACGGAACAGTAAATTGTTAAGAATAATTTTAGAGGTTGTAAAAATGTATTCGATATTGGTTCATTTTTAGGAAATTTTATTTATAAATATTTAACCTCTAAAATTATTTTTACCTGAGTGCGGCGTTAAACAACAAACCAAACAACCATGCACTTCATCTGTTCACCAGCTCTTCCCATCCTCTCCGAATCCCAGTACACTGTCCTGCTGTTGACTCTCAAGATATACAGTCTACACATTGATTTAGGCAGCACACGTCCCATGTTTGAGGATCACACATCCCATGTTTGAGTGTATAACCAATCAATGTTACTTTAATGTAGTCAAGTAGTAAAGGTACTCCTGGAGTGTTTGAGTAACCCACCATCTGTTCATCACAAGTACTGGAACAAACACTTGGCATCATCAGCTTGTATTCCTGGGATATAGGCGTGCCAAGGTAGTTCTTGTTTCAAATATTTGGTGGGCGAGTCTGTTGTTTTCAGTGGCAGAAGGGTAGCCTAGTGGTTAAAGTGTTCACTCATCATGCCGAAGACCCGGGTTCGATTCCCCACATGGTTACAATGAATGAAGCCCATTTCTGGTGTTCCCCCTGCCGTGATATTGCTGGAATATTGCTAAAAGCGGCATAAATCCATACTCACTGGCTGTTGTTTTGGTGTTTACTCCTCATGCTGAAGAAAAAGGTTTATTCACTGCATTGTTACATATTAGGAACTGTTTTCTAAGTGTCCCATCTAACACTCCTCTAAGATGGAACAAATTACGTCATGGTGTTTTGTATACTAGTAGATCATGAGTGGACAGGGCCAATGGCAAATCCAGAAGAGACCAGTGATTTATTGTATCTGTCTTTTTTTTACCCCTGGACCACTGTACCATGGACCAAAAACACCATAATAAGTACATACCTTTTTAATGCAGACTAATATATATTAGTATTCTCTGCCATCTAAATCATGATACTCTTATTGAAATAAACTCTACCATCCTCCACCCATACATCCCCAACACATTTCATAATGTGCGTATATATTAATTAATTTTTTTTTAAATCAATAACATAAAGAATTTAAAGTGTCCCAGTCACATAGAAGTCACAAAATGATATCAAATGAAAACTAATATACCAATATCAATAAATGACAAGGTTTAATTTGAATGTTATTCTGTGTATATCCATTGTCTTCTTCATCCTCCAATATCCTGTCAGCTAATGTCCAAATATTTATTAATTCATAAATTGGAAACGCTGTCCACATGTTGACACACCTATGATAATTTTGAACTGTTGGACATATGGCAACAGCTGTTCATGTTCCAGCCACTTGACAAGTACTGGAAACTCCTGGCCACACCAGACCAAATGTGTCAACTGTGACCTTGAACTTGCTTGCTTCTTGGAGTAAGCTGGAGTCTCCCTGTTGTGGAATTATTCGTGACCAACCTCCGATATTCTCAAAGGTTTGAAGACCGATTTAAACTTGCAGCGTTAATCTAATGAACTGATTTGAGCAGACGTCCAGTTTGGTGTTTCATTGAACATGATCTGTCCCTTTTAGTTTATTTTCTGAAACAAACTTTATGTTTTTGTGGTGTGAAAACTCTGGCTTTGACTATGTCAAATGTTTATGATGATGTATAGCAGTCACCTTTATCAGGGCTTGAAGATTCAGGTCTTCAGGAAACCCATGCATGTCATAAGAGGCAGGTGGTCAGGCTCGCTGACTTGGTTGATGAATGTCATCGCATCCCAGTTGTGTAGGTCAGTGCTCATGCTGTTGATCACTGGATTGTCCAGTCCAGACTTGATAATGTTCAGACCACTGCCATATAGCTGGAATACTCCTGAGAGCAGCGTTAAAGAACAAGCAAACAAAAGTTGACTCATCAATGTTTCCTCTTCGCATCCCTTGAAATGCATCTGTGAGCAAGTATCAAGAAAAAAAATCAACCATTTCAGACAAAGCTTCCTGAAGAACCTGATCGACATCATCATGTTTTGCATTTCACATTCCCATAAGTGGCAGCCATTTACATTTGTGTCTTTTTTTCCCAGCTATGCATGATACCGGCCAAGTCGTGCTTGTCATCGTGGGCTCGTTTGGTGCCGTCATAGGCCTGGTCCTCGGAACAGTCCTGTGCAGCTGGTGTTTTGGGAAGAAGAAGAAGGTTGATGAAGAGGAGGAAGTGTTTGCGAAGAAGTATAAGGACGAAGAAGCTGGAAATGTCCCACCTTCGGGCATCCCAAAAGGAGGTACCCCTGGATCACCTGCTCTCACTCGCAAAACTATCAAGTAAGTTTCTTTTTATCTATTGTTGCAAGGTCACTACTTGGTCGCTGAAGATGAACACTTTCAGCTACAGATTCAACTGACCAAAACAAAACAGACTTTGGCTTAAGCAATGAGATGATCTATGGGACATACAAACTGTTGAAAAATTCCAAGTCACTCACTTCCTAATTAAAACACATGATGACAGCTATAAGATGTTGAAGGATTTATTGTTACCTGCACTGAGTGCAACCTGTGACTCAAGGTAACCTGCACCAGCCATTTTTAACATGCACCAGTGCAGGTTCAGTAAACAGCAAAATCGTACCATGATGGCAGACAGTTATGGCAGTATTTGTTATCCTAACTTGTGTTTGTCGAGTTCTATTGTTCAAACAATCGTTGTGATACTCTGAGCAATATTGTAACATGTTATTGTGTCAAAAGTCACTCTGTTGTCATATTCTCGGGTATTTGATTGTCAACTGATCTTCTCATTATTCACATGTAACACTTCAACCCTCTGCAACACCAACCCATGAAGATCCAGATTAGAATTGATCTTCAGTAACCCATGCTTGTTGTAAGAAGCAACTAACGGGATCGGGTGGTCAGGCTCGCTGACTTGGTTGACACATGTCATCATTTCTCAATTGCGGAGATCGATGCTCATGCGGTCGAGCACTGGATTGTCTGGTCCAGACTCGATTATTTACAGACAGCCGCCATATAGCTGGAATTTTGCTGAATGCAGCGTAAAACTAAACACACACACGCACACTCTGTTTTTAAAATGCTACAGCAGTTATACATATTCACCAAGATTATTAATTAAAAGACATTTTTTCAAGTTATGTATATTTTAAATGTTGATTTTACAGCTGTTTTATCTCTTTTCTCTATTTTCTCTCTTGATGTTGTGTTTCAATCCCTTCCATTGTCAACATCCGGGTAAGGTGCTTCATTCATAATATCTCTGATGTTACATTGTGTGAAATTTATTTATTTATTTTCAGGATTAATAACTTCTTTCCAATTTTACTAATGATACTTGCGTTTATTTTGTTTGCAGATTATATATGATGAGTGCAATTATTAATTTAGATATCAAACAGCAGTAGACAAATTCAATAATAAATAAATGAATTAAATTATTTTCCCAATTTAATTTACCCACTTCAGGGAAAATCTGTCAAAATGAATCTCTCTTTTATGACATAGTTGTAAAAAGTCTTTCTGTGACGTAAAATCCTCATATACAGCTTGTGTGTATTTGATGGTGTATACAATGCGTTAGAATACAGAGTAGTTCTTGATTATTCAGGTCAGGGCCTTGAAATAAATTATCCACCAATGAAAGAAATTGCAACTGAGCATAAATAAACTAACAAATCTAAAGATGTAATCATGAATCACTGTAAAGTTACATTGATGACACCAAGTGTTTCACATCATCTGTCATCTTTGTGACTAGTCAAGTTCCATAGAACTATTCTGACAATGGGCTTAAATATATACTCTCAGTGCAACAGAATACCCAGTGTTGACTATTCTCAGAAACAAATTCGAATGGATCACTGAAAGTCAGCAATAACACCAGATGTTCGCGAAAGGTAATTTCCAAGACAGGATGTCTAGACCATGCTGAGGTACTGTGTTAGAATCATCATGCTTGCTGTGGGATGAAGATTCTTGGTTAAGGTCAGAAGAGGCTAATTTAGGTTCAATGACTTGAGGGTCACGATATGGCTGAGATATTGCTGATGTGACGTTAAATAGTAACTCACTCACTCACTCACTCAATGGCTTGGTTGTGTGTCTTCACACCCGACCCGTGAAGATCCAGGATAGAATTGATCTTCAGTAACACATGCTTGTCGTAAGAGGCGACTAACAGGATCGGGTGGTCAGGCTCGCTGACTTGGTTGACACATGTCATCATATCGCAGTTGCATAGATCGATGCTCATGTTGTTCATCACTGGATTGTCTGGTCCAGACTCGATTATTTACAGACCACCGCCATATAGCTGGAATAGCTTAAAACTAAACTCACTCACTCACACTCACTCATCACATCCTGACAGCATAGATCTTTGCTCATGATATCAACCACTGGAAACTGAAACTGAGTCTTGTCTGAAAGTGACAGACAGTATATCATCTCCTCTGTTTGATTCCTCCGACAAAATGGGAGTTTAAGGTTTCATTTATCCTTCATCCAGGAGGACACATTCTCTTCCCACAGAGGTTACTTGTCACATCTTCCTACGAACGTGTGTTCTAATACGGCCATATTTCCCAGTTCTTGTATAATCCCCTAGCAGCAAAAAATCGCAACATGAATTATCTCCCTTCTTTCTATCCAATCAGAACACGTGTTACATCAACTTAGATCCAACTTGACTAACACAAGCAAATGTGGGGCAACAAACATCCTTACTTTGCTGGGGACATGTGTTGATGTGACACATAAGACATTTAATGGCTAGCTTGTCCGTTGTCTACGAGGGCGATGGAGACGACATTGATCCGTCTAGTTCTGTCTAGAAGAAAAGCGCAGGGGAAGAGGTTCTAGTTTTCCCGAAGCATACAGAAATTACCGAGGCCTTGCGAATGATCACTTTTGAAACAACGTCGCTGATTGCACATCTAAATGTGATTGCAACCAATCACGTATCCTGAACACTCGCACCATGAAAGGACCGTATTAGAACTGAGGTTCGTAGGAAGATATGACAAGTAACCTCTGTGGGAAGAGAATGAGGAGGACAATGTAACACATAGAGATGGATGAAGATGAGGATGTAATCATTCCCATAGTGCAGTTCAGTCACATGCTCATAGCTCACACAATGGTCACCCTGTCAAGTGATCAGTTGGCTTTCATTCTCAGCTCCCTTGGGAGAATACATAAAATCTGATCTCACCAACAATGATAAATAATAACCAAATCCTCAAAGGCATATTCCTTCTACCCTCATGGCAACTAACTTGTTTGCCAGTTTATGAGACTGTGGATGTTTTGTTTGACAAAGGTTGGTGAGTTGTGAAACAAATCCTTTTGATGAAGACAAAATTTCTCAGTAGCTGTGCTGTGTGATGTTGTAGCATGGTTGTTGAAACACCCTGGCAAGAATACAGTCAAACTTACTTGCCCAGCATCCATTATAGGCCGTACTTGTCAAGACCTGTGTAAACACAAATGTTAGATTACCTGTAGTTGGCCTTCAGTGTCATTTAGGTGAAGTCTTGTTTGGCTTGGAGTTTACAGTAACCTGTCCGATTTCAATAAAATGTGCCCATTTTGAACCAAATGACAAGTTGGGATATTAAACTTGCTGTGAATGGCGTAGTTGATGGTCATGTTTGGAATCATTGAGAAGCCATCTTGGGATTTATAGATTTAACAGGTTCCCACGTTTTTTACGTCAGGTGAAATGGGTTGAACATTGTGCTTGTCAGTCACATAGCTGTGTGCATCTGTTTATCTGTCTGTCCATAGCCAAGACACCATGATTCAATCTAAATATTGTTGCCTACAGCTAAAATACACTGGCACATCAAATGATAAAAAATCTACCATAAAATTGTTTCAAAGGTTTCTTGAGGCCTTGAATTTGAAAACTTTGATCCAGCAATCTCTGAGCTAGAGTCATATGACAATCTTTGAAATTTTGATGAAAAGAGCATGCTCGGTTGTGCCTCATAATTTCATAAATGTAAGACTGGAACTTTTGGAATATTGCTTGACATGAAAGGAAAGTTGACTATTGGAATTTTGAAATTATCCCTTTATTCCTTTTAGGTGTCCATGGGGTGACCTCCTACTTGTCTAAAAGTGTTTTACCCCAACATTTCACAAAGATGTTATGAGTAAGGATGCTACCATTTCACATTTTCTTTTCTCAGTTAGCTTCAACAACATTTGCTTTCATTTTTGACAAAGTGTCCTGAACCTCTGATGATAGATTCATAGATCTATGTTCTCCATGTTTATTGACAAATGCCCCATAGATCAAGGAATAAAGTTTTCCCTTAAGTTTGTCATATGGGATATTTGTGTACAACATCAAAAAATTATTTGTTTTTGGACAGAACTGAACTCCATTTCTGAGATTGCAAGATATTGGAAGTGATATAAACCACTTAATTTTTTTTACAAAGGGGGTGGGGTAGCCTAGTGGTTAAAGCATTTGCTCATCACACTGAAAATCCAGGTTCAATTCCCCTTATGGGTACAATGTGTGAAGCCCATTTCTGGTGTATCTAAACTCACTCACTCACTCACTCAAATGTGAGACTCAGTCTTGTGTATCATGGGAAGATGAAAATATTCCAATCAAAGCAGACAAATATAACCAATGCACCATATATGGAAGTCCTGTTTTGTTCTAATGAATATTTAACCTTTCATGGCAGCCATTTTGACAGGTCCCGTCTAATATGTGAGTGACCTTTCACGGACAGAATCCACACGAGGGATCTCAAATCCAAATTCTTCTCCCATTGCATGATTTTCTCCCCCTAAACTATCCAGCCATGAGTTATTTACGCAAGATGGGACTGATGCTTAAGTGCATGCAGAAACTGTGGCGATAAAGATCATTGTCCCATATTCATAGTAATGGTATTCTATATTTAAACATTAATTATTATTCGTCTTATTTTCAAATATAAATGTTGACTAGGCAGTGATCTCATTTAAAAAGAAGAACCTTTATGATCAAATAACCAGATCAATGGACAGGATCAATTTTTTATGAAAAGCTTTCCATTACCTAGTGTCACTATATTTTTACACAACCATTTAATGTTCACATGGCACCGATAACTTGTCTCGTAAACTATCATTGATTAAATAGTATGCATGTCCAGTATGGCGCATTTCCATGACCCTTGTTTTCTTCATCCGTCTAAGCACTGTGAATGCTTCCGCATTTAATGGCAACCATTTTTTGGTAAATCTTGCATTCATCCGCCATTAGGTTCAGATTTGGGTTTTATCTTCTTTAAAGCGCCATGAATACTAGAAGCCATCTGAAATCCCACATCCTGCCATCTATCAAGATGAATGTCACGTCTCTCACAGGCCATCCTATAAAAACCTGTGAAGATCCCGTGGTTAGAATTGGTCTTCAGTAACCCATACTCTGTGTAAGAGGCAACTAACGGGATCGGGTGGTTAGGCTCACTGGTTTGGTTGTCACATGTCATTAATATATTCCAGTTGTGCAGATTGATGCTCATGCTGTTGATCACTAGATTAGCCAGATTTGATTATTTGCATACTGCTGCCATATAGCTGGATTATTGCTGAGTACAGCAATAATCAGACAAACAAACAAAACCATACTATAAAATATGTGGCTAAAACCACAGTATATCTGTCTTTGAAAGTTTAACCCAAAAAGCTTCAATATCGTGATCTTCACTCTTTCATTGTGTGGAGATGGTTGTTTAATATAGCAGATCAAAGCAGTTGTATGGAAAACATGATTTAATTTAAAATGAGCATCTCCAGGCAGGGTGATTGTTGTGTCCAGGACATGGATTTGCATTGGGAAGACATCAACTTGGAGACATTTGAATTACTCATGAAGGGAGACTGGTTAGCTTAATAATACATAATTTGTTGGATGCACATATATTCTTGGAGAGGCAGACAAGCCAAGTTGGTTGTCCCACCTGGATCACTGTGCTTAAAGTGTTCGTAATGTTATGGGGGCAGTGGGGTAGCCTAGTGGTTAAAGCGTTGGCTCCTCACGCCGAAGACCCGGGTTCGATTCCCCACATGGGCACAATGTGTTAAGCCCATTTCTGGTGTCCCCTGCCTTGATATTGCTGGAATATTGCTAAAAGCGGCGTAAAACTAAACTCAGTCAGTCAGTCGTAATGTTATGATCTGTTCTAATTCATATCTTTATCATAGGGTAACAAATGTTGTACTACTACGAACACATTGCGGATCATGACACTGAAATATCAACTGCTAGTTTCAACACGGAGAAGAAATTTTTTTTTTTTTTCATGAGCGTTACACCAATCCTCAAGATGCTGTTGCCTTTGGAATCAAAATCCAGACCCGTCTGTTGTCAGAAAGAGCGTTTTTTAGATTCCAATTGCCTAATGATCAACACATTACATAATGATGTTGAATTAACATGTGTTTGTAGTGAATGGAATATAATCATCTAACTATGTCAAGTAATGATTTGCTAAGGAATGTATGTAGCCAAGATTGTAGACAATGATAGTTTAAAATGGCTGCATAAATATTTGTGAAAATGAGCCTTACAGTGAAAATACATGCGAAATTAGTGATGAAATACACTAGATGTGATGATTTATCATTTCAGTTCTCTTTTGAATGCAGAGGTTAAGATTACTTATAATCTAAGCCAGAAATGGCAATCAACTGTGCCAACATTTTATCAAATCAACTGGTGATTCAATAAAAATATTACCCAATCATGTTAGATCTGTACAGCCAATTACTATTTTGGGATAATTTGTATGTATTGAACAATTTGCCTGTCATTTTATTGCTTTCAGTTGTTTGCAAAAACAGTATGTTGGCACATCATAGCCAACTAAAAAGGTATGACTGTCCATGAGTTAAGCAAGGCATGCATTGTTTGTAAATCCTGTTCACTGTTTTCTCCAAAGTTGGTTTCAAGGTATCAACGGGGCAGTGGGGTAGCCATGGTTAAAACGTTCGCTATCCATGAAGGGTTAGAATGAACCTTCAGTAACCCATGCTTGTCGTAAGAGGCGACTAATGGGATCGGGTGGTCAGGCTCGCTGACTTGGTTGACACATGTCATCGGTTCCCCATTGCGCAGATCGATGCTCATGCTGTTGATCACTGGATTGTCTGGTCCAGACTCGATTGTTTACAGACAGCTGGCATATAGCTGGAATATTGCTGAGTGCGGCGTAAAACTAAATTCACTCACTAAAGCGTTCGCTCGTCATGCAGAAGACCCGGGTTCGATTCCCCACATGGGCACAATGTGTGAAGCCCATTTCTGGTGTCCCCTGCCGTGATATTGCTGGAATATTGCTAAAAAGCGGCATAAAACTACACTCACTCACTCACTCACTCACTCACTCACTCACTCACTCACTCACTCACTCACTCACTCACTCACTCACTCACTCACTCACTCACTCACTCACTCACTCACTCACTCACTCACTCACTCACTCACTCACTCACTCACTCACTCACTCACTCACTCACTCACTCACTCACTCACTCACTCACGGCATCAACAGCAGCAATCAGACTGTGATTGCTGTAAATACCATGAGTTGAATAATCTGCCAATCACTTGAACAGTTTCACAATTAATGTTCAAAATATTTTGTGAAATTTCATATAAAATGAATCAAGAAGATTAAAAACATACAATGAACACTTTTGCAAACATGGAATATTGCTGAGTTTGGCGTTAAAGAAGAAACATACAAATCAAACATTGGGAGTGGTGGTAGCAATGGATCACTCCATGCTCTGGTCATAGAAACGTTCAAGAACTGCTTGATGTTAGGGCACCCCAATACATCATACACATACTTGATAAAAACTCTGTCTCCAGCTTTCTGGCTTTTTTCACCAAAGTGTTCCAGCAACTGTTTGTGTCAGGCAGTCAACCCTTTGTTCTGAAAGATAACTTGAGTGATGAAGCTGAAACTTTAAGATGCTCAGCACGGTTAGGGCTGTCATTTGTTTCTGTCGTGATTTCATCCTTTGTATAGTTTTTGAAATGGAAGTGTCCGGCAGGTTCTGCGAAGATGGAAAGGTAGAGTTTTGTTAAAAGAGAAAGCTATCAGGAAGCCAGTGTCTCATCCATCATGGATGTTTTAGTCTCCTTTGATTTGCAGTCGGAAAGAAATGCAACACGCTGTTGAATAAAAACTGGAACCACCTGCTCTGGAGTTGTTAAATTGTTTTTGTTGACGATTGAAATATTGGAACAACACTTTGTAATTTTCTGTTCTTATAAATTGTTTCATTTTGGACCAACATCACAAAGCTACATTTTACATGCACATGGTTAGTTGTCATGATTTGAAGTCATAATGAAGGAAACAAACTGACTTCATCCCTGATGTGAACACTCAACCACTGATGTGAACACTCAACCATTTATGAACACTCAACCATTTATGTCTATACTCAACCCCTGATTTGAACACTGAGAACACCATTGATGTGAACACTCAACCATTGATGTGAACACTTGATGTGAACACTCAACCATTGATGTGAACACTCAACCATTGATGTGAACACTCAACCACTGATGTGAACACTCAACCATTGATGTGAACACTCAACCATTGATGTGAACACTCAACCATTGATGTGAACACTCAACCATTGATGTGAACACTCAACCATTGATGTGAACACTCAACCATTGATGTGAACACTCAACCACTGATGTCTACACTCAACCATTGATGTGAACACTCAACTATTGATGTGAACACTCAACCACTGATGTGAACACTCAACCACTCTACCACTATTGATGTGCCACTCAAGCAGTGACATCAACAGTGACATGAACACTCAACCACTTAGCCTACCACCCAGCCAACCACTGATGTGAACACTCAACCACTCAATCTACCACCCACTCAACCACTGACATGAACACTCAACCGCTGACATGAACACGCTTTCATCCACTCACTCAACCACAGGACCAAGGTATATGGAAACCTGGTAAGCATCAGTCCAGACACTGATGCAGATGGAAACTCGGATCCAGACTTCACGACAGTTACTACGTTAGTCAGGTACCAGACATTGCCCCACGTAGTTGGGGAGTACAAATCTGTTACACACTAAACTGATTTCATGTCAGAAATGTTGGAATGTATTCAGCCTTAAATTATTCGTTATCCAAATGAAAAATCTATCAAACATGGAGTGGCCAACAAATATTCTATATGAAATTTCATAGACTGAAATAAAATGAATAGACTGAGAAACACATATGCACATGTAGTCCAGTAACGTCTACAGAACTAAGATAACACCATTGCTAAGATAATATGATGGTATGCCGGAAGAATTGCAATGATCCACAAAATCAATTTCATTTAGATTTACATAATAGCTTCCTGACAACATTTCCTGCAAATATAGATTTATATGTCTGACAGAAACAAATAACCAGTTCGATATATTCTTTTGTCTATCAGGTGCAAGATTTAAGTTATATTTTTCAATATATCAAACCCAAGCCTTTTAGGATAAGACTACAGGTTTAATGCAAGTGATGTTATTCCTGTTATTATTATTTCTGAGAAAATATGAATGCAATTTAGTTGATGTTACAAAAAGATGCTTAAAAACAGAAGGATATATCTCTTGGCTTGATGAACACATGAGCATTCTGCCTTGCAAGAGATCTTTCTGCTTTAGCTCAAAACCTTTTGACACCGTCTCTGTATACCGCATCTCAAATCTAATTAGATACTTCCTGAATGTGATGCATTTTCTACGATGGCAAGTCCTTATCACTAAAGCCATAAGTTGCAGCCAATACAAACTAATTGAGCTGCGTTTTTCTCATCACCAGCAAGGCGATTTTCTTCATCAATTTTTTAATCAATTATTTATGTGTAAACACTCTCCTGCCCCCGATGACACTAACCCCAAAGTCCTTCAGTCGTTTGCCGTGGTGATCAAACAATTCCTGTAACTCTCCAGAACACATGGCATTGTTAGAAATCGAGTAAAACGCTAACAAGATAGATACTGACTGTTTGATTTGTTCATAGCCGAGTAATCGTCCTGCGTTATGGATTAGTATATCTCTCCTCCGTACCAGAGTTGATGCGGACGCATCCACTGACGAGTCTGATTTTTGGAGTGTCCCAGCGTTTATAGTTTACGTTTGTAGCCCTTCGAGACAATCCAAGATGGCTGACTTTTTTGTATTGCAGAGTTATTGTGTGTCGTCTGCTTTCATAGTGGCTTATATCGTGATGGAAGAGAGATTACTGTTTAATCAATCTGGCACAGTGTTGGCCGTGCCATGAGCATAACATCTGCTACGCTGCCACTATCAGAGGATTTAGTTGTAGAAGTTGCCAGCGGGATGTGACAGTGGATATTTTGTCGTTGCCGGGTCTTGCTTGACATCGACTGTGTCTTGATGACAGGATGGCGGAATGTTTAAGGTGGTATAGATTTTTTTTTCCTTTTCCATAGCACTGTAATTCCATTGTATCATTTTTTGTACGAGGCATGTTTGAGTTCTATCCAGGTTGATCACGAGATTTGCCATGTAATGCTCACTTTTATGTTTTCATTTACACTTCAAAGAGTTCTGCAATTTCTGAGGTTTAACATCATGCAGTTTTAACACTTAGTGATTTATTTGTAGAAGTTTTCAAGAAATATATCAGATTAATGTAAACGGTTTGCACTGGAAAGCAAATTGAAAACCAGAAGTTTCATGTTACAAAAAGCAATCAGGTTGTCTGATACCTATCTCAGTGAGCATTAATACACAGATTTCATTGGCTCTCATAAACTAAAAACCACAAAACTATCACTTCTGTTACAGTCTGAGGTTTTACACTGGTAAATCATGAAACTCTCCTCAACATTTTTAAAACAATGTTATGAAAAAACTTATATTCATGTTCACAATATGCAGTTGAGCTTTGAAGAAATGATATTTTTGTTTTCAATATAACTTGGTATCTTTCAATGGAAGCGTCAGTGCATCTTAAAATAACCCAATTACCATGCTCCACATCAACAGATTTAAATCTGTGCTGTAATGTAAAATTTCATCAAGATATCGTCATGGAGGATTTTTGTGAAAATGGAAGTGTATTTTAACATTAGGGGTTCTTGACTGCGTCCTAAAATAAAATAACATTAATCACAGCAACGTGTTGTATGCAACTCTTGTTGTGTACAGTTTTTGAGGCCGAGTCTTAGATACACGTACATGGAGGATGGAACAGGGTAAAAGATGCTCACATCCTTCATGAATTTTATGGTTTGTCTTGTTCTATTGGAGAATTTTTCGCATTAAGAAATCATGAAGATGTATATAGCTGTGAAATGTCATTTGAAAGTATGTTGAATTATTCATGGAAGTCTAACACTTAAACATAGGTGTAAATTTGATGCTTCGGGGCTGATATTCAAATTCAAAATGTCGCCCAAATAACATGGCTCATGGAATAAAGGTATTGATTTTCATATTGATCGTAGATTGTGGTGGATTATATTTGTTGAGCTCATTGTTTATCAATATTCCTAATTAGTAGAGTTGATTGCGCCATGGTTGTCGATGCAAACACTTGGCTTTGTGCTGTAGTGTAGGTGCATTTGTGATCTAGTTGGTTTGATATGTCATCACACGTTGCCCTTTCTTAATTATCAATCTTTCATTAAATGTATAAACTACCCATTATTAGTTCTTCTTTGTGAAACAATTTCAATATTTGATTGGGTGACTTAGTGTTTAAGGTTATGTCTCATCGTTGCTGTTGGCTAGGTTTGATTCCCAAATGGTAGAACATGACAAGTTTCGTCTCCATCAACAAGTCTTTACAAGATGTACTTCAGTGATTCACCCCTTCTACATAGAACAGCAACTCCACTCTTATCCAGACTTGTGTTAATTGCAAGTCAGTGTGAATTATTTATTCAGGACTCTATGTTCTTCTATTGTTCTCATAAACCCTGGTTAAATGCATCATTGTGAATTTTGACACCATCTCTATACGGCTTATCACCCCGGCTTAGTCAGAGAACAGATGAACTCCCTGGGGAGAGTTTATAATGTCATCACTGATCCGAAACCGTCCAATCTAGGCCACATTCTGGTTCCGATAATTCCCTAGTTAAGAGGAATATAGTGAAATGCTATACCTCTGTGAAGGGATGAAGTTTTAGATAAGGATTACCATGCATGTATCATGAAGGCAACGCGGCCAAACAAGCAGGCAGTGTTAACTGTATTGATCTGGTCTGACCGGGGATGGAGTTGTCCTTCAAGTGCTTGGTTGCAGTAGTCATGTTCTCAAGGTGCAGAGATGGATATGCATGTTGTTCACAGGGCACCTTGAAGGATGGCTATTTGTGCCCATTGGTAATGACGATTTGCCAACATGAAGAATATTTTTGAACCATCAATGAACTTCATTTGGGCTTTCCTCCACTCACTCCCTGGCTTGGTTGACACATGTCATCGGATCCCAAGTGCGCAGATCATCCTCATGCTGTTGATCACTGGATTATCTTGTCCTGACTTCGATTATTTACAGACCGCTGCCATATAGCTGGAATATTGCTAAGTGCGGCGTAAAACTAAACTCACTCACACACTAAAGCGTTCGCCCGTCATGCAGAAGACCCGGGTTCGATTCAGCAAAAATGGGTACAATGTGGGAAGACCATTTCTTGTGTCCCCTGCCGTGATATTGCTGGAATATTGCTAATAAGCGGCATAAAACTAATTAACTAACCAACCAGCCAACCAGCCAACCAACCAACCAACCAACCAACCAACCCACCCTCTCTCCCTCCCTCACTCATTCACTCACTCTTCTGTTTATAGAAAATGCATGCTTGTTTTTAGCTTACACATGATTGTTTAATCTAAAAATTTGAAGAACTTGTTAGTTTATCTTTATGTTTTTGTATGATTTAACTATAAGTATGGAAACGTTTTTACGATTGAATGGTTTGGCTGCTTACTAATTCCAAAATGGTTAATTTGGTAAGTAAAATGTCACCATTGAAATATATGAAATGTTCTAAATTGGGATTGTCCAGAGGTTTGATTGTATGCTTTTAAACAGAGTGTCACTTTATGGCCAAATCTTTGCCTTTGTGACATTCCATTCAAACCTCTCACTTACACAACACACAAACTTTCAAATATCAGCTGCTACCTTCAGTCTATGCACAAATAGTACCTTTAAGTGGAATTCCCCCCAGTTTCGACTCTGGCTCCAGATTGTTCAATGGTCAATTAGTCTATGGTCAGCATCAACAATCAGCTGGCTGGACGTCTGAGTGCCGGTCACCATTGGCTTCATTAGTATATCTGCCTTCAGGGGGCTCATGGGTGCTTTACAATTCCAAGGACTGAACTCCCATGGACTGCAATCACTACTGAGAATGTTGCTCATTCCTGCAGGCCATGTAGTAGTAGTAGTAGTGGCCATGGATGTGCTCACCTGATGGATAGGTCAAAATTGTTTTTTAAAAAATTCATTATGTAACAGCAGGGGCCATGGTTGGATAGTTCCCTTGGCTAATGAACATTCTCTGGTACTGTACTTGTCCATGTTGTCCTGCTGGGATATACTTGCTCATGCCACACTGATGGTATAGATGCAGGGCAATCCTCCGGTACAGGCTTTGTTTTGGCATGCTGCTGGTTTATGCTTTGTCCTGCTGTCCTGCAGGTATATGCTTTGTCATGTCAGCTTGCAGGTATATGCTTTGTCATGTTATCCTGGCTAATCCTGCTGGTACATGCTTTCTCATCTCAACCTGCTGGTATATACTTTCTTGTTTCCACCTACATGGTCATATGCTTGTTCATCATGGTCAGCCTGATGGTATATGCTATTTGATGGTATCATGGCACCTGCTGCAAATGGTTTATGCTTTCTGTGCCCTACTCAGGTGCTAAAGTCACATACTACATAGTCTTTCCCACCAACAATCTACATTCCACATCCCTGATGAATACAGTCTATAGTGGCCTCGGGGCGGTGTGGTTAAAGTGTTCGCTCGTCACACCGAAGACTAGGGTTCGATTCCCACATGGATACAATGTGTGAAGCCCATTTCTGGTGTTCCCCGCCATGATATTGCTGGAATATTGCTAAAAGCGGCGTAAAACCAAACTCACTCACTCACTCACTCACTCACTCACTCACTATAGTGGTCTCACCTTCTGATGCACATGAGCGAGTCTTCATGCTACCCAACATCTCTGATAGGGTGGACACTTTACCACTTTTCCAACTACTGAACCGGACTATTGACATATCCTGACTAAACCTGATTACAAGACCGCCTCCAGATATTATACATCAAACTAATCAAACCTTATTGATACAAACCAACATCAAAGCCAGCTAGATTTGACCATTAGTGTCATATTTACAGGATCAGTGTTGTTTTCACAGGATTCAGTAGATTCCCATCCTTCTCTCAGGCTAGTTTGGACTTGATGGTAGGACATCATCAAACCAAGTCTTGCGGCTACCGGCGTCCAGATAGTCATACATATCCTACTCCAGTAGCTTGCATTAAACCAGATAGGAAGTACGATGCCAGTAATGCCCCATAATTTCCATCAGTTTATTGCTCGGCATCCATAAGCCTATAATATGCACTTGCCAGAAGCCATATTTGAGGTCATAAGTATGAAAATAATCTGGCTTTTCCGGAATCCAACTACTCTTCTTGATAAATGCTTTATTTGTCTGGGGTAAAGGATATGGAATTTAATGCCTTCCGTATGCAGTTTGATCCTCAAGTTGAGGGATTGCTGTTTCGAACGGTGATATATAAGGCTGTTTTTAAATCGTTGGTTCAGATTTGTGGGCTTCATTGTATCACAACTATCAAAAATTTCAATTTTTCGACAATCAGTCTTTTGGTCTCTTAGGGACCATTCACAATTTATGGCTAAGGGGTGTGATGATGATCTTAGGAGGGGGTCACCCATATTGTTCTTGGCAGGTATGGGGGGGTCATCAATTTTATACACATGTACTAGGGAGGTCGTCATTGATTTTGTACATGACATGCGGTGATGGTGGTCAGGGGGGTGATGTCACCTACTGTGTACATAACTTTTAGGTTGGTCATTCACATTGTACATGCTTCCCTATAAACATCATCACCCCCTAGCCATAATTTATGAATGGTCCCTTAGAGAAACAGCATTGTAAACAATTTTCATGCTTCTGAACAGTGTGGATTGTATGGTAACAATGTCTGACAGGACTTCCAGATACCATCATATAGAGATGGCATTATTTCAAGCCTGGATGAAACATTTTGAATATTGCTGACTTTGGCATCAGTCACCTTGCACTTACTCACTGATGTAACATGACGAGAAATTTCACGACTTAATGTCAGTGAGGTGAAATCGGCAATTAACTATCATTTCATGCCAGCGGTCTGTGCCCTATTACATAAACTGGAGTCAAATGCACTTAAACGGGATAGAAATCTGTCACGACTCGAACCACCGAAGTAGTATTTCACAGCAGTTAAAGATAATGAAGCCCTGCTGTCTATGTCATGAAGGAATTTCGTATTTAATGTGCCATGTTTCATCGCTAGCTGGCTACTTGGTGTTTGCAAAGGATATAGTCACACCAGCGACGGATATAACGCATGCTCTGAAATAATTCTTTATCGATTCCCACTTCTCACTAAGCCTGTCTGATGCTAACTGCAGAAGACGGACACTTACAGTTGGTGATATGACCGCTCTCACAGCTCTAATTGTGGAAATTGTCAGCCTGTTTCCTTCATGTCGTTACTCAAACTTTCCCAGTACCAAATTTTAGACTTATTTGCAGAAGAGCTAAATCGAACTCATCCCAATCAGTAGTTTGAATTTTTTATTCTTTTTTAATTGATTTTTGTAAAGCGATTAAACATTCTTTATGGTATTAGGGGTTCAGATGGTGTATTCCCTGGCCAGCGTTTGTGGAAGGTTGAAGGCGTTATTGTCCAACTGATCTATTTTTTCTTCCGTTTCACATATTCTAAAATAAATGTGTCTGGGGATTAGTTTCTCTTTAGGCAGCCTTCTGTGGAGACATTGGGATAGATGGATCCCAGGAACCCTTGGGGGATGAAGAGATTATTAAATGAGAGCCTTGGGATGTTGATGTAGTGAAATGTGTGTCAGATTGGTTTCATAGACATAAACTGTTATATAACAGGATTAAAATCAGGATGATACACGCTAAAATGTAATGGCTTCTTCAATATCCTCTTCATTGATCCCCCAGTGAGGATTTTGGTTATTACTACAGTCACGTAAGTGAGTTTGGTTTTACACCGCTTTTAGCAATATTCCGGCAATATCACAGCGGGGGACACCAGAAATTTGCTTCCCTTTATACCCATGTGACAAATTGAACCCGGGTCTTCGGCATGATGAGCAGTCACTCTAACGATTAGGCTGCCCCAGTGCCCCATGGGTATCCTGTAACCTACGATGGTTGTAAGATGTGTGTAAATAGATTAGATCATCAGGCTCGTGAAAGCATGTTATCATACCCAAATGGGTTGGAAAATTGCTCATGATATCAATCACTTGATTGTCTGGTCCAGATTGATTATTACATATGTCCATGACAACAATCTCTCATTTACTTTTGGGCGGTTAGGTAGCCTAGTGGTTAAAGCGTTCGCTCGTCACGCCAAAGACCCAGGTTCGAATCCCCACATGGGTACATCGTGTGAAGCTCATTTCTGGTGTCCCCCTCCGTGATATTGCTGGAATATTGCTAAAAGCGGCGTAAAACCAAACTCGATCACTCATTTACTTTTCTCCACACAAGTCTAATATACAGAGGATTCACTGTACTTCATTGCATACAGCTTTTTTCATTTAATCTTTTTGAAAAACATCCATATTGCAACATTTGTTAATTTTGGGATTGCATTTTCTCAGTAAAGTAAAGATTCTAATAATGTTTGTATTCTTAAAATCTATATTGATATATTGTGCAGCAAAGTCACTTTTTTTAAGGTAGACATCTCTTTCTGACAAACTGGCATTTGGGTCTAGGCAATAGCATTCTTGTAGGCGCTAAGATCCTCGTGTCTACTTTTTCTGTCTCAAGCATGTCAAGATGGTGTGAATTTCACTAATCGAAGTGACGCCGTCAACACACATTACAAACTATCCAGGGGTCATTCATGAAGGTGATGGCAAGACACTTTTTCCTGAAATTGAGATTGTGGTTCAGATTTTTTTCTCAAACTTGAATTCCAAAGCTTACGGTCTGTCCTTTCGCCTACGATTATGTTTCTTCCTCTTGTTGATTTCAATGTTAAATCATAGAGTGCACATGACGATTGGTAATAGCATCGTCAGACCTTCCGACTCTGTTGTCAAGTCCAGGAGGAGGCAGGGGTGATGAGGTTTCTCCAGTCTGTGGGTGGAGAAATGTCAAAATGGTTTGCAGGCAGCTTTGGCACTTTCTTTAATTACCTTATCAGGACAGCCATTAGAGGTGCCAAAAAGAATAAGATGATAAGGTAAAAAAATATTTTGTGAAAGTTTTTGGTACACATCCTGCAGTGAAGGTTTTGGAATGAGGTTTTTAGACTTGAGTAGTTGTCTTGCCTTTGCATGTGTTTGTGACAGGTTCCATTGCTAGCAGGATATGCCCCTCTTTTCACAAACCACCTGGTTTGGTCACCATTTGAAGTGACACGTGTCATAATACAATCAGAATCTTACAATGGAAACTGCTTTTAGCAGAGATTTCGTGTTGATATATGACCCATGAAGATCTGGGTAAGAACTTGTCTTCAGCAACCCATGCTTGTTGTAAGAGGCAACTAATGGGATCCGGTGGTCAGACACATGTCATCGAATCCCAATTGCGTAGATTGATGCTCATGTTGTTGACCGCTGGATTGTCTGGTCCAGACTCTAGATTATTTACAGGCCGCTGCCATATCGTTGGAATATTGCTCAGTGTGGAGGTAAACAAGAAACAAATTTCTTGTTGCTATGGAAAGTGTTCTGTTGCTTGCGTTTATCTTTTAATACTTAAGCATAATCCTAGAATACAATATTTTCTTTTGCTTGCTTATCTGTTCAGATTGCTCTTGTTTCAATGGAATTGAAAAATAATGAAAATGGAAAGCTAAACATTGCACAACTAGTAAATGCATCTATTCAAATAATGATGAAAACTATATAGTATAGAGTCACTGCAAACACCTGTTTAGGAGCCAGTGGTGATAAAATGAACTCATGTACATATTACTTTATGAATAGTAAACAATCAGTACTTTAAACAGATAGAGCTGATCGTTTTCAATTTTCTGATCTTAAACTAATAAATGACATTTTTGTATTTTTGACCTACAAAACGTGTATTGATTTGATTCTTAAAATATAAAAACCAACAAATATGAAAATGTGGCATTGGTATTCTTTTGACAAGTTAAGACCAGTTACAAAAAAAAATTGAAATTAGGTTCATGTAGTGTTAGGTTCCTGATTCATCAGAATAGTTCATGCAGACCCAGAGCAAAATATCAGCCTCAAAGCTACAGCCTTGATGTGACTCCTTTGTTTAGTAATGGTGACGTTATGCAAATCCCTGATTCCTGGCCCAATGTAGTCTGTCTAGATCATCAAGACCTGTGACCTGAAGACCATGTTTCATTGATGTTTGCGAGTCTGTTATGAACCATGTTAACAAATTCTCACCGGAATACACAGCTCGCTCACTGCAGTATTTTGCTAATGCAAGTCTCTGCGCATGAAAGGCATATGAGAGTCTCGGGATCTCCGTCTCTTTGGATTCTTGTGACAGATGAACAGCCTCTAGGCTGTGATTCATGGTCTAATTTGCCCGTCAGGATAATTTTATTGAGTCAGTTCATATCTTCAAAAGCATTTTGTTAAAATTGGGTTTGTTGTCCTGGGCATATGTTTCAGAGTACAAATCCTTCTGGTAATTAATCATTAAATTTGCTTAAAATGGTTACGGTCCTTCAAGACGGTGTTCTGGAAGCAAACTAAATGCCAGTGTTAGGAGAATATGATGATCTTCAAAGGTCATAGTATTGTGCTGGAGAACTTGGTTGAACCTTTGCCTGAAATGGTTCTTGGTACATATCCATCACAAGTGTCAAGAGTCAAGGTGCAATTAGGACCATGATGTCTTCAATAACATGTTCCAATGGTCTTTATCTTGCCGAAATAGCCATGTTGTGGCACATTCTACAAATTGTAGTTTCTTTTTATTTACGGCGTAATCTATCAACTCCAAAACCCGGCCATTTCGATCCGGTGTCTGTGTCCCTGGTGAGATGGCACTGGTCATTTACCATTATCTCAGAGTCCAGTACAGATGGGACACCTTGGTGGACAATGGCGCCTGGTGGTGGGTATTGATTTTCCAAATCATCCCAGGTTTTAATTTGTACACAGGGACACCTTCAAAGCCTTTGAGGTCTTGGTCTGCAATGCGAAGAAGTACCGTTGATGCTGATTTGATGAGCACAGATCAGAAATAGTGCATGAAGGTCATCAAACTCTGCCTCGTTGTCACATGGTGGCAAAGAGTGATCCTTTAAGCTGGACTATTTTACCCAATCATCGTTCGCAGGCTTGAATTAAAGGCATAGGAGCTCCCAAGTTTGCAATAATGGCTTTATCTTTCAGTACTCAAGCTACTTATTCTTTCAGTAGACATCAAATAAAGAGGACAACTTGCATTTTGTGACTAAAAACTGCCATTGAAAACAGCAATCCTGTAGATATGTTTTTTGAAGGACAGAGCATTCAGACCTTTTGATCAGAATTCCATTACACGGAATTGGATTCTCAAGCACTGAAATAAAAACTGAATCAGGGACAGAAGGCTTGAGTAGCTTTTTTATTCGGTAGTAGGTTACCAGGATTATAAATGATTGTATTTTATTTTTGGACAGAAATATTGGCAGCATAGAATATCAAATAATCCGTTCACTGTCCACTTGGAATTCAGGTTTGAGAAATTCATCTTGATAAAAACAGCTTGTCTCCCTGCTCTTCTTGTGTGGCCAGGAATACCATGTTACAGGGATAATTCCTTCGCAGACAGACGATATTCTGGCTTCTCGAAGTCTCGTCACAGTGCTCTATATATGCAGGTGACATTTAGAGTAGGGAAAAAATGTTGTTCCTTCCATTTAATGGTCTTTTAGAGCAATTTAGACTCTGGTCTTTGAGAAATTGCACCTATTGACAATGATAAATAGTGTTTTTGATGACAGGAAAGAAAAATGGCCTTGGTTTTGTATTTAGTGTGCTTACCAAGCAATGAAATTTTTGCTCACCATGAAAGTTTTCAACTTTCTTACTTTGTTTGCGTCGCTACATGAATTCTATATGGATTGTATAAATATCTGAAGTCCCTAAGGAAAAGTATTACTTTCAGAATTCTATTTTTTTTCACCTTGTAATATTAAGTATTTAGTAGAACAGTCTGTGTGGGTTTTAAATGTACATAAACTATAAACTATAAATGTTTCAAGGGAACGATGACAGATATGAGGCTGGCAGCTGGGCAGCTGTGCTGCTTTTCATGTGTATTCTTTCAGTCTGTCATCTATGTACTTCCATAGAATAATTATGGATTCTGATTTTAAATAGATAATTGCAACTTGATACATATTCCCCATCCATCCATCCATCCATCCATCCAGTGGTAAATAGATAATTGCAACTTGATACATATTCCCCATTCATCCATCCAGTGGTAAATAGATACTTGCAACTTGATACATATTCCCCATTCATCCATCCATCCAGTCCTGTGGTAAATAGATAATTGCAACTTGATACATATTCCCCATTCATCCATCCAGTGGTAAATAGATAATTGCAACTTGATACATATTCCCCATTCATCCATCCATCCATCCAGTGGTAAATAGATAATTGCAACTTGATACATATTCCCCATTCATCCATCCAGTGGTAAATAGATAATTGCAACTTGATACATATTCCCCATTCATCCATCCTGTGGTAAATAGATAATTGCAACTTGATACATATTCCCATTCATCCATCCATCCATCCAGTGGTAAATAGATAATTGCAACTTGATACATATTCCCCATTCATCCATCCATCCAGTCAGTGGTAAATAGATAATTGCAACTTGATACATATTCCCATTCATCCATCCAGTGGTAAATAGATAATTGCAACTTGATACATATTCCCCATTCATCCATCCATGTCCAGTGGTAAATAGATATGCAATTGCATATTGAAACATATTCCCATTCATCCATCCATCCATCCAGTGGTAAATAGATAATTGCAACTTGATACATATTCCCCATTCATCCATCCATCCATCCAGTGGTAAATAGATAATTGCAACTTGATACATATTCCCCATTCATCCATCCATCCAGTGGTAAATAGATAATTGCAACTTGATACATATTCCCCATTCATCCATCCATCCATCCAGTGGTAAATAGATAATTGCAACTTGATACATATTCCCTATTCATCCATTCATCCATCCATCCATCCAGTGGTAAATAGATAATTGCAACTTGATACATATTCCCCATTCATCCATCCATCCATCCATCCATCCAGTGGTAAATAGATAATTGCAACTTGATACATATTCCCCATTCATCCATCCATCCCTCCAGTGGTAAATAGATAATTGCAACTTGATACATATTCCCCATTCATCCATCCATCCATCCATCCAGTGGTAAATAGATAATTGCAACTTGATACATATTCCCCTTTCATCCATCCATCCCTCCAGTGGTAAATAGATAATTGCAACTTGATACTTATTCCCCATCCATCCATCCATCCATCCTGTGGTAAATAGATAATTGCAACTTGATACGTACTCCCCATTCATCCATCCATCCATCAAGTGGTAGTATGGATGTCTGTCATCAACTTGTTCATGTTCAAAAACTATTCCTTTTGCCTTTCTGAACTGCTTCAACATTACATCAATACGCCTAACTCACTTCAACTGACTCCAGACATCATTATCTTGCATTTGTTAAAGTTCACAAATGACATTTTAAAACCAGTGTGTCATGTAACGGTCGCTTGTTTACTTTTGCATAGGGATACAATTGTTTTGTTACAACCACTAAAAGCCGTGGTTTCATATTTAGATCTGTGCTTGAAGATTCAGTGTGGCAAGAAACTACCTACAAGGCTGTATGACAAAAAGGATGATTTAAACTTGCTGATAGTCATCTGTCCCTTCATGTCAAGCAATATTCCAACAGCTCCAGATTTAGTGTTTACAATTCACAACCTTTGAGGTACAATCGAGCATGCTCTTTTGGCCACGATTCCAAGATTGTCAACTCTTGCGCAGAGGTTGTTCAATCGATGTTACAAATTCAAGGACTCAACGAAGCTTTCAAAAAGTTTTGTGGAAGAAATCATACAGTGGAGGACGTTTCAAAATTTGATGCATCGGTGAAAAAAATGATGACATGGGTACACTCCCCTTTTTGTGAACACCTAGTGTCATCGCTATCTTGATAGTGATTCATAAACACATACTCCAGATATGATCAGAATTGTACAATTGACCCTGCGTTCATTGATTTGTTATGGATGTGGAAAAGGTTTTTATTGTTTATTTGACTATAGGATTGAGATGTGTTTGCAATAAAAATGATCATTGGTAAGAAAGAGAACCTTGGAATTATTTTCTTTCCCTTGGGAAATAATGTCATAGGTGCCAGTATCACTCGGGGTAATTTCAATTAAATCCCTCGGGAAATATAAACCATAATTCCTCCGAGATCGTTAGTTTTTCTCATGAAAAGGAACCTGATGTTTAGCACTTTAACATTGATCTTGTCAATGTTTATGTACAGTTACGCACATGCTTGAACCATTGTTTATTGTATATCAAAGTGAATCAAGTTTGATAGCCATCGAATGTTGTTTGAAGTCAAAACATTTTGTGGCTTTTAAAGAAATATTGCATAAATATTGGAAAGAATATGAAAGGGTAACAGATGCACAAGGCCAACAGATGGTCTCTGAGAGAGAATATTGAATATCAGAAAAGCAGAATATTGTCATCATGTTAGAATTTTTAACCAAAACTGATATCAGCTGATGTGTCACAATTCACTATCAATGACCAAATACTTGGCAAAATGAAAAGTACTTGAATAAAGTACTGATGTGTATATTTGATATGTATATGATGTTGTTTTTGTAATTTTTCTCTGAAAAGTTTTAATATTCATTGTGTCCGAAAGTAATCAATGGATCAAAGCCCCATTCTTTGTTTTCATTCCTGGGTACATTTTACAACAATGATGATAGAGGAAGTTTTGTTCTAATTGATTTTATGTTGCCATGAACTCCTTTCTAAAAAATACAAACAAAAAGCATATTTTCATGAAACATGATTTACTGATGCAAAATGGAAATTGGCAAAATTATTGTATACAAGAAAAACAAGATGGATTAGTCTGGCATGACATGCTATATCTATTCATCTGTAAAACACCATTAATAAGTCATGTTATAAGTACATGGATAATGGAGTCACTGCACAGGTTGCAGATTACTGATTAGGGTAATCTGTACTACCTGTAGGCAGATGTAAAGGCCCCTTGAGAAATAAAGCATGAGAGATAGAAATCGAAGAAATATTCAGTTTCCATCCAATGGCTCTCATTACGCCTCTCTCAGATGGCTCATTTGTGTGAGTTATCTGGAGAATATTGTCTTAACAACAAATATTAACAATGTAAACTTGTTTTGATCTTTTGGTAAATGAGTCGGTTGCCATGGCAGTGTCTAGACAAGGATCGTTACATGTGTTTAAGTATGGGTTATTTTGTAAGGAACAATTTTGGCAATATGGGTTGTTCGTTTATGAATTGCTAACCAACATATGTTGGGAGGTTCTATCTTGCAGCATTTATTGGTTCATCTTTCGTGTGAGTAGAATTTATGGAATTATGGAGACTTTGGTAAATTTATTTGGCATAGTTATGATTTTTATGCTTTTTCTTTCTTTTACGCTTTTACTGTTTTGTCTTTGAGTCTGAGATACCAACAGTCTGCAGTATTGTAAAGGTCATCTGTGTCTGAATATATACTGAGGGAAATGAATAAGGGAACGCTTACTTGTTAAGGTGAAAAGGCGGTGTTGTTCCAAATGTTTAAGGAACAATTTAACATTAACGGATTGAAAACATTGCCCTCAAATGCATCCTCAGGGGTCACTGTTCACGTGCAGTTTAAGCACGAGGACTATAAAAGTGTGGGAACAATTTTTAACATAACCGAGCCTCGAATTCGCAAGACACTCAAAACCTTAAAATCATGCCACGCTGATACCTTTCTGAAAATGAGAAATGGCAGGCAATCAGGAGTATCAAAGGTGGGACATCAATTTGTGAGAGAGCAAGAGACTTGAACAAGTCAAAAAGGGTGATATCGCGACTGTGGAACTTATACCGCCAAACAGGCGACGTTAAGATAAGACGTGGTCGTGGTCCCAATACAAAAACTTCAACACGTGAAGATCGTCATTTACTGTTGATTTCCTGTGAAACCATTTCAAATCAGCTTCGAAAATAAACATGGAGTTCAGAGCAATAACACAGTTATGCACAAGCAATCACACAGTTCGAAATCGACTCAAATCAGCCAGCTTTAAATCACGTTGCCCAGTTGTGGGAATTCAGCTTTCTGCAGAACACAGATGTCGGAGAAGATATTGGGCTAGGCAGCATCGTGTGAGACATTTGTTACATTGGCTCTATAACATGTTCAGCGATGAGTCTTGCTTTAATTTGGACTTTGCAGATGGTCGTATCCGTGTGTGGCGACGTCTCCATGAATGTCATCACCCATGGTCTGTAAAACAGCATGATCAATATTGGGGTGGATCAGTGATGGTGTGGGGTGGGATCACCTGTGATTGGAGAACTGATCTAGTGCGATTAGATGGAAGGACAACAGGTGTGCGATACAGAGATGAAGTACTGCAGCCAGTAGTTGTTCCCTTCCAGCGTAGAACAGGTGGGAATTTCAAGTTCCAGTACGACAATGCCCGTCCACATACTGCTTGCGTATGCAGGGATTTTCTGGCGCAAAACAACATCAGAGTTCTACCATGGCCATCGAAAAGACCAGATCTAAACCCCATTGAACACCTTTGGGACATTCTTGGACGTCGTGTCAGATCCCGCGATGTACAGCCACAGATAAGTGGTACCATGTTCCAAGCTCTCCAAGAGGAGTGGTAGGCTATACCCCGTGCTGTAATCCGGTAGTTGATCCAAAGTGTCCCACGTGATCCGGAGGCATGGCGGACACACCAGATACTGACATTTCGATTGTAGTATGCGTGGTCTTTTGACATTGCTCTCACAAAGTCCACTGTCAATAAAACATTTTTTTCTATATACTCATGCGTTCCCTTATTCATTTCCCTCAGTATATATATGTGTGTGAATCCTTGGTCCAGTATGTTGGACATGGTTACCTTGCCAGATTGTGGTGGATCTGACTGTGTGAATCCTTGGTCCAGTATGTTGGACATGGTTACCTTGCCAGATTGTGGTGGATCTGACTGTGTGAATCCTTGGTCCAGTATGTTGGACATGGTTACCTTGCCAGATTGTGGTGGATCTGACTGTGAATCCTTGGTCCTATATGTTGGACATGGTTACCTTGCCAGATTGTGGTGGATCTGACTGTGTGAATCCTTGGTCTAGTATGTTGGACATGGTTACCTTAGCCAGATTGTGGTGGATCTGACTGTGTGAATCCTTGGTCCAGTGTGTTGGACATGGTTACCTTGCCAGTTTGTGGTGGATCCAATGGAATCCTTGGTCCAGTATGTTGGACATGGTTCCCGTGAAGATCCGGGTTAGAATTGATCATGCCCGGGATCAGGTGGACAGGCCTGCTGACTTGGTTGACACTTGTCATTGGTTCCCAATTGTGTAGAACGATGCTCATGCTGTTGACCACTGGATTGCCTGGTCCATACTCGATTATTTACAGACCACCGCCATATAGCTGGAATATTGCTGAGTGCGGCATAAAACTTAACTAAACTCACTCACTTGGACATGTTTACTTTGCCAGATTGTGGTGGATCCAATGGAATCCTTGATCCAGTATGTTAGACATGGTTACAAGGCAAGATTATGATGCATTTAACTGATTCTCGGGTCCATAATGTTGAACATGGTCACACTACAGAGATCAAACTAATCCAGTAGCTTTGAGCTGTTCTTTGAAGTTGACCACAAGATTTACCTCTTTGATACATACTTTTGCACGCCAAGATTCTGCTGTACGAATGCCAGTAGTCATGTCAAACTGCAAAATTCAGGTATTTAAAAGACTATAGGAACTTGAACTATGGTTAAAGTGGTTAAAGTCTAGTTACAGTTTTATACATGGTCCTACACCAGGTTTGTCGTGGTTCAATGTCCTGTATGATGTATCTCAGGTCAAGCTAGTTCACCACTGTTAATGTTCATAATGAGCCGTAAATCACTTTCGGTAAACAAATTATCTGTTCATTGTTTTTACAGGACATGATTCCTCTCTGTTGACTTAAGGACTCATTTGATCTCATTTTCACTGATATAATGGCTTCTGTTTATCACCCAATTATGCTATGATTGTTAATGGCTGTGCAAACAGTAGCTCCACGTCACCAACAGACAACAGTATGCATTATCCATGTTGGCATTGCTTTTAGGAGACAGAAATGTGATATGAAAGAATTTATTAATCAAAAGCTCCTGTTCCTTTAAGTAGAACATGGCATTATTTATATTTTTGTATATGTCACATGTCAAGAACAGGGCAAGGTCTCTGATGAGAAACATGGATGATTGTGTGCTTATATACTGATGAAAACAATTAAGGGAACGCATGCAAGTACAAGTGTTCCTATATTCCTTTCCACGGATTTTCACCCACAGTGCAATACAAAGCTTGTGAAGAGACATGGAAAAGAATATAAGAACACTTGCACTTTCATGTGTTCCCTTATTTCTTTCCATCAGTATATTTGCTTTTGCAAATTGACAAACTGTCTTTGCGGTAATGGATTAGCATAAGGGCAAAGTGTTTGCTTGTCAAGCTAATACCAAGGTTGATTCCTCTCTTGGGTACAATTGGCAGGTCCAAATTTTGGTGTGATACATTTTATCATTACTGGAATATTTCTATAATCATCACAAACCCTAACACTCACTCAGCCATCTTAAGTCTGAAATAACTTGTTTTAGGTACACAAAGTCTATCAAAGTGGAACCCGTGTAGATCCAGGTTAGAATTGATCTTCAGTAACCCATGCTTGTCGTAAGAGGCGACTAACAGGATCGGGTGGTCAGGGTCACTGGCTTGGTTGACGCATGTCATTGTATCCCAATTGCATAAATTGATGCTCATGCTGTTGATCCCTGGGTGTCTGGACCAGACTCGATTATTTACAGACCGCCGCCATATGGCTGGAATATTGCTGAGTATGGCCTAAAACAAAACTTTATCACTATCCAAATGGACTACAGAACTTCATGATACTAACATTTGCAAACTTTTTAATTTTGCAATTCACAAATTGCTTTAGGTAATTTTATCTAGAAATGTCTTTTTGAATTAGCATCATATTTGGGCTTACTTGATTTTAAACTCAAATTATTGAAAGTTTTCCACCATAATAGGATCATGGCGATCAATATTTTTGTAACAAAATAAGATTGAAAGAATTATTAGAAAATTATTCTGATTTCGTACGCACATCATACAGGTCAGTGTTTTGTGTTACAAAACTGAATTAACAGACTATTAAGAAAGTTATTTGCTTTCCTCCACTAATGGTTTTGATGTTAATGACGCAGAACAAATCTGTTAATGTCTAAATTATCTGTTGATAGGATGAAAACCTCAGAGATATTATTGATGTTTTGCCGTGATATTTAAAAAAAAGAAGCCATTATTTTATATTTTAAGATGCAGAAGGATATTGATTATGGCATTTAAATCATGTCTAACATTGTTTCAAACAATCTGGCTTTTCTTTGTTATTACAGATTGACACAAAGCATATACAAGTTCATTTGTCGATATATTTGTACTGACATATAAAAAATCCACTAACTTCAAAGCAAAATGGCGCCAAGCACACAACCTTACCAATATGCTCTGGGATCTCACTTCTTCCACTTGTGTTTATTCCATTGGCTCTTTATGGATTTTCCCATTTGTTTTCATTGGAGTAAGACTTACCGTAACTCAGTGATTGATCAGGCAGTGTTAGATATTGATTTTGGTTTGTCAACCTTTACGAAAATATTTCCTCTCTTTCCTCAATAACCTGTTTGGTGGGGATTAGCCTGGTGTGGACAACACTGGAATCTGTCTCGTTACATAGCAGAGCATGCTTTTTAGGATTATTTTCTGGATTTGTGGAAGTTATGTTTCCAGTTTAAGCTGACTTAGCGGAGGTCCAGAACCATTTGATTTCTGTGACCCCAGTGAAATCTCAGACTAAAATATTCTTGTTCCGTTCCCTGTTAACATTATTAAATTTGATGATCATCAGTTTAAGAAAATGAATATTTAATGAAAAGCATTATTTACTGGTAGGATATATTTGGTAATAATACAGTTCCTGTTTGACTGAAAGGATTAAATAAATGTTGTATTTTGATGGCTTAACTTGTAGATTTGATGTAGGCAAATGTTCGATAGTGTTTGCAGTTGTTATATTTGGGCTTACACTTTAGCGATAAAGTACAAATTCTAGTACTTTTGTTGGGTTGAGTCCCATCTGGGATTCGAACCCACACCCTCAGAGTCAAGCACCTAATCGTCAGCACCCAAAGTCAGCAATCTAACCCACTCAGCCACAACAGATTCTGGAATTTGGGGAGTGCAGTATTAAACAACACACAAATATTATGAGCTTTGGCTATGCAGCTGGAATAGTGAGACTGTGACAGTAAAGACTCATTTATTTTACTCCTCACAATTACACCTCTACCATTCATACCTTCCCTCCAACCAAAGACATCCCAGGAACCTTCCTTCTTCCCACCGGAAACATCACCATAAGGAAGAAGCCTCCCATTATACTACTCACCTTACAACCTATTAACATAACTAATGTGAAAAAAAGTTGCTTTAACGGATTTAAAATGAATGCATTATAGGATAGTGTATTGGAATGCGATTTGATGAATTCACTGTAATTCAGTTGAGTACCTAACAGAATATTGTGTCTGAAAGATCTCTACATACCTAGAATTTAATTAACTTTCGTCAATACTTTATGAGATTATTATTGATTTTATTTGCAAATATCCATGAGGGAGCATATTATTTTCTTATTATATCAAGAAATGAATAATAATGAATTTGTAATTTTTATACATTTTCTAGAAGCTGTTTGACCATACCATCTGACAAAACAAGAATTTAGTGAAGGTTGTGGACGATAATCTGATAACAAGCTGATACTGTCCTTATGCAATATAAGACATCGAATCTGGATGAATTTAAAGCAGTTCTGTAAAGTAACGAGGCACTACCCTGTCAATAAAAGTCTCTGTGACTGATGGACGCATTCGTGATGTCCACAGACCTTTTATCTGGTTGTCGTTGTGCAAGAATTTACACAGCATCACACCACCATCTTGAGAAGTTTTTTCATCAGTGACCACATTCCAACCTGCTTCAAAGAAATTGGTGCGGAAAGGTTGACATTCAGCGTTTGGAATTGCTGTTTTTATTGTCTTAGGAATAGCTTTGACATTTGAATGTTTCCGTTGGTCCTTGTCATGTCTTCAGCGCTTAGGGAGCATCTGTGGAGAGAATGGAGATTACATGATTAGAGGTGAGATAGTCAGTCTGCAATTACTAATGCAATTTCTGACAGTTGATTCCAAGTGTAACTCATCCTTCCTGACAGTGGATGTATCATGTATCTGATGCTGAGCCTAGGGAGCTGTTGATGACAGTGTTATCTGGGAAATATATGACAAGCTGCTTCAACAAGACGTTGATCTGAAGTCCAATGGTAAAGCTGTACATACATGATTAGACCTTGCTGGCAGTATAGTGTGGTTTGGTGGGGGAAGGGTTGGTCTCTATGTATAGACACTACTGATACTGTGGACTCAAGGTTTATTATCACTGGGGCACAGATGATGGAAGTGGACTGGGATTAGTGGTGTTGGGTCCTTCAGTCTTGAAGATGGTGCAGGGTGACCATCTCAAGGCAGAAATGTTGGGTGGTGTTGTGAGTGAGGGAGTATTTTATGCTGCTTTCAGCAATATTGCAGCAATGTAACTACGGGGACACAAGAGTGAGTGAGTGAGTTTAAACTGATGCCGCTTTTAGCAATATTCCAGCGGTATAACCAGAAATGAGCTTCACACATTATAAGACTGTGAGGAGTCAAACCCGGGTCTTAGGTGTGATAAGCGAACACTTTAACCAATAGTCTACCCCACCACCCCTGGGAACAATATAACTGAACTTCATAGAATATTGCCATGTTATATTCAGCACTAAACAGTTCATCGCCCTCCTACATGCAAGATCTTATAACACCCTACACTCCAGCGCGGTCTCTCAGATCTCAAGACAAAGGTCTTCTCAGTGTCCCAAAATACAAGTTGCAAACTTTTGGCGGCAGATCTTTCAGCGTTCACGCAGCTTCCCTCTGGAACTCACTACCTCTCCATGTCAAGTCATCTTCCATCTCCATCTCTAAATCAAGACTCAAAACATTCTTGTTCAACCACAACTAAATCTTATAACACTTCTTCCTGTATATAGTGTACATATTTACTGTTGCGCAAAGAGCATGCCCTTGAGGTGTGGAGTTACTACTGTGCTCTACAAATGTCCATATTATTATTATTATTATTAACCCTGGCCATGACAAGAGAAAGCTTTAACCACTATGCTACCCTTCTGGATTATGGTTCTAGAATGTCTTGTTGCTATTTTGGTCTTTAAATGTTATTAGTCAGCTCTATTTGGAACCTTTGATGACATTCTTTAGTTGCCCAGGCTGGTTTGTCAAGCCGCTGGAATATTGTCAATAAATTGAACAATGTTGCCTCAGTGATTCTGGAACCGGTCCCCTGTATCAAATGATTCCTGCAATTATTACAACACTGTCAGAAGTCATCATCTTTGGATTTTCTTCATGGTCCTCTTCATTGTAAAATATCCATAATAAGTTGTGCAGACAATAGTGTCTCAATTTAGTTGTATGGACTGATTCAATTGGTTGAGTTGTCACCTCTGTGACTCTACAGGTCAGTTGTGCCTTATAACAGCATCGATTGTTGCTCATGTCTTCAGGCTCTGGTGTGTTTGGCGTGAACTTATTTACAGACTGCCATGGTATAGGAGCGATGTGACTTCAGGTTAATTGTTTTCCTAAAACATGTTGAGCAGCTTTTCAAGAACAGTGCAACATCATCAACTGCAATAGGATGGCTTATCAGTATTCCCCAACCCGTGAAGATCCGGGTTAGAATGTTGATCTTCAGTAACCCATGCTTGTCGTAAGAGGCGACTAACGGGATCGGGTGGTCAGGCTCGCTGACTTGGTTGACACATGTCATCGGTTCCCAATTGTGAAGACCGATGCTCATGCTGTTGATCACTTGATTGTCTGGTCCAGACTCATTTATTTACAGACCGCTGCCATATAGCTGGAATATTGCTGAGTGTGACGTACAACTAAACTCACTCACTCACTCACTATAAGTATTCCCTCTGATGATACAGACAATAGCTAAAACTGTTGTAATCAGCCTTACAAGACAGGCAGATCATTACCACAGTTTTTGCCCATCAATGTCCTGTCAGGTTTTCTTAGCTAAAAGTGCTTCCTTTTTCCAGACAGATCTATATATCATTTGTCTATATTGTGCCAGCGTTAATGACTTGGGTTGGCAACACTGGAGAGGTTCTGCTTGAGGCGGAGGAAATCCCTTGACCTGCCCATAGTGTCAGGGATGTAATCAAGCAGATAAATTCTCTGTCTTCTCGGTAAATCTTTATGACTATTTTCAATGCATTGTCATGAACAAAGCCCAAATACAGCATTAATAGGTCCAGGATATGTGTCCTTTGGACATGCCCATAGTTGTGTGTTAGGAATCATTCAAAAGAAATATAACTGGGTCTGGGAGACTGACAAATTGCCAACTTTGTGTTGGTCAGACTTGCCCCAAATTGTATCGTTTGAAGAAATTGGTCCAAATTAGCAGCCGAGACAGGAATTAGTATTGTACGTAGAGAGGCCGAGTATTACGTACGTGATAAAGTAATAATTGAGAATAAGACAAAAATTGGATTTTTGCAATGAATGGTTTTAGGCTTATTATGACCACATGTAGCAAGTTTCTCTCCATCGGCAGCAGCGCCGATGGTTATACTTAAAATGATGAGCTATAAATTCTTTGATCAGGACTTGATTGAACTGGGATTGAACTGCTGTCCTCAGGGACCTGTTTCTAACCGTATGCTTACGGCAGACTTGGGGGAAAAAATCGGATTACACTTCATAGAAATTATAGTGGGACTTGTGGAGGTAGAACTTTTGTGACTGCAGATTGGACTCGGTAAAGGTTTCCTGCTTGATGAACTATAGGATTATGTGACGTGGCACGATACGTTCTTGATATAGGACCTCTCGGTTTCCACTAAGCTGTATAGAGCTAATGTTCCGCACACCCTTGAATGTACTTCTGACATTTGGAGAGAAGATGGATGAAGATGAAATGTCAAGGTCATGACAAATCTTATTGATGGGAAGTCGTATAATGTTTGGTGATTGGCAAATCGTGTAAAAATTAAATTTTCTGGTCGGATCAATGAAAGGCATGTGGGCTTTAAATGTGGCAATTTTGCTAATAACAATTTAGAATATTGTTGTCGGATTAAAACGTGATTCCAGGAGGTGATTGAGCAGACGTTGTCTTGGGATTGAACTCTTCTTTCAAAAATAAGTATTGTCCAAACATTTCTGCTATAATTTCTCAATTTTGGAAGAAAGTGGAGCACTATTATTAATATTCAGTCAGTTATTATTCAGAATACAAATTGATATTTGTTTAGTTTTGGCTATTCATTCCTGTGATATGGCACAGCATGACACTCAAAATTGCAGACAGCATGCCTGCTCGTGTTTTGTGTCTGTTTTTGACCAAATTAACCATGGAATGTTTTTGGGCAGTTATTCCTCAGCAGCAGCAAACATCCATGATTCCAATTTGTTTGATGGCCTGGAGTAACCAAAGAAGTGTTCAAATGATAATTGTAACTGCTTTTAAAGGAACATGCAGAAACAAATGAAATCTAGGTGTCTTGAGTCACAGAACAGATGCGGTCAATTGTTGATAGGTTATCTTTCAGCATATGTAGGTTATCCTTCAGCATGGGGAAGGAAATTCTTCAGCATATGTAGGTTATCCTTCAGCATTGGGAGATAATTCTTCAGCATGGGGAGGGGGTGGTGGGGTAGCCTAGTGGTTAAAGCGTTGGCTCGTCACGCCGAAGACCCGGGTTCGATTCCCCACATGGGCACAATGTGTTAAGCCCATTTCTGGTGTCCCCCGCCGTGATATTGCTGGAATATTGCTAAAAGCGGCGTAAAACTAAAAACTCAGTCAGTCAGTCAGCATGGGGATGGAATCCTTCAGCATAGGTAGGTTATCCTTCAGCATGGGGGAGTGAATTCTTCAGCAAAGGGAGGGAATCCTTCAGTTTGGGTAAGGAATCCTTCAGTCTGGGAAGGGAATACTTCAGCATGGAGAAGGAATCCTTCAGCATGGGGAAAGAATCCTTCAGCATGGGGAAGGAATTCACAAGGGGGGAAGGAATTCACAAGGATGAAAGAATCCATAAGTAAGAGTAGGTTATCCTTCAGCATGAGGGAGTCTTCCATAATGTGCAGGGTATCCTTAAGTATGGGTGGTGTATCCTTCAGCATCAGGGAGTCTTTCATAATGTGCAGGGTATCCTTAAGTTTGGGTGGTGTATCCTTCTGCATGAGGAAGTCTTTCATAATGTGCAGGGTATCCTTAAGTATGGGTGGTGTATCCTTCAGCATGAGGAAGTCTTTCATAATGTGCAGGGTATCCTTAAGTATGGGTGGTGTATCCTTCTGCATGAGGAAGTCTTTCATAATGTGCAGGGTATCCTTAAGTTTGGGTGGTGTATCCTTCTGCATGAGGAAGTCTTTCATAATTTGCTGGGTATCCTTAAGTTTGGGTGGTGTATCCTTCTGCATGAGGAAGGATATTTTCAGCCTTTGGAGCGAATCCTCCAGCAAGAGAAGGTAATTCTTCAACATGTCAACCTTAACTAACAAAACGTGATTTATCTTCAACAACAAAATTACAATAGGATAAATCATAATTAAATTTGAAACAACAGTCCTGACTGGGAGAAGGTGAATGCTATTAAACGGAACAGTGTTCCTTGGTGAGACTTAGTTCCATCAATTATTGATTGCCAGTCAACCAGTGATGTTCATGTGTGAAGGAAGCGTTCATGGTGATGACTACTCAAGCCCCTCAACAGTTACAGATCAGCAGTGCATGTTTGCTGATGTGAGGGGATTTCACCTCCATCATTTGGGGATGTATCCAGTACCAAGAATACTAGCAGTGACATTTACCTTAAATAAATGCCCTTTTGGAACAATCACATACACTGGAGAATACAGAATACAATATGACATGGCTTAATTTGAGGTAGTGCTCAGTTGGTTTCATTCCTCTTTGAGATAGTCGTGTGACCTTTTTGCCTGATAAGGTGATAGTTATATTACTGGTTCTACTTCCTCTAGAAGTTACAAACAATTGTGAAGAAGTTACATACATTTGTGAAGAAGTTACAAACATTTGTGAAGAAGTTACATACATTTGTGAAGAAGTTACAAACATTTTGTGAAGAAGTTACATACATTTTGTGAAGAAGTTACATACATTTGTGAAGAAGTTACATACATTTGTGAAGAAGTTACATACATTTGTGAAGAAGTTGAAGAAGTTACATACATTTGTGAAGAAGTTACAAACATTTGTGAAGAAGTTACAAACATTTGTGAAGAAGTTACATACATTTGTGAAGAAGTTACATACAAGTTACAAACATTTGTGAAGAAGTTACAAACATTTGTGAAGAAGTTACATACATTTGTGAAGAAGTTACATACATTTGTGAAGAAGTTACAAACATTTGTTACATACATTTGTGAAGAAGAATTTGTGAAGAAGTTACATACATTTGTGAAGAAGTTACATTTGTGAAGAAGTTACATACATTTGTGAAGAAGTTACATACATTTTGAAGAAGTATACATTTGTGAAGAATACATTTTTACAAACATTTGTGAAGAAGTTACAAACATTTGTGAAGAAGTTACAAACATTTGTGAAGAAAGTTACATACATTTGTGAAGAAGTTACAAACATTTGTGAAGAAGTTACATACATTTGTGAAGAAGTTACATACATTTGTGAAGAAGTTACAGTTACATTTGTAGAAGAAGTTACATACATTTGTGAAGAAGTTAAGTTACATTTGTGAAGAAGTTACATACATTTTGTGAAGAAGTTACATTTGTGAAGAAGTTACAACATTTGTGAAGAAGTTACATACATTTGTGAAGAAGTTACAAACATTTTGAAGAAGAAGTTACATACATTTGTGAAGAAGTTACAAACATTTGTGAAGAAGTTACAAACATTTGTGAAGAAGTTAGTTACATACATTTGTGAAGAAGACAGTGAAGAACAAACATTTGTGAAGAAGTTACATACATTTGTGAAGAAGTTACAAACATTTGTGAAGAAGTTACATACATTTGTGAAGAAGACATTTGTGAAGAAGTTACATACATTTGTGAAGAAGTTACAATATACATTTGTGAAGAAGTTACATACATTTGTGAAGAAGTTACAAACATTTGTGTTACAAACATTTGTGAAGAAGTTGAAGAAGTTACATACAGAGTTTTTGTGAAGAAGTTACATACATTTGTGAAGAAGTTACATACATTTGTGAAGAAGTTACAAACATTTGTGAAGAAGTTACATACATTTGTGGTTACATACATTTGTGAAGAAGTTACATACATTTGTGAAGAAGTTACAAACATTTGTGAAGAAGAAGTTACAAACATTTGTGAAGAAGTTACATACATTTGTGAAGAAGTTGAAGAAGCACAAACATTTGTGAAGAAGTTACAGAACATTTGTGAAGAAGTTACATACATTTTGAAGAAGAAAACAAGTTACATACATTTGTGAAGAAGTTACATACATTTGTGAAGAAGTTAGTTACAAACATTTGTGAAGAAGTTACAAACATTTGTGAAGAAACATTTGTGAAGAAGTTACAACATTTGTGAAGAAGTTACAGACATTTGTGAAGAAGTTACAAACATTTGTGAAGAAGTTACATTTGTGAAGAAGTTACATACATTTGTGAAGAAGAAGTTACAAACATTTGTGAAGAAGTTACAAACATTTGTGAAGAAGTTACAAACATTTGTGAAGAAGTTACATACATTTGTGAAGAAGTTACAAACATTTGTGAAGAAGTTACAAACATTTGTGAAGAAGTTACAAACATTTGTGAGAAGACATTTGTGAAAAGAAGTTACATACATTTGTGAAGAAGTTACAAACATTTGTGTTTACATTTGTGTAGAAGTTAAAACAATTGTGAGGAAGTTACAAACATTTGTGAAGACATGAAAATAAGGCGAGGAGATTGTTTGACAAGGCGACAACACCATGCATGGTTTTCAGTAAATCAGAGCTCAAACCTTTACAAGTAAAGAAGTGCCACAGATGTGTACAGTTCTGAATGTTTGTGAAAAAGTTGTATGCAATTGCTAAGAAGATTGTTGAGGTTTCTGAAGACATATTACTGACTTAAAAAGTAATTCTCAAGGTTTGTACAAAAGTTGGAGACAAAGATGTTGATGTTACGTGATGTGTAGGATACCAGACAAGCTGTAAAAGTTTGACAAGTTTCTTCTTTGAATTAATTGATAACAGTAACAATCCCTTACACATGAAGTTGACAAGTAGCAAATTATAGTTTCTGTTTCCTGAACATCAAATGTCTGTTATTAAACTATCCATGATATTGGTTGTTAAATGATTTTCATATGTAGTTTCTAATTATCATACATGAATTTTTCAATTTCAATAAACAAACCAAACATGTGTTTAATCTTTTGAGGAAATCTTCCATAACCTATAATTCCTCCACAGTCTGCATTAGAAATTCACACATTAAATGTCACACTCTAAATAAATTTAATCTCCTAACCTGTGCCTGGAGGTGCAGATCTTCAGCTCACTGCATGCCCAAATCCCGTTTTGTTTATGTGTGAATAATTCATAGATTGTAATATCCTTGCTCTTAAGAATAAAATCTAACATTTGTTTCAAGGTCACATAGCTGTTCTCATCATGGATATCTTCTTCGGGCATAAAAGCGACATTCATTTCATGGTTGCTTCAAGAAGCCATGTTCATCATTAGAAAAACAAAGATTAAATGAGTAAGGAAAAACACTGATGGATTTTCAATACAAACGAAATTTGTGATGACTTTAGAGATCTCAATTTCTTGATCCAGGAATATCGTCAGGACTCTGTTAGTATTGATTTAACATTGTGAGCATGCAGACTCTTTCATGGACATGCTAACTGTGGCAGGGTCACTTACAAAAGTTTTCAAGTAAAAGGCAAATTCTTTTTTGCCGAGAGGCAAGGGTTGTATAATTAATTTGGTCAATGGTTTTCACTTCTGGTGCAAATTTGTATGTTCCATTTGCTCAGTTACGAACGAGGGTAAGAGAAAACATGCACTTAAATAATCAGTTTTAATCTCTTTGGGACAGGTTCATAATGAGAAACTGTTTTTGTACATCACTGTTCTGCGGCATTGGGCCTCCAACTCTCAACTCCCTTTCTCCAAACTATTTTTTAAATGTTTTTTTAATTTATTTTCTGCTCACCTGCATCCTCTCAATTTGCAGAGAAACAAGAAAATTGATATGGATGGATTTAATTTGACTTCCTGTCTTGTCTGATATATATGGTGAGCTGATGCCAACAAGAGCCTTAATCCATTTGTGTGAAACAGAGATCATGCTTGCTGTATTTTTAAGGCACAACAGAGTCATTGATTATGGCATCTTCAGTAATTATAAGGATGCTATTAAGTGGAATAATTTTTCAAAATGATGTGTCATAAATGAAGAGTCTACTTGTAGGGAACACAAATGCAGTAGCAAACATTAAAGGGAACTGTTAAGGCCAGACCAATTTCATATCTTGTTTTATGGATCCACCGGTCGTATTTTCTCAAGAATAAGAAAAAAAAAATTAATTAATTTTCCCCTGTCAAAAAATAAATCCTAATGTTTTTATTGGCCTAAAATGTAACCTTAACAGAAAATCTTTTTAAGATTTTTTTCGCCCCATTATACATTTCATAAATTGCCAAAAGTAAAATATTGTTAGTATTTAGAAGGAATATTACTTTGCATGGTGATTTTATTTTTATTTTATTTCCCTCCTGCCTTTAGGTTTTCTGTGGACAAAACTCTGTAAAACAAGAAATATATTTGGTCTGGCCTAATGATATATTTGACAGAATTCTTAGTATGCATGACCTTCAACTATTTGTGATATATTTGTCAGTTTTGACAAAGCCATTTTGTTTCATTTACATTCTTTCCAGTGTGTAATATTTATGAATCGAACCATTAAGGAAACGTTAACATTTTTCTTCATTTCAAATAGATTTATTATCTGTGAAGATCCAGGTTAGAATTGGTCTTCAGCAACCCATGCTTGTCGTAACAGGTGACTCAAAGGATCAGGTGGTCAGGCTCTTACTTATTTGATGCATGTCATCATATCCCAGTTGCATCGATCAATGCTTATGATGCCTGTCACTTGATTGTCTGGTCCAGACGTGAATATTTATAGACTGCCAACATTAAGTTGGAATATTGCTGAATGCAGCATTACACATCGAACAAACTTTTCTTACATTTCCATATATTTCAATAAATAAACACTGATACGAATATAAAATCTAAAATCATGTACATCTTTAAACTACCTTTTCTCATAACTTTAATAATTTTAAATAATGCATGAATGCAATTCTTTATTTCTGATTTATTGTACTTGAGCTTCAGTTTTCATATCAGAGGCACCAAGAACCCATTTGACATTCAAAGACATGCTGATAAGCATACACAGCTTGACATTTGGTGCCGTGTTAAACACTTCTACATGTAGCTATGTGATGAAGAATCACGTTTATAAGTGGGACATAAATGTCAGCCTCCGTCTCCATTATGAGATGGACGTGTCCTGGGGAGGTGATTTGACCACAAACACCGGGTTATGACACTGACCAGAGAGAGGAAATTGCTATTGACCAGGAGCCGGACATCAAGCAGCCATGTTCAGTTTCAGAGGGCATACACGTAGTGACCAATGTGTGTTCTCATTAAGATCTTGTGACAGAATATTCATATCTGCTGGGATATGACTTTATCAGTCACCTAATGACATGGTGGGTTTCTGCTGGTGTGGTGACAGATTTGGATCGTAGGGTCACATGGTGACTGACTTGGATTTGATGGTCACATGATGACTGGTTTGGATTGTAGGGTCACATGGTGACAGATTTGGATTTGATGGTCACATGGTGACTGATTTGGATTTGATGGTCACATGGTGACTGATTTGGATTTGATGGTCACATGGTGACTGATTTGGATTTTAGGGTCACATGGTGACAGATTTGGATTTGATGGTCACATGGTGACTGATTTGGATTTTAGGGGTCACATGGTGACAGATTTGGATTTGATGGTCACGTGGCGACTGGTTTGGCTTTTAGAGGTCACATGGTGACAGACTTGTCTTTTGGTTAACAGATGCTTCTTGGGAGCTGTCAATGTGTAAGATGCTACTTGGGAACCACAATTCTGGGGTCACAAGGGGACAGATTTGGTTTTTTGGGGGGTCACATAGGGATAGAGAGTGCTGTGATGTTCCAATTTGATATCATAGTGTTGGAAGCAATTTCTAGAGAATAAAAGATGAGGTATGTCATTCATAATTTGTATAAAGGGGAACTTTTGAGGTAATCTTTTATTGAGCTCATTTTTTTGGGAGCAGCATTGGAGAGCATATATGCATGAACTGTGATCCTGAGTCACAAACATGTGATTAAAATTTAGACTTTTGCAGAATTTTGAAAAATAGAATTGACCAAAAACATGCAAGTGATTGCAATAGAACATACTGGTTAGCAGCCATATGTGAACATGGCTGATACAAATTTCTAAATTTTAAAAATGTCCATTTTGCATTTTGCCATCAAGTGTCAGTGTCTTTGAACTGAAGCAGGGGAGGATGTAAGGTAGATGCAAAAGCTACGTGGAGAGAACAGAGGACTTCTTGGTAGACTGAAATCTGTAAAGCCATTTTTCTCCAGCCATTCAACCAGTTCTGTTACTATTACTCTATCCAGCTCAAATATATTACTAGACAAGAACCAGTCAGATCATTTTGTTGTTTTCGTTAGGCAGAGAGATTAACGCAAATTATAAATTGTGTGGCTTCTGGTGATATTCTTGGTGGTGGTAAGACTGTTCTTGGCATTGTGTCTACAGAGTTTCCTTTGTAGACCAGGTTATTTCAAGACTGACCTTGAATGGCAGAAGAGGACTTTTGCTAATGAACTTCTTTGAGTGGCATTTAGAAGTTTTTATGTTTTGAACAACGAGAAGAGTTCCATGGATATACAACTTCTTTGTTATTAATATGAGAAACATTTCAGTGTAGCTACTAAGACCGTTATCAAGCAAGTGATTCCGTAATGAATGTGATTGAAATGGTCATATCCCTATGGTTTTGTGATACTGTGGTAATATGTTAATATGTTACTATGGTACTGTGATGACTCCCCATCTCCAGGTACCATGCCTTTCCGAAACTCAGATATGGTGGCTATTTTATGTTAAGGACTGTAGGTAGTCATCTACCATTATCTTAGTATTGCATTATCGACATATTGTAATTAAAAAATTAATCGTGTTGATTTTACAGATGCTATCAAATAGACACACACCAAGCAGATATTGGATTGATGGTGTACGATCAAAGCACATCTAGGTCACTGACTCCATAAACTAAATACACTAATGTCATAAGTTATACAACCATGTACATTGAAATTGCTAAGCATAATGATGCATGAAACATATATAGTTCATGTCAATGTGAAAGTAATTGATGAGAATGGGAGAAAGTCTTTGTACTTAATGATCCAAAAAGTCATGACACTTTCCTGTTTGATAAATGTATCTACCAAAGATGAAATTAAAATCAATGAAAGTTTCTTCTGAATGATTTCATTTTAGTGAAAAAAAGTAATTTCTTTGAAAAAGTTCACAGTGTTCCTGTCTATATGTGTTCAAGAAGGCAGAATTTTATTAATTATGATATGTTGCAATGCATCTTGGTCTTGTTGCAATGCATCATGGTCTTTTTGCAATGCATCATGGTCTTTTTGCAATGTATCATGGTCTTGTTGCTATGCATCACCAACATTGCAGTCATGCTCAGTATTAAAATTTTCATCAGTTCATTTTAATGCATTACATGTAGAATTAATATTAATTGATGTAATAATTAAAAAAAATTATTTCAAATTGACACAATATATTGATCAGACAAAATGGAAAAGGTAGCTGATGTTTTGAGTATTAATATGTACACGTGGTAACAAAGTCACAGTAGGTGCTAGTGTTGGGAATTGGTTAAAATCTCATAATTGATGATTGGTTTATTACAACCGATCAATCATCAAATATAATTGGTTAGCATCATTAATGAAATTTGTTAATGCACATAAAAATAAGGAAAAAACATGTAGTTTTTGTTTTTTTTTGGCAAAATGTCACATCTTTAAAGGATGACTAGTATGTCAGGAACATAAATTTCTTGGAGTCTTGAAGATAAATTCAATCATGACTTGAAACGAGCTTGTAGTGCTTACAAAATGTAACAGACAAAACCAACCTTGTGAAAAATATTGTTTATGAAAACAAGTGTTCCAGAATTGTTTGTGTTCGATTTTGAGGTAACATGATCGATTGCTTGCAATTGGTCGTTTAGTCACTGCGACCAATCTTCGATTATTTCAATTAATCTGATCACCACTAGTAGGTAGAGATCCAGGAGATGGTACAACTTGAACACAGAATCAGAAAATGGATCGTCATTTGTTATCACTTTTGAAATGATTGAGAAATGGATATTTTACATCTTGATTGATGGTTGCTATTAATAGGCATGATTAAGATCCTTCAGAATTTCCTGAGAAGATATTTCAGAACATCTGACTGAAAGGCATTTTTTCAATATTGCCTGTTTTCATGTTAAAGAAGAAAACATTGTTTTTGTTGGTATCAAATCAATGGAATAGCTTGCTAAATGGGTAATTTCTGTTTTGATAAATGATAAATCAAACGGGGTTGAGGAGAAACAGGATTTTATTTTTCACAACAGATATTGATATTTTATACAACGGATATTGATATTTTTCCACAACAAATATTGATAGTTACAGCATCAATTTGATTCTTCATCAATGCTGACAATGTTAAAGTACTTAACTATTCACGTCACTGACAATTACAAGTATTGTGCATTGTACTGACATGATCACCTTTTGTTAAGCTATGGTTCAAGTAGACAAATTCAGATCAACGAAGCTTAGCCAAGAAAATGTCAAAGGTTTGGACCTTCAAGAGTAGGTCCAGTAACCACATCACTTCACTGACAATGAATTCTCTCACGATATATTGTTGGGAAATCCACGTTGCGTTGAATGTTGAAGGTGTCTATTTTTAGCTCAAGAATCAATAAGGCATGAAACCTTTTATTTCAATTTTTTCAAAGTTTTGACAGCTAGGTAAAGTTAATGTCTGTGAAAGATTGATTAACTTCTCAATCATTGTTTGAACTGTGAAACTTTATTGATTCTTGACATGTAAGATGATATTTGTTTAAAATGAAGTTTAGAAAAATATTTAATTAATTTGGTTTAAGTGCAGATGTGAGGTATTGAGTTGCCTGTAAAATTGCTTCTTTGAAGAGATGTGAGTATCGTGTTCCTGGGTTTTGTACGGCAGAATGGCAGACAGGGGATGTGTTACGTCATACCACAAACTGGCTCAGGGAATGAGATATCAATGTGGAAACCGGAGTACAGTTGTAATATTTCAAACTTTATTGACCATGGCTGAGTTACATTGATGACAATGATGGATGGTCTGCTTGTGAGGTTAAGGAGGTTGGTTGTACTTCTGGGGTTTTCACTGGATGAGTGATGGATTGGAGGAGATTTTTTTATTCCTGGGATATAAACTGGTGAGGAGTGATCAATAATCATGTACCTGATGGTCATAAAATATACACTGGACTTGAAGGAGGAAGAGGGTTTTCTGTGTCAGATTGACCAGACTGGGGATTGAAAGGTCACAATGGCTCAGGACTTTGAGCACTTTGAAGATGACAGGGCATTGCACAACTGATTAGGATCATGATGTAATTGACCATTTGATAGTTCAATTGATCACATGTCGTACTATTAGATCCTGAAGTAGACCATGTGATCATGAAGTAAACCATCTGATCATGAAATAATCCATGTGATCATGCAGTGTAGCATATGAACATGAAGTAAATCATGTGATCATAAAGTATACCATGTGATCATGCAGTAAACTATGTGATCATGAAGTAAACCATGTCATGTAGTAAACCATATGATCATGAAGTAAACAATGTGATCATGAAGTAAACCATCTGATCATGAAGTAAACCATGTGATCATGAAGTATACCATGTGATCATGCAGTAAAATATACCATGTGATTATGAAGTAAACAATGTGATCATGAAGTATACCATATGATCATGAAGTAAACCATGTGATCATGAAGTATACCATGTGATCATGCAGTAAAATATACCATGTGATCATGCAGTAAATCATGTGATCATGAAGTATACCATATGATCATGAAGTAAACCATGTGATCATGAAGTATATCATGTGATCATGAAGTATACCATTTGATCATGCAGTATACCATATGATCATGAAGTATACCATGTGATCATGCAGTATACCATATGATCATTAAGTAAACAATCTGATCATGAAATAATCCATGTGATCATGCAGTGTTGCATATGAACATGAAGTAAATCATGTGATCATAAAGTATACCATGTGATCATGAATAAATACCTTGCGATCATGAAGTAGACCATGAGATTATAGGTAAACCATGTGATCAGCCTAGACCAGCATTCCTTGCATTAGCTACCAGTGAAGGTCTGGGTTAGAATATTGATCTTCAGTAACCCATGCTTGTCGAAAGAGGCGAATAAAGGGATCCGGTGGTCAGGCTCGCTGACTGGTTGACACATGTCATTGTATCCCAGTTGTGTAGATTGATGTTCATGCTGTTGATCCCTGGGTGTCTGGTCCAGACTCAATTATTTACATACCACCACCATATAGCTGGAATATTGTGCTGAGTGCGGCGTAAAACTAAACTCACTCCTTGCATTAGCAGTTTTCTATCTTCAGTTTTCACACTTTTTCACATCAACAGGAGGAAGACCAAGTTTAGTACAGTCATATTTGACACCAGTAGGAAATGCTTCCTTTCATAAGATTCACTTTAAAGAGGATGCTTATGCAGTTAAAGAGAATGCTTATTTAAAGCTGCAGTGTCCCAACTTGACCAATCAGCTGGTCAAAGCAGGTGAGTGACCAATTGGCTATGGACTATGAGCAACAGAATGGTAAAGACACAGCAGTAAAACTTCAGTTCCAGGAACGCAGTAGTTGACCTGGCAGAGTGGCAGCACTGAGAGTACAAGTAACACACTCTTTGGGGACTTCCACCTTGGTCAATGTATTCTGCTGACCTTAAACATCCAACACCTAACACCTCAACACCTGGTGTCAATAAGTAGGCAGTATGTTACATTATTGTGCCAATCAGTGACAAATGGCCCTGCTCCTCTGACATGTGGTGAGAATAAGTGGACAGAATACCGGTCACTGACCCTGGCATTGTACTCCCCGACATTGGGAATAAGTGGATACTTTGCCACTCACTGACCAAAGTCACTGTAAGAAAGAGTCTTTATAAAAATGTCTATCTGTCTTGTCAAAGAAAAACTGCTTACTACACAGTACCTTCTTTGAGAGGCATTTAGAAGTCGGGGCAGTAAGGAAGGATAACAATATATGGATGAACAACTTCTTTATTGCTGTGAGAGCGACGTTTCGGTGTAGGTTCTAACACAATCACTTCCTTGATAACAGTGTTAGAACCTACAGCAAAACCTCGCTCTCACAGCAATAAAGAAGTTGTTCATCCATATATTGTTATCCTTCCTTACTGCACAGAAGTGTTCTGTTTACAATGAGTTGAGAAAATTATTAATGGACAGCATCTTTTTCTTGCAAATCTGAAACTTACTTAACATTTATTAGACTACACATTGAATCCAGTACACTCAGAGGCACTGCAATAATATAGCAGAGTTACCTCCCTTATTAGCAGCCCAGGATCCTCTCATGTATTCAAATCCCGGATTTGTCACTGCTTTTATGCTCAGTTTGTCAAACATGTTTGCTAAAGTGCCTACATCTTTTCTACACTATGTTGCCCTTCATCAAACTAACATATAGTAATATGACTGAAATAATGTTAAAAGTGCAACTCAGTTTTACACATGCATGTGAAGGTAGAAGTCTGAAATTGACCTAATTTTGGTTCTGTAGATTCCAACATCATTATTAACAGATATGTAGGACATTAACAAAATATTGCTTAATGCATTAAGCCAGAAATTGTTATCCACAAAGCTGTATGTTTTGATATTTTGACCTCTTTTGTATAACATAAAAATGGGCATCAGCTGGTTGAAAAAAAATAGGGAATTATGCCTGTAATTATTGGAACTAGTGAACAAGTATTATGCAAATCTGTCTCATATTTTAGTGCCATTTATGTTTCAGTAATGTCTTCCACATTTTATGGTTTTCACTTCAATCAGAAAAAAATGGTTACAGATTCTTTAGTATTCCTTGTTTGAACATACAACGCCAATATGCTCAAGTAATTAGATCAGTAGAACCAGTATGGTAATAACAGTAAAGAAAGGGCCACCGCTGATGAAATGTTGGAACTACCCTGGATGCTTGCCCAGGACAACAGCTCTGTGTATTCTAGGTCAGCCATGTTTCTTTAGAAAACTGATGTTATTTTGATGAGGAGGACGACAACATACATCAACGACCTCCTTCATCAATTACACACATCTACTACAGAGAAGGGCATGGCTACAAACGGGGCAACTTTATCGACTGTTCTATTTCTAGGAGTAGCATGAAAGATTTAATGGCTGTCAATTAATGACTGATGATGGATGCAGCTGTTGTGGATGGGTGTGATTTGCTGTTTACTGATGCTGCGTATAAAAATATGTCTGGGATATCAGGGTGGGTTCATTAGGACTAGATATGGGTTGTAAGTGTCCTGTCCTCTTTCAGCGACATATAGGGTCTTATGCTGCATGCTTAACGTACATGTACTTTGAAATACAGCACAAGATGTTATAATTGTCCTGAAAGTGTCTAGAAGGTCTTACTTTGTAAGGGGCGGTGAGGTAGCCTAGTGGTTAAAGTGTTCGCTCATCATGACAAAGACCCAGGTTCGATTCCCCACAGGGTACAATATGTGAAGCCCATTTCTGGTGTCCCCCACCCTGATATTGCTGGAATATTGACTAGAACCCAAGCCTTCGGCGTGATGAACGAACACTTTAATCACTAGGCTACCTCACCGCCCCTAATCTTATGAACACATCCTGACTGGTGGTGGTCAGATTAATTGAAAAAAAGATTGGTCGCAATGACTAAACGACCAAGCAATCGATCATGCTTTCTCATAATCGAACACAAACAATTCTGGAACACTTTTTGCATTAACAATATTTTTCACACGGTTGGTTTTGTCTGTTACATTTCATGAACACGACATGCTCGTTCCAAGTCACAATTGAATTTATTTTAAAGATGACAAGAAATTTATGTTCCTAACATACTAGTCATCCTTTAAAGATGTGACATTTACAAAAATCACCCCGAGGAACTGCATGTATTTCCTTTATTTTTTGTGCATTAACAAAAATAACCAGGAAAATTTCATAAATGACGCTAACCAATTGTTTTCGATGATTGATCGGTTGTAATGAACCAATCATCAATTAAGAGATTTCAACCAATTCCCAACACTAATCCTAACATGCCAGATAATTATGTCTAGCATCAGATTTAGTAGATCTTGGTTTCACTTCCATCCTCTTCTGGTTTTGTCAGCAGTATGTCCCAGCTGAATGTCTTGTGTAAGGGTTCCAGAGATGCTTGTAATGATATATACCTCCGAGGCTGTACGTCCAACTCAGTCATATACCCATAGGATCAACGTACTTAACATATCTGATTTCTCATACATCTACCTGTCAGTATCGTGACTGTGCTCAGAAAACATCAGCTTTGCTCCTTCTGTGTATGCTGTCAGTAATATGAAATTGTCACTTGAAATTACTGTCATCTTGAATAATATTTCAAACATGACTGTCATTTGCATACCTGGAGTAGTGAAGTGTAAATTGATTGTTTACACGCAGGGATAATAATTATTTGCTGAAGTCGTCAGTTTTGAAACCTCGTTGAGTTGTTTTGTCGTATCAGTTAAATAGACACAGACCAGCCGGTGCTTTTCGGCTGCTGTTCTGCCATTGTTGCTGATATGCAGTGTAGAACACGATAAACATGTCTTCATTTTGCTTGTATTCATGAGAACCAAACTATCTGCTTGTGATTTGGGGGTTCCTGGCCAGACCTGTTCCTATGCAACCATTTTGGTCTTGAGAGACAAGTTAAATATGGGGGTCACAATGTGTGAACTGGATGTTTGTGTACAAAGCAGCATTACCACTACGACTGTCATAAGTCCATGTTAAGGTATGTGAGTTTTGATCATCTTATCGCTAAGATCACTTTGTACAATGTGCAACCTGGCTGATAGTGTTTTATTCTGCCCCAAAATATATTGATCATTGTTCAGATGTTCAACAGGGTTTCCTATGAAAGACTTGGGCCACTTGCACAAATCAATCTTAGCGCTAAGGTGATCATGACTCCCTACTCTTACACAGTCATACAATTGTCATAGAGCTAAGATCGCACTGTGCAAGGGAACCCACTGCCCAATTCCACAAATTGTTGTTATCTATGTTAAAGTATGGAAGTTGCTTTGTTTGATGGACCCTCATTATTTAGACATACGTTGGCAGACTGTCATATAACAACACTTATTCATCCATGTATCCTTTAGGACATTGAATCTCAGTAATATGGAGGTTCATTCTCCTCAATTTCTGTGACGTCCGATTTTCTGCAGGTCCAATTCTCAATCCTAAATGACGTCTGCTCAGACATGTTACAGAATTGTTTCATATGACTTTAGTCTGCTAAATGCTCTTCATCATGCAATACAGTGATTGTCTCAGGGGTAGTTTCCATATCAGTTTACAGTAGTTCGTCTCTATGGCAGACTTGCAGAATTAGAGAACGTTCAGGTTTCTAGCAGTGTGACGTCTGCTCCGACATTTTGTTGTGAATCCTGCCAGATGGTCTCTGCTGTACTATTCAGCAGTTGTCTCAGGGGAAGATAACTCATCTTTGTATGCGTGCTGCTATCTCTATGATCACTTTCTTGAATATCTTAACACCGGGACAGACGCTTAACCTAAACCCATCTTGACCATGATCACTAACAAGGAAACATATATCTCCCTTTGCCATGCTACTGGATAGTGAAGGGCAGTTGCATAGCCTTGTGGTTAAAGCGTTTGCTCGTCAAGCCAAAGACTGGGTTCAATTCCCGCATGGATTCAGTGTGAAGCCTATTTGTGGTGTCCTCCATTGTGATATTACTGTAATATTGATAAGAAGGATAATAAAACCATCCGTATTATGGAAATAGGTCAGTAAGTTAAAGCTGCTAACAGTTTGTTAGTATTTAACAGTGTCAGATCATTCTTAGAGGAAAGTCCAAAATGTTGTACCTGTTTACAGTGAGCAACGGTTTGTTTATGACAATCCAAGGATAATGATCAAGTACTGGATAGTAAATGAATCCTGGCACATCTAAGGGAGGTAATTCTGCTGCAGGGGATTGTTGGTTTCAATCATAGTGCTTAGTGGAGCATAATGCATTGTTACAAAATGAGCTGATATTCTTGTTATATATTTTTTTAAAGTTCTGTCTAGATTGTATTGAAATTAGAGCAGGTGTCAGGGTCATCGACCTGTCCCTAGAGAATATTCAGAACATTAAAATGGCTGCAGAGTCTTAAGTGCATTCTGGACAGTTATTGTGCGAATTAGATGTTATTTTTAAGAACATTTAACCAGAACATCAAAGTGCATTTACTGCACTTACAATGATTGTAATTGGATGCCAGCTGATGGAAAGAGCTTGTCCTCTCATGGTTTTTGTTTTAGGTTTAGGTTGTCCATTCTTCATCAAAGCGACATGGTGCTCATGTGAAGCCAGGCTTTGCTTACTACCACTAGTAAATTACAAGGTCTTTGGTTACAAACACTATCATAATCATCTGTATTGGTCAGATGGGACTGGTTGGCTTAATCATTGAAAACATTTCGCATCCAAATATTCATTTTCTGCTTTTAGCGAAGCAACAAGTACGTTTGATCAATATCCTTGTCAGCATTTTAAACTGATGGTAGCTCTTAAGTGAATTTTTTAATCACATTAAAAATTTATATACAGATATTTTTCAGTTATGTGTCTGCGTGAGTTCAGGGCTTGTAATCAACTCATGTACTTTATTCTGTATACAAGTAAGGTGTAGGTTCTGGAAAACATCACAGGTCCTAATGATGGCACCAAATAAATGCTGCAATATTTTATCAAAGCAGAGGCAATCTTCAGATTTCATTTGGCTGTCACAGAACTGATTAAGGATGCATTTTGTTGAAGGTGGACTCAACAAGTGACCCTTGATGTTGACAAATGAAGAACGTTAATCTTAGCGACTCGGATAAGTTTCCTTAAGGGCTCCTCTGCTGTAGTTGAATCAACTGGAAACC